>NW_009646856.1:3865902-3884931 GCF_000708025.1 Charadrius vociferus
CCGCCATTAGCAGAAGCTACTTCACATACATCAGGTTGGTGGTTTGTTTTAACTACGATTAAAAGCCTGGGCATTCTGAAGCCTGTGTGGATTATCGCTGTTTGGACTGAGCAGGTGATGGAGCACTTCATCAGCATGTACAATGAAAACACTTCTGATCTGAAGGCCTTAGAAACTGACGCATTGCATGGAAGGTATAACATAATTAAGAAAGAAAATGGTGGGTGGGTGCAAATAACAGCGAGAAGATCCTGATCAGGTCTCTATGTACCAAGTGCTTAATCAAGTGTGAGGGCTTTCCTATAAACTGAGAGCAACACAGTTTCATCCTGGTCAGCCTGCAAACTCTTCTGTGCGCTTTGGCAGCTGAACTTGAACTATGTGAAAGCAAGCTGAACGTCTATGTTCCACCTGCTGTATGAGCAGCTATTTTTGGAAGCTAATTACCCCTGTTTAGGGCGTTGGGTTAATATATATTTGTGGGGCACGGGATTAGAAAGCAGAAGGCCTCAGCTTGTCGGAAATCAATTTTAATATCCCTATGGCTCTGGTAGCATAAGTGTCAATATACCATATACATGTCTAACAGAAGCTTCTCTTACAATTAAGCCACTCGATTTACTGCAGGAATGATGCTTGAACTGAAAGAGCTCGGCAGGAGTTCTATTTTCAGGGAAAAGGGAAGAACCAACGCTACCGTTCATAAACTACTCCTCAGCGTAACCGCTTATTTCTCTTATCAGATGAATTCTTATCAAATTGTAAGTATATATTCGTGCCTCAAAGATGATCATTTGGGAGGGAGAATATTTTTCCTAGTTTGGACTTTACTCTGCATTTTATACTTGCAGTGTTGTTGCAGTGCAAAGCTTGATGACTTCTCTTCTGAACCCTTAGAACATCAGCCCTCAAACTGAAGGGACGAATCTTTGTGCTGGGATGAGGCATGTGTCTTGAGGTGGATAAAGAGACCTTAAAAATAAGAAGGGAAAAAATTTTTTTTTTTTTTGGCAAAAAGCTCCCTCTTATTTGCCAAGCATATGGAAAGGATAAAATTGCTGTGCTTTATCCCACGGACCAAAATTTGTCTTGGATTGAAGTATGTGCTGCCCACAGATCAGTAGTGTGGAACACCTCCTCTCTCTCTCTCTCTTACACCCTGAGTTAGGACAAACTCCTATACCCAATAACAACCAGAAAACACTATTTCACGTTATGAAGGAAGAGCACAACACTTGCAGGTCCCTCTAAGGAGAGCCCAAGGTCACTCACTGCAGAGACACCTGCGTGAGCGAGGACGTGTTCTCTGAGCAGCCGTGAGCAGAAGAGCTGGGCTATTATGGGTGGATGTTGTTGGTGCTATGAGTCCTCCACTCCCTTTTTGTGGAGGGGAGTTCTGGCTGCGGAAAGGTAAGCTGCCAGAATAACTGGACAGAATAATTGCATTTAATAGGTTAAATTGGGCAGCTCTGGTGTTACTAGAGCCTGAATTGTATTTATTTTGTGGAGGGCGGAAGAGGGAAGGCAAGGCAGTGAAGGGGAGAAGAGGAGAAGACTGTGTGTGTCTCCAAGGAGCTGTGTAAGGCCAGGTTATGGAAGGTGTGTGTGTTTACGGATGGGCGGAGGGGGTCCTGCTATCACAGAAAACAAGCAGGACTTCATCTGAAAAGCTCGCTGCTTGCTGCTGTCGAACAGGGACCGTGGTGAGAGTAAAGGCACTGAGGTCGGGTGCTGCCACGGCTATTTCTAGCTGCTGGGATGGCTGTGGCCCAAGCAAGAGGAGGAAGGGAGACCCATGCCCAGGCAGGGCAGTTCAGGCTTCGGGCAGTGTCAGGCAGGAATTCTGCCTTTTGTGGGGCCGATGCTTAACCCTAGGTCTTCTAGGCATCAAGGTCAGTGTCCTTTCCTTCAGCCTCTGGCTTCCTCTGGAGTCTGCAACATGGGGATTCATTCTTTTTGTAATTTGTTCTAAACAGATCCACACTAGTTCCTGCTCAGAATACAGGATTTTCTGAACAAGCACATATGCTATTTTAACACTGGCTAAATGAGGGGAAAAAATGTTGTGTAAAACGTCTTCCATTTTGATTTTTCTAAATATATTAACCAGAAGTAATTTTGGAGTAGTTTTAGCAAACAAACCAAACTAGGTAGAACTAATCTGCGCAGATTAATTTTGTTCTCTAGCCCCTGTCTATGGGGCAGCAATCTCGCCATGCTTATTGATTATCAGACAAGACTACTAATCCCCTTAAGGTCATTAAGCATACTTAATTAAAGAGCAGTTAGCACGCTTCTCTTTACCAAGTTAATAGTGGCTGTTAAAAGTGATTTGTACATTACCAATATGGTAGCCATTAATCTAAAAGTCAATTTGTCATTTATATTTTCCCAAACAAATACATTCAGTAGGCTGCAAAGGCAGCTAGAAAGCATTCAGCATCTGTTCTTGCAGTTTGCGTAGGGAAGAATCTCTGCTTCCTTAAACTGCAAGGCTTAGGCTTTAGCAATCTCCACCTATTCTCTTCTGTAACCCACTGTCCTATTCCATCCTGAACTGGCAGAGGGAGGAGATGTGGATAAAAATCTTGGGAATATTAATTCTGAAAAGTATCAGCTAGACGGAGAAGCTGATGCCTTCTCTGACAAAGTCTGAAGATCAGTGTTAATTTCTTTGGCTTTTTCACAGGCAATTGGTGCACGAGAAGTTTCAGAGAAGTTTCTCGTTAAAGTCAGGGAAGGAGGCTCAAGGTATGGTCAGGGTGACTTAAAAGATATGGAAGGCGAAACCAGGGATATAGATGAGAAAGAAGGGCAGGGGAATGCAATTCTATAGAAATCTGGATTTCATTGTTCTGTGAATATCAGAATTAATTTTTTCATTATGCAATGCAAACATGAATACATATAAGTTTCAATATGATATAGATTTCAATATTAAATGTGTAATGAAATACATAATGTTTTCTAGTTCTTATTGCATACATAATTTGTTTTGATAGATGTATATAGGTTGAATCTTCAATGTAGATGTTGTTTCACTAGCAGGAACCTATTGCTACAATTAAAGCAAAAAAATTTTTAACAAAATACTATGTGTCTGTCATGTACCCTGTTCTACAGACTTAAACGTGTAATTTAAGACCAAAAGCAAATGTACCTAGAAAATGGTGAACCTCAGCTGAGCTCCTTTGAGAGTGCAGGGACAGGGGTGTTTGGGTGGCAGTCGGGTATGACAGTACAGCTAATTCTGAGCGCACCCAGCCCAGTGCTGCCAGCAGGTACCTCTCACCCGTACTCAGGAAATCACCAGCTGGGGAGGAAAGCGATTGCTTTCCCTGTTTGAGTTGAGCAGGTAGCTATCCAAGAGTGGAAACTTAAGTTCAGGGGAATGGAGAAAATCTCAGGGCAGAGGATTCGCTTGTAGAGTGTTTTAGACTTGGGAAACTTGCAAGGATAAAATGTCGGTCACAAAAGTATTGTTTTAACCCATAGTTAAGGCTCATTTATTTGCCTCAATATTTTATTTTTCTGCTGTATCTGAGATATATATGTATAAAAATCTTTTATAAAGATAGACCTCATGTTGTAACTTTCTTTTCCCATTAAAAAATGGATTCTATACCTGCCAATGGGATAAAATTCTCATTTTGATCTCTAGATGCAAATATATCCATAAGCCAGGATAAAACATTATCTGTCCTGATCACACAGCCAGTGCCATTCTGGGATAACACCTGCATTTGAGAACTTCTTTATAATATATTATTTTTGCTTTACTAATCAAGCCTGTTTAGAAAGTTAGCAGGCACCTTGACTTATGGTGAAGGTCTGTCTTTGGCAGAAGTACTGATTTAAATCTTTTGCCTGCTCTGGTATGTCAGCAGAGCTTTCTGTGACGATGCTGGAAACAAGACAAGGGAATCGATGTTGCTTAGTAAAAAAACAAAACAAAAAACCAAACCCCAAAACAACCAAATAAAACAAAAAAAGCCACTCCAAAATGTGGCAATAAAACTTTCTGCTCTAAGTGAATTAGGTCTCCAATTCAGTTCAAGGTTTGGCTGCACAGAAAGCTGAGAAAATGAAGGGTGGAAATATAAATAAAGAGGGGAGAAAACTGTGGTAGAAGGGAGGAACTGTGATTTCTTTCATGCTGGTACTATTCCTGAGGAATGTATATGGGAGTGTTAAGGCAAGGTGGAACAACCTGTGTGAAGTAGCGCAGTGTCCACCTGGGCACAGAAACTCATTACCTGTGTTTAATATAAGCTCAAGAGCATAACTTAGAAATTATTTTTTTTTTAATTCTTAAGGTCAAGCACATTAGAAAACTATATAATAACTATCACTTGTGTGTAACAAAAGAAAGATAATACCTTTCAGCTATAAGACTTTTTCAGGTTTTATTAAAAGACAAAGTTAACTCTATATGACTAAGGGCAAACCAGCAGCTTTCCTTAAAAAACCCTTTGGTTCCTACCAGGGTGCCAAGAAGAGGTTTTTCACAGCAATGGGCAGAGGCAGCAACAGGCTCGGGGGTCAGCTGGAGCACCTGTGCAGTCATCTTAATTTTGAAAATGTATACACTGTTAAATGACAAAGCTCCCTCGCCTCAAATACATTTAATTTGGAAATTTCCAAGCAGCTTATCTGCTAACAATCTTTTAATATTCTATTTATTTATTTAATATTGTTGCTTGGGCTGCTCATATAATCAGATAAAGGTCATTAAACCAAATTTATGATTAAATAGGATAAAACTATTTATTCTCTTTACTCAGCCTATTAATGTTATAGCTTATGCTGACTAGACGTCGATATTTCAAATGAAGTTACTACCTTTTTCAAATATCATAATTATATGAAAATGCTATATTATCTCATTGTGAGGATTACTTTCCACTACCTTATCTGCCATAATGTGTGCACATATTGGCCTTCAGATTTCCTCGTGCCACTGGCTGCTAACCGCAGACATTTCTCTAAGTCTCCCATCTGGCACCTGCATTAACCTCCAGGTAGTTTTATTTTGTTATTTTATTCCTTTAGTCATTGTTAAGGATTTAAGAGACTGTTTCACACGTTAGTCAGGTTTTGCGGTTTCAGGTTGGTGTGCAAACCACAGTATTGAGTGTTTTCTCCTTTAATTGCAGCGACCTTCCAGTACCTGAAGGGGGCCGTCAAGAAAGGTGGAGAGGGACTTTTTCACAGGCGTATAGTGATAGGACAAGGGGTAACGGTTTTAAACTGAAAGAGGGTAGATTTAGATTAGATACTAGGAAGATATTCTTTACTGTCAGAGTGGTGAGTCACTGGCACGGGCTGCCCAGAGCGGTTGTTGAGGCCCCATCCCTGGAGGTGTTCAAGGCCAGGCTGGACGTGGCTTTGGGCAACCTGGTCTAGTGGGAGGTGTCCCTGCCCATGGTAAGGGGGTTGGAACTCGATCTGCAAGGTCCCTTCCAACCCAAAGAATTCTGTGATTCTATAAATTGTTTGTGCTAGGACTGCCACGGCATGAAGCGACTGCCTCGTGATTCTAGGGTGCGTTAATGGAAGAGTAGCCTTTCTAAGACATATTCACCAAAATGTAATTGACTTGAGCACCTAACTCGGAGGCATAGACTCTTGCGAGCTTTCTGTTTTGGCAGAAACAGACCTTAAGCTGTGTATTTTCTATGCCAAGCTGGAAGAGGCCACCCTAAGGCACAGTGGATCTTGCATCTCCTTTTGTTTTAAAAGCTCTGTGGTATTTGAGGGTTTTCAAAAGCAAAGTTGCTGTAGTTTGAGCTGCTACTCTTTCGATAACCTTTTTTTTTTTCTCCTTTTCATTGTCTGTGCCCTTGTCTTCGGAAAGGTTTGATTAGAAGCTCATAATGGCCACAGCCGATTTGACAGGTTTTGTGTAAATGCGGACTGCAAAGGGAAAGCGCAGTTCCTAAGACAGCCCCTATTGCTGCAGATAGCTGGCCAGTTAACTCCAGTTTCTAAGATGCCTAACAGATCTGAACCCATCCATGTATGGTAGAGTCCTAGGTCTAGAAAAATGATTACATGACCAGCCTACGTGCAAATGGAATCCTCCTAGTGTGATGCTGAGACTGCATCTCCGTATGAGAGACTGGTGAGGACACAGCAGCAGAGTAGGTCTGGCTCCAGCAGCAAATTAAAAACATGGCAGAAAAAATAAATTTTACCTGGAAAACACTTTGTGATAGTCTATTTTGAAAGGTTGCCAAGTAGTTATAAAACAGAAGCATAAACTAGATTTTAAAAAATGATTTATTCACGCTTTTCTGCTGAAAACTTCAAATAACTTAATTTACAGTTCTTCATAAGAATAAGGGTTTAGGTTCACCTCCAGATTGCCAGCTTTCTTGACTTTCCCTTCTATAAAAATTGGGCATTTTTCTCCTCACTGCTGACTCCTGTTTTTACCCTCATATTCTTCCAGGTTTTTCTGAGTTTCCTGTTCTCTCAACAGCTGGCCTCAATTTCATCATCGAAAACTTCATTTCTCTAGGCAATCGGGCAAATGAATTGTCTTCATCCATGTTTAAAACAAATTCATTCTAAATTAGTCTGTGCCCCTTCAGCGTTAATTTTCCATGACTATTATAGTCATTGAGCTTTATAGCATGAACACAAGCAAATATTAAGTTTGAAGGCTTAAATGTTTTTCAGTGAATTTTAAATTGTGGGCTCCATCTTCAGCTGTGATTTGAGTCAGTAGGAGTCTTCAAAGCCAGTGGATATTGTTTATGTGACGCGGTGAGAACAGTAGCATTACGATGCCTTCATGCTAGTTGAAGAGCTGGCCTATAACTAGTCAAAACAGGTTGTTTCAAATTATGACTATTAACAAATTTAATCCAAATTACTTAACTTAAGTATGGAACCAAAAATGCTGAATGTAGCTAAGTATCACTTCAGCGTAGTCTAACGTCAATGTAAATGAGCTGCTTGCTATTTTGATCTCAGATAGTTGGCTGAAAACTATTTAATATTTATTACAGTGGTAAACATTTCAATATGAAATACACAGAAGAATTTTGCAGTTGTTTCAGAGAACAGGGAAATCTCATACAGCCATAAGGTTTTAGAACATTTCTTTCACCTACCATATACCTCTGACACATTAGTATTCACATGAGGAAATGAAGATACAAATCTGAGTCAATCAGGACCAGAAGCAGTGGCTTGGCTCCTCCTTTGAACTGTTCTCCAAAGGAACCTAATTTAGGTGGACTAAATTACCCCTGAGAAAAGCCTTTCTATCTGGACTCAGTACAAAAGGCATATAAACCTATTCATCATGTATTTAAAACTCTTATTACCTTATTCTACCTGCAGTTGCTTAGTCGAGGCTTATTTCACAGTTCTCAACGTTCTCCCCTCATGAATTAGGGTACTGGTAAATACGGTCAAGTTGCTTAACATTTAAAGCAAGGATCAAGCGGAAAAAGTAATATATGGGAGTATTACTTCATTCCTACGTATATATTTTTGGAATTTAATACTAGATGATGCAAATATTTCATTCCTCGTCTGCTGGTTCAATTTGATCTAGTTTGATTTGGTGACAACAAAGTTATTGTGTGGTGCCTGTATAAAGGCAAACTTGAGTCAGCTGAGGTATGTCAGGAAGAGAGGCAATGTAAGTATCCAAATGAAGCCATTTCCACTGAGCAGATCTACTCATCACAGAACGTGCTATTACTAGTTCCCATTGTTGCCTTTCTAAAGAGAGGTAAAGGCTGAGAAAACATGGGCGGAATTAATTCTATACAGATCAGTCCTCCACATCCAGGCTAAAGTACGTTGGCTACCTGTCCATAAATATTTTATTTCTATATTAAGCTGCAATATGGCCAAATAAGCCCTCTCCACTTGGGGTGGGGGAGGGGGGGGCAGTTTCTATACTAAAAAGCAAGTGTTTAGTCTGGCAGCTTCAAAAGGAAGGTTTTCAGCATCTTTGAAGTTCCCTATCACTGCTGTCCAGCTGTCATTGTGCACTAACATATCAAACAGGTTCCAGCTGATTTCAGTGATGCTCAGTGTTTTATTTAAATCTGTAAAAATGTGTCCTACTTATCAGACTAGTAGTGTTTGCATATGCTTTTTATAGCCAGGAGTATTTGGCTTCATGGCATCATGTGAAACAAACACCCTCGAGTCCCTGCTCCTCATGCTATTTCTGCTCTCTTTTTACGTGTTGCTGGTGGTGGTTTAGTTCAGGCTTCCCTGATGTATCAGCAGACACCCTCAGGAGCTTTACAGGCCAGGGAAAAGAATCCCGGTTCTTGATTATAAGAGATTGACATATTGGTCCCGGATGCTGAGGACTAGCAGGCACTTTCTGCACAAAAGCCTTTCTAGAAAATGCTCAAAATAAAAAGACTGGGACTTGGGGAATGGAGCAGGGGGAAGACAAGACGCTGTATCTTGTCAGCTCCCTTTTTATTCTATTTGCCTACAAGGAGATTTCATCTCATTCGAGTAGGAAGGAGCACTGGCAATGGGAAGTGTCTGTCTTCAGAGGCAAAGGCAAGAGAGGCCAAGCCTGATACTGGATGAAGGAAAGTGTGTATGACAACACATGTGTCACAGGGAACAAACACTTCACCCCAATTCAGTTTTAGTTGTCCTTTCCTTACGTAGATGCTCAGGAGAGGTTATGAATCAGTTTTATGGGAGTGGGCTCCACTTCAGCATTGTAGAGCAGGAATAAACTTCAAATTGCAGGTTTCTGTACTCTCCCTCTTCTGGTTAATTTCTGGACTTATTTGTGATTAATATTTTTTTCCTGGAAGTAAAGCCTTGGAAGACTGTCCTTTGTATTTCTATTGCTTTAATTGTCCCACAAATTGAGTATGAACTTCACGTAGGATAAAGTATCACAAAAACATCTTGGAAGCAAGGAAGATGAGAACAATTCCTAAAATCCCATTTAAAATACCCTAAGAGGAACAATATTTCCTTTAAGTCAGCATAAGGTAGGTGGAAAGTATCCTACATTTTGAACAGCAAAAAAGCCAGAACTTTTGTCAGCAGAGAACAATATTTCCTTAAGTATCCTACATTTTGAACTGCAAAAAAGCCAGAACTTTTGTCAGCAGCTGACTGTGGGCTTCATCATCTGGCCAGTCCTGCTGAGTCACGCTAATTTGAGAATCTGTCAAAAGAGAAAGAATACCTCTTCCCAGATCGCACATGTAATTTTACTGTGACACTGAACATTTCAGTTCAGCAGTTGAAATAAGAAAACAAAACAGAGAAACAAGACTTTTGCTGGGTAACCTGAGCTGTCTTGTTCTGAGTCACACTGGAGGTCCTGAGTCAATACCCTGGGCTACCTCCAAAGACCTTGAAGGCTCGAGTCAGCTTCAGGTTACCCAGATTCCACTCCCCTTGTACAACTGCTCTGAGTTCAACCGTATCTTCCTGGATCATGGCCTCCAAATTAAAATTTCCATAGAGCTGCTAGAGATACTTGTATTAATTTTATGTCCCCCAGCCTTTCTGAATAAGTTTTCTCGCAGATTTCAATTGGGTTATTCATATAAGGCTGAAAGATGGGCCCACTTCTGTGATACTGAATTATGAAGGACAAAACCGTTTCAGTCCCAAATTTCATTTTTTGGATATCCAGTCAAACAATGCCTTGTTGTGTAAAATAAACTGAGAAGGATGAATCCTAACTATGACCTTTATGTTACTATGCTACATTATAATGGCTTGATAGGATATCTCTTTCAACCTGTGCAGCAGGTTAAGGACACATTTCATGATGGAAAAATGGGATTTCAAAGTGTGCTTGCCATAACTACAAATGGGGTGGCCTTAGACTGTGCCACAGGCAGCAAATACCATTAGGACTGCAATCTAATGCTCCACTCATGATGATAGTGAGGTGCTAGTTCTACTGGGCCTCAGAGAAGCTATAGTAGTTAAAAATATTTTCACCAACATCACTAAATATAAATCTTTTTCTAGTTCTAAAACATTCTTGTCCTTCACTAGAAAAGAGGGTAAAAATAACTTATGGTTGCTTCATACCTTGATTTTAAGTAAAACCAAGTTGGAAATTATACATAGAACTCAACCGGTACAAGAGGTCTGAAAGCCAGCAACAAATTTTGGTGGCATTAGAAACTTTTAAAGCATTTTCCTTAAATAGACAGGGATTTTGGTTGCAAGAATGATCATGGAAACTTATGTCTGTTCTGAAATCATCTGGGTTTCTCCTTTTTGTTCAAAGAGAAAAAAATCCCAGCAAAATAGAAATTATGTGGTCTGGGTGATCCACTCTCTGTCCACAAATAATGAACTGTCAAAGCTAAAAGAACCACCAACCTGTCATCTCTTCATCTGAACCCTGATGCCATCACTAGCTCTCCTGAAAAGTTAATAAGCCCCAACAGAAGATCAAAGTTCAATCCTCGCAGGATGGCTGGTAAGATCAGAGCTACAACTGGGACAGATCTTTGTGAAGAAGCATATAAGCATAAGAAATGTATCCCAAAAAGTTTACAGAATATCAAATTCTATTCTTTGAAGAACCTACGATCTCTAATTAACTGAAACTAGTCCTTCGTAACTCAGAACAGATTTATTTCTAGGGTGGACTACTGAAGTCAGTAGGTTTTTGTATTCTTCTAAGTGCAGTGCCTTATGCATGAAACTTTCAAACACTTGTTAATTTTTCCAGTTGTAGGAACACTAAATTTCATGGAGATAACGATAAATTTCAAAAGTAAAAATAATTTTAAAACCGAATCATTCCTGGAGTAGGCAACAGAAATGTCAAAAGGCTGGATGTACAGTGAAATGCTCAGAATACAAACCATGAAGTATAAATCTGTCATATTTATACGACTGAGTTAAACTTTTTTTAAACGTACTAAAAATTAAAGTGAATGTTTCTGGGGTTTTTATGGTAGACAACTACTTCTTGAATAATTTGTCAAGGTTAATTGAAAAATAATTGCATTCTTCTAGAAATTAGTTTCAACAAAAGATGTGTGCATCCGAAGAACTTCTGGAACCTCTTTTAGTGACTAGGAAGTAAGTTGCATCTTTTAAATATGCAAATAAGATTATTTATTAATAGTTGTCTTGGCCCTGAAAACTGGACTGTAACTTGAGGCCACTTTCTCATTTATACCTGGTTATACTCATGTTATGCTGATATAATGCCGGTATCTTTAGTGTTACTTTGTAAAATGTGCATAATAAACCAACATGGTGTGTGTGGAAGATGACGGTAATTACTTCTCTTTACCCCGAACGTCCAAATGCTGAAAGGCATAAATATAGATGTTTGTGTGATTTTTGTCAAGGTGTCCTTGAATGAGGGGATTTAAACCTCAATGCTGTTGCTTGGGCCCACGCCAAGTCACGTGTCCTCATTAGTCTTGAGGCTTTTCCTGGGAATGCAGCTGTCGCTCTCCTTTGCAGCGTATCCTAACGGGATGAGACTTTTCTGTCCAGTCCCTGCCCAAGACTATGGATGTGTAGCTGAGGCTATGGGACCTCTAGCTATTGAGCACCTCTCACTTGAGCTCGGTGGTTTTTCACTGCTCCGAGAAAAACTCTACAAGAAAAATCTCTTAATTCTGAGATTTATAAAATATGCATTAAGCAAATAAGCTTGATTAAAATATATACATATATTTAATATAAATTATGTGCAAAGTGCAAGGGGATCATTACCTGCTATTTAAACCTTCTATATATGCATGGGCTGCATTGTTTTAGCAGTATTGTTAAAGCTAAAGCAGTGCAGTCTCCAGCTGTATCAGTATAAGCATGTCGATGCACATACTGGGATGTTAGGATTTACCTTTCCTCAGAGATTTCAAAGAGGAGTCAATTGGACTGTGGCTGTACCAAATTGTTTGCATTTTTTGCACCCTCCTGATGAAAATTACACTGACATTTGTGCATATTCATTAGGATGGTCATGAAAATGCAATGATAATGGCATAGAGTAGTTCTGCCTCTCACAAAACAAACGGAGCACATTTTCCTATGGTTTTGTCTATTTACTGATGTCCTATTTCTCTTATGCGCAGACTCTGTCCCTCTTCCTTTGTTTTCTGATGTATCTGTTAAGATGATGGGCATCATGTGCTGTGCCTTGTCAAGGAGATATGGATAATTACAGGTGGTCTGGGTACGGCCAAGGAGAATGTATCATGACTGAGTTTTGCCTCCTTTTCCATCAGTGGTATAACTAATTTAGGTGTCCCTGACCATGGCAGGAGGGTTGGAACTAGATGATCTTTAAGGTCCCTTCCAACCTAAACCATTCTATGATCCCTCTTTGGCTTAGCTAGTAGTTTTAGAGTGCTCTTGTAGATGCTTAAAACCCTCTGGCACCTCTTCCCCTCTAAAGCTCCTGGGAAGGAGAAAGACACCAGGAAGAATAATGTCCTAGAAAGTCATGCCTCAGTCTACATAACTGGTTCAAAACCTGCCACTAGTTGTGGCCTTGGAAGGAGACTTTAAGGACAAAATAAATACACACCTTGGGATATGTTTCCTCGAAGCAGACTGAGACCATCTAAAAGCTCGCTGTGTTTAGCCCGGGTGATCCTGTTCTTGCCAATACCCTTGTACCCCCTTTTGGCACTTATTTGACTCCTTGGTGAGTGCATTCAGTCTGCTAAATCCTCTGGGCGGAGCGGGACTGCCCATCTGGGCAGCAGTCGGCTGCTAGATTGGTCCCGCTGCATCCAGCGGCACCCTTTCCCTCTCAGTGTCCTGACACACTTCCTATGCTGTGTCCTTATCTCCCACTGGACTTGCTTATCATGCTTTCTAGATTGCGTTTATTATTACACTAGAGTGAGGTTAAATCAACCTTTCCTCAAAGAGCTGCTCCACTGGGAGTTTTGTGGAGAAAAACAAAAGGACTGTTTCCTCCACAGTCACTTCTCGTACCGTGGGGGGTTCCTCTGCCTCCCTGTGCTGTCGCCAAGCTCTTTGAAGGACTTTCTAGTCTTTCCCCTTTACAACATCTTCACCGGTAGAGATGCAAATCCACTATTCCTTGCTCTGACTATTAGATTGTATTTTCATGTTATTGATTCTATTTTTATTTTAGCTGATCCTATAGGGAAGATTTATAAAGATACAGAGTCCTGCTATCAATTTTCCTTTGCCATGGGATATTAATTATTGACTGCCCTCTAGCATTTCACAGGACCAGGCTGTTGGAGCATTTGGCCATCATATGAAACTTCCTTTTTTTTTGGCTTTTAATAGTAGATCTTTTTGTTAGTAACTGAAACTAGATTTACTGCTAAGTTAAGCACTTTCTTCAACTTCAGAAAAAGGGTTCATTTTGACATTTGACAGTTAAACTTGGAAATTTTACTGCACTTGATAATTCTTTGGTATTTTGTTCCTTCCTGAGCATCTCATAGTCCTTTGCTAAAGTGACTATCAATCTTCTCCATTTGTAGATAAGGAAACTAAGACGCGGGCAAGAACAGTTACTCATTTCTGAGCTCTGATTAGAATTTGGATTTTCTGACTGTTTTGTTTCCTCTTCAGATAGCCTCCCTTAATCTAGCATCTGAATTTTATTACGAGAAGGATGTCCTTTTTTTTTTTTTTATTTAAACTAGCCTATACTTCTCCTACAATTCTAGAAATGTACAAAATCCTACAGTGTATGCTAATGCTCCTCAGAATTTAAAGTATAGAATAAGGTGCACAAAATTACTTTATGCAAAAATGTGTATGCAGTTAGAGCAGATATAACACTTGTTGAAGATAACTGGGAATAATGAACATCTCAAAGTTAGGATGATGAATAATGTTAATGTGTTTCACTCACAGGTGGATGTGTAACGAGCTTAACTCAGTGGCTCTAGGGAGACGGCTGTCTCTTTAAATGCAACACACTTTTTAAATGATTCCTGAAGAAAAGTGGTGCCAGGAGCAGAGGAATCCCTACTTTAAAGAAAAGCATGTGGCCTCTACAGGCACTGCATGCATTTGAAAGATGGCACATAATATAACAGGGGAACTTCAGGGCGAAATAGTGCTGACGGTAAAGTTCTTATCCATCAGTCTGAAAGGGACAGAGGACCTGAAGTCAACTGCACTGTGCTCCCAAGGCAGCCGTGTGCTTTCAGGGCTGGGGGGGGGGGTGGTAAATCAGTCCTTGTTGCTGGAAATTATCTGAAGAGATAAGTGTTATTTGAAAAGGCAATACTGCACTGTGCTGGCACAGGTGGGCTGTAAAAGGGTGGGAGGAAGGGAAGAAAACAGGCCTACACCCAACTTGGTTTCTTCTTAGTTCCTCATGGAGGAGAGCAGATGGCGAGACAGCAGCGGCTCCTCCTCTATGTCTTGCTCTTGCTGCTCATCAAGGATCGTGCTGGTGCAGCAAGGAAGGGTTTAATTGTTCCTCCCAGCACGGGAAGACCTTGAATGTCTCCTGTACAGGAAAGAAAGGCAGGGTGACTCTGCTTTGGAGATGATGAAGGTCCTACCTTGCCGTTACTGGGTCTGCTACCCCAGCAGCTAGGCAAAGCACGGCAATAACAGTTTTATGGCTCTGGAGTTTTTCTTCCAGGTCTCTCCCTTAGGACTTATAGAAGACAGACAGGACCTTAGAAGAAAAAGAATTTCCCACAAACTTTGGAGAACTTTGGACTGAGGAGAGTTCAGGGTGGAAACTTTCAGAGGTGAGGGAAGCTGAATAGGAAGAGAGAGGGAAAACTAATGGTGGGAGAATTAGTGAGGATGGTGTGCTGTGAAGGAGAGGGATATGCTGAAAAGCAGAAGAAACTGGTGCAAAATGAGACTCTGAGGGCAGAATATTAAAGTTTGAGACACCTGATGCTGGTTGAAGAGTTGGTCTGAATAGAAGGTGATAAGATCCTTACAAGAGCACATAGGAGAAGATGTTTGGGGAAGGAGCATGTCCTTGTGAATGATAAATATGAGTGAATTTACTGTAGCGATTTGCAAGAAACAACAGGAAGGGCTGTGAAATAAAAGTGAATTTGGAAGCTGAAGAAGGATATAAACATAGGGGGTTTGACAAAAAGATGATTAAAACAGGTGAAGTATTTTGAGACCTGTGAAATAGGAATTTTCAGGAAGAAAAAGCAGAAGCTGAACATTTATAGGAGAAAACAATTATGCTCATGTTGTATGGTGTAGTCCTCAGTTGAATACTCAGTTCATCTGTCTTCAGAAAATTGCCTAATTATATGAAACTTGGACAAATCCTAATGTAACTTTCCCATTTATCAACGTGTATATGCCAATTCAAAGCCTCACTGTCTAAGGCTTTTTTGTTCATTTGGGGTTTTTTTGTTTGTTTGTTTTGTGTTTGTTTTGTTTTTTTTTTTTAAAGAAAGCACAGGAAATTTATTTTATCTTTCTTTGAAAGTAAGGGAAGGATTTTTAGAAGTAATGCCACATTCGGTGAATCTGTGTGACACTTGAAATCAGGATTGTCTTTTTTTTCTGTAATGTCTCTTCACAGAATTTCTGCTGGCTGGTTGCTGACCTCTCCTCCTGGCAGGGTAGGAAGCAGTCCCCCTCCTCTGCTGTTACCTGAGGACTGTGCTGAAGACACACTGACTGTAACTGAACCCAAACAGAGAACAGGAGGCAGCTGCGGAACTGGAAGATCCTCCTTTGGGACAGAAGGAAAAGTTGGAAGATGATGTGAAATTGTGTTTTCCTGAAAGAAGGCTTGGGATAAGGAAGGTGAGACCAGCTTGAATTCTCAGGGTTGAGCAGGATGCTTGTTGCTTAATGATGATAAAGCAGAAGAGGATGCCAGGGGCTGCCTGGTAAAGCAGCTATGGATTAAGCAACTGAAATAGGGATTGAAGGAGAAGGTCTAAAGGAAAATGAAGAATAGGAGTAGGGATTTGACTGAGAGTCTGGAGAAGGTGTTGATAATCAGTTGATGAAAACAGAGAATTGATTAATTAGGTACAGATAATGTATTGACAGGGCTGAAGGCCAGAGGATGGATTAGAGAATGTTTTTGGGGGAATGGGCTAATAAAGGAAAAGAGAAGCTGTTACGTGGATGTGTCCTGTGCTGGGAACTGAAAGGAAAACATATGATGGATTGGAGTAGGTGTGGAGGAAACAAGAGATGCTGTAGGGACAGAAAAGGTTGGTTATCAGAGCCCAAGTGCTTCAGCTCTATAGGATGGCCCTTCCTGCTTGGACAGGCCATTATTACAGCCCACCATGGTCACGCAAAAGAAAACCTGTGTAAAGAAGTCCTTGCAGGGGTTTTCTTTCACTGGATTTACCCCGTGGAGATGTACAGTCTAGTTCAGTATTTTCAAGTCAAGGAAGTCTGTGAAACTTCTTGCCTAAAAGAGCCTTTTCATTTCTGCCTTTCTAGTAACAAAGAAAGTTTTCGGTGCTAAAATAAGCGATGTGATGTACTGTATTTCTAAAGCTGTTAAAAGGCTCTTAACAGCTCTATATAATACTTGCCGCCTCCTCCTGTGCTTTCAGAAAATTTTACTCTAATATTTATTTCACTGGCTTATACAGAATTTCCTCCCCTTTAAAACATAAGTTGTTAATTATTTCTGGGTTGTCATGATCAACTCCCCTCCAGCTATTAAAATGTACTTGCACTGTAGTTTTATTATTACTCACAAAATATTGGAAAAAATAATTTTGCTAGACAGTTAAATTTGAAATAAATATTGACTCGGCTATGTAAATGGATCTTTTATGTTAATTTCCTGCAAATATTCAAATGGTGTAGTTTTACGAGAAAAAGCACTCATAAAAACAAGTCTTTATGAATATTCACTGAAAGTGAATTTTGAATTGTACGCTTGAGCCTAATCTTTGAAAGTCATGCTGCGTGCGTTGGGCTACATAAGTCACTTAGACAATAGCAAAAATAGTAGCATGCCACTAGTCAACACCACCCAAATACAAGCTAATATAGGTATAAGGTGTTTGCAAAACATGATGCAAATGAAAACTTTCAATACATTGTAAAACTCTTCAGTTTTTCAGAACTCTTTATGAACAGAAGCCAAGACAAAACTGATGAACAAATCAGTTGACAAGACTTTGCTTACCACTAATTAAAAAAATATTTAAAAGCAATTGTGATGGTGCAGAACACCCACGGTATTTTGGAGAAAGAAATGGATTAACTGAAATTCTACCTCAATAGTTCCAGGAATTATGATTCTAAGGAATTGTTTTAAATTGGTATTGCACTGTAAGTATAAAACACACAGACACAACTGTACACTGTTTGTGCAGATTAGTTTTGTATTATTGGAGTTCTGAGTAAGTGTATTGCTGCATTCCCTGTCTCCCTTCGTCCTTTATTTTCTCCTACCAGATTGTCATTGTTACAAAGTTGAGCACACTGAAGTATGGAAATGGTGGTGTTAAGTTTGCCCTGTCTGCAAAAAATTAGTCCTCGTGGTTTTACCATCTACAATGAGATGCTCTCCTGAGTATGTGCAAATTGGTATTTTTGAGGGCTTATAACTTGATTACAGAAAGATGACTTCTCATATCAAATCCCTGCTTCAGACCATATAAATTTTAGACATGTGGTCTTCAAAATTTTCCAGTTAAGGCACAGACTGCTGTATAACAAACTAGGCTTTATGGTTCCTTTTCTTCAGTAACCTCTCCCAACCTTCCAGAGCAGTCAGTGGGTCCTGAGACTGCTAACCATGGATTAAGAAAACAGCTGATATGGAAAGCTTTTTTGGATGGCGCTATCTGCCATGGAAAAGGTGTTGAATCATTAGGATCAGGCTCCCAATTATGTCACAACTTTCTGATGCAGGTCAGATTCTCAGATGGCATCTGTGTGGCTTAGAGCACCCTTGTGGCTATTGAAGGCTTTCTTTTCTGATGAGATGAACATTTGGAACTGAAAGCTTGAAGCATTCAAATTAGGTCATTTTCCTTGTGCCACAATTCTAATTCTGTTAAATGGGTGTAAAGAATTCTTTGTGAGAATTTATTGCATAATGCTAGCATGCGTTCTTGCCTGGTAGGATCCCCTGGTTTTGTATGTGTATACTAAAGAGCCTTCAAAACAAACACTCCTGTGAACCGGAGCCATAATATTTTCCACAAAATCACTCTCAGGTTTTTCATTTATGGTACAGTTTATATTGCATGCCTGTTCCTGGCTGCAAAGGCCTTCGGATGCTTTCTCATCTATTTAATCTCCTACAGGTAGTTTATTCATTATACTCCTGATGAACAATGGTGTCCTTGAGGAAAACATAGTGATCCTTGACCTGGGTAATTGTGCTGTTGGCCTGCAACGTGTTTTAGCAAGGTTTGTACTACTGCCTTGTGTATTTGGATGAGAAATGTAAAGGGAAAAATCATGATCTCTGCTGGGCTGGTTACCTTTGGGGACGGAGGGTATAATATGAGTCAGGGTCATTTTCCCAAACTGAGCACTATGAAAGATGCTATGGTGCGCTTGGGAGGTGGCGGGGCTGTCAAGTATTTGCAGAATATAACAGAAAGAGCATTTGGTGGTGAATGTGCCCGGAATTTCCTTTCTGTTAGACCTGCAAGGATTCTTGGAGCAGGCCTCGCTGGTTGCTAGAAAGAGGTGGGACGGAGCAAAACCAAAAAAAAAGAATGCCAACAAATACAGACAAGTCACAGTCTGGTATCTTTGGCCACTTGATAAGTTCCTGATTTTGTCAGGTGCACGCTCCATGACTTGCAGGTGTTCCTGTCTTGTTTGATATCCTGAGATGGTAGCTAATGCCTGGGATTTTATTACTATATTGTCTTCTGTCTGTTCTCTCTCCACTGCGTTCTGTGAGATCCGATTTGTTCTTCAGGTGCAAATGGTCTCACTGTCGAACTGTTGATGGTACCGTGATAGCCTGTGGTCTAACTGTATTTATTGAGCATGTGGACTAACTGTATTTACTGAGCAATGTTTTATGTGCTGTGGTGTTGTACCATGCCTCAGACCAATGTTTCTCTCCCCCTCCCCCCCCCCTGCTCACTT
>NW_009646856.1:3884972-3885852 GCF_000708025.1 Charadrius vociferus
GAACACTTTTGGGAAGGTAATTTTGACAGGAGAGCTATTATGTTTAATGACTACCAGAACATGAAAACACTGTGAAGTGACTGATAACATTTTAGCAGGAATTACTATTTATCTTTTATGACCTTAGGAAAAAGATCTGTACTAAAGCAGAGATGTTCCAGGAACAGTCGAGGAGCTTGTGTGATGTGAGATGAAGGGCTTGTTAAAATGCATTAAGAGTTATGACAGGGGATGATTTCTTAGCCATTGTGTATGTTGCCAAAGAATTCTGTCACTATGTAGCGAGTATAAGTCCAAACATGCTAAGGTGACAAGTTACTTGGGAGGGTATCTCAACAAAAGATAACAAAAGTTATGTTGGGAAAGATAACAGCCAGGTTGCAGCTCCTGCAACTTCGATAATAAAGATAAAATTAATAGATGCTTTATATAACTTCAGGGGATGTATTAATTGGCGCTCCCCTGCCCAGAAATACATACAAACAAACTATTGTAGCTCATGCTCAGCTCACTGATGACAACTTCACAGTTTGTTTGTGTTTGTTTTGCACAGCCGTACCAAAGAGAGAAACGAGGTTCATGTGCAAAGAGGAAACACTGTCAGGACCTTCAAACGTTTTTCTGACATTTTTTTTTTTTTTCTCCCTGTGGAAAACTCAGCTATAGCACTTCTTCCCTCTTGTTCGTGCTTTTCTGTCCATCCTCTGACTTCAAACTCCGGCCCTGCCTGCAGCACGCAAAAGAAATCCATTCCCCTTTCTCCACCCGGCGAAAGTCTGACCTTAAAACTTGAGAAAATCGGACCCAGAGCCGACTAACTTCGTGGCTGCCAAGGCTGTCCAAGGCAGGCCTTGGGCAAAGGCGGCCTAACCACGCCGCG
>NW_009646856.1:3888861-3931074 GCF_000708025.1 Charadrius vociferus
ACCAGGGGGGGGGGGGAGCCCCCAAGAGAAGAAGGGACCTGTCTTTTCCCCTTTGGATCCATGGGGTTGCCTCCTCATCTCATTTTCCTACTCATTCCTCCAGGAGAAAGACCGCAGCGCTGGGACAGACCCAGCAAGTGGTGGGTAGGTGCAAGGAGGAACATCCTATCCTTCTGCGGCACTGTCCTAGAAGGACCACATGGAGTCTTCCAGCTGAGCACCTCCCTCCCCAGGTCCCAGATCTCCAAAACACCCCAAGGACAAATCTTATTTCAACCCATTTTTGAAAGTGGTAGATTCATGCAGTCAAGAGGCTGTGGGCAACCAGGGCTGAGGCCGGGAGGGGGGGTTGGCGGTGTCCCTCGGCCGTACCCTGAAACAGCGGGGTGGGGGACGGGGCCGAGCAGCTCCCAGGTGGCGGAGTGAGGCTGAGAGGTAAACGCTGGGGGAGCGTAAATGTGAGATGGGACCAACTAGAACTTGAAGCCATTCGGGCGCTGAAGTCTTGTGTGGTTTGCTGCTGTGTTCGGTACTCCTCACCTTAAAACGTAAAGCTGAGCGTCGGCACTGCATGACGTGACAGATCGGGGATAAACTGCGCTCGGCTGTGAGCCTGTGCGGGCTCAGGTCGGCCTCATCTCGTTGGCCTTAGAGAGACATCTTGGCCCTAGCCAGCAAAGGTGCAGGTGGGCCTGCTGGCAGACATTTGGAGGGAGACTTCGAACCCCTAAAATCCCTAGCGGGGCATCGCCTCCGTTGGTGCGAAAGGACACGTTCCTCCCGTGGACTGTGTCTGTTTTCTGTGGTTTGCAGATACCGGCTGTCACCCACGTGTGTTTCTCTGGCCTGAAGACGTAGATGTCCCCTGCGACTGAGTCCTTGCATGAGTGTTTTGAAGATGAAATGCTACATAAACTCTTAAAGCGTACCACCTGAGGACACTGCCACCGACATGGACATCATTATTTATTTACGGATGCTTTAATCAGGAGGAGCTTTTTTGTAAACATGAATTGCTGGGCTCTTTCCTTGAGGTGTCGTTTCTTGTTTCATGCTATTGAAACATTAATCTTAACTTATTATGACTCCTTTGTGTTGGTCAGCTCCCAGGGACATTTCCCTAGGCTTGAAAATGTGGGAGCTTTCAAGAATGTGTCAATTGTGCCAACTCAAGCCACCTGTGGGCTGCCAGACCGAAGTACTTTTTGTCATAG
Source organism: Charadrius vociferus (assembly GCF_000708025.1). Lineage (NCBI taxonomy): Eukaryota > Metazoa > Chordata > Aves > Charadriiformes > Charadriidae > Charadrius > Charadrius vociferus. Next base: position 3,890,076 of record NW_009646856.1, read on the forward strand.
CTCAGTAGCTGTTGAAAGTATTATGTCCTGCACCCAGAGGTTTTGCGTTCAGGACTGTCCATACAGGTCATCGCCTTCTTCCTACAAACTGCTTCTTTCAGAAGGCCTTGGTACCTGTATCACAGAGGACAAAAGGGACTTGCATCCAGGGTCCTTCAGCAACGCTTCCAGTTTTATTTTTCATAATCACAGGGATTGCTTTTCTACTCCCCGTTCCCCAAGGCTTGCAGCTTCGTTTACGTTAACTGTATGGTTGAAACCTGAGCAAGAAGGTGTAATGTAAGTAGTATTGAAGGTGTTTACTTTCCCGGTGCTCTTAAAAAAATTGATCATTGTAGTCATGGTCATTATTAGCAAGCTATTTAAAATTTTAAAAAGGTACAGTGAGAAACTGTGACGTTTTAAAGCTGTATTTAGGTTAGGGTCTTTGCAAATGTCAAGACAAGTAGGTTCAGTTTCAGTGGTGTTGACTCAGATGATCGTCCAGTTGCTTTCAGTGGGAACTATTCATACATAACGTGCATCTCTTTTCTTAAAAATCTGAATTTTTATTTCCAATTAACATTCTTCTAAAAGCTGCTAGAAAAACATGTTGTCAGGGATTTTTGCTCTTGCCGCTTTCATGATGGAAAAAATTACCAAAATTTTAGCAATCCCCCCAACACAAGTTTACTCCTTAAGAACAAACAAGGAAAAACCCAGATCTTTTCAAATGAATATTTCAGAGCTATAGAAGAGTGGTCATAGTTTTGCTGGAAGATCTAGGGCATGTTGAGTGGACGAGAGATTATGTTGCTAGTTTAACAAAAGATTCCGCTATTCAAACTGTTAGTGAAGTGTCACTAGTTGTTGACAAAATAAACATGGCTAAGCATGCTCCCTCTCTTATTTGCCTACATGTCACATTTTTAGCAAACATTGCCATTATAAGTGGCCCTTCAGCTTGACTGGTCCCTTTAGTATAATGAAAAATTTGCTTTTTAAAAAAATGCATCACAAATCCTACAAAAAAAGTTCCCTTCATCTATCACAAAGTGCACCCTCTGACTCTTTCTTACCCTAGTTGTGCAGATACGCATTAAAGTGAAGCACACAAAAAGTATAGTACATTCCTACAGAGTATATGTCACAAATGTTTTTGTACTTGTACTCATTCTTAGAATGAAAAGAATGTTCTGTTCTGTTGTAGCATTCTTGATATTTATTTTCCATGCTGCTGTGGAATAGCCAGTTGTCTAGGGGTGTGAAAATCATCAGAAATGATAGAAACATCTAAAATTGTAATGATATGTGTAAAATTGTAGTCTGCTTTACGCAAGGATAATTACCTTTAAAAAATCAACTTAGCTATAGAAATTGTGGTTATAGAAGGGAAATAAATGAGATCTGCAGAGTGACTTTAGTTTGATCTTATGTTAAATCAGCTCAGGTGAAGGTATTTGTAAAAGTGTCTGGAGTTTTGGCCTAGTGTCTTTCATAGACAGCATTTTCTATATAATGTTTGAATCTTGAACTCTAGAGACTCCATTCCCAGGGTTTTCCTATGCCGTGAGTTCATGTCCACACACATGTGGGTGTATCAGAGTCTTTTTCAGCAGAGCATATGCCTAACTTGAAGCAGAAATGCCCTGCTAATTTCCAAGCAAGCTGTTGCAGTGATGTGTTGAGTGAGATCCATGAAACTCTTTTGTCAATGGGATAGGCTTTTGCTTGCATGGAGTCTAAACCAGTGAAATGTATGTCCTTAGTTTCAAATGATTAAGTGCTGTGCAGAAACCCGACTCTACTGATGTCTGATTATCCATGGACTAGTGTAAAACATTAGCCTCCAATTGCTGCTGTGTTAATAACTACACAATGTACATATTCCTGTTCAATGGGTTTTATAGATCACTTTCAATGTTTTTATTCAATTTTTGTAATAGATAAATTCATTTTTCTGCCTTGTGAGATTGCTGTTCACAGAAAGAAGTGTGTTAATTTTCCTTTCTTCATAAAAGGAATACAGACCTCCACTTGTGGTGAAACAGTGATTGCACTGAAGCTTGACTCAGAAAGCGTCCTACAAAAGAGAAATAGCTTAACAGCAAGCTAAGATGTTTTTCCTTTTATTGTATTGGTTTAGTGAGTCCTTCAGGTTGGCAGAAGGAGTTTGACTTACCAGATGTCCTACATTTTGCAGTCCCTGATGGGGAATTGTCCCTGTTAGATGTGAGACCTTTTAAACCCCATTATCACAGCAGAGGGACTTCATGGAACTGGGACTTACTATAATAAAGTCTTTGCACTGCCACCAAAACACTAGGAAGATGAGCCAGAACCAGCCACTCACTTTACCAGTAGGAAAATTGAAAGTGTAACTGGGTATTTTGCTTAGTGGCGAAGTACATCTTACATGTGCCTCTTACATCAAGTACAGCAGATGCATGGGTTTTGGACGTGTCGTACTAATGTGTTTCTTTGTGCTGCATGTTAAATGGTCTGGCTGCTGGGGAGAGCTTAGGAAAGAAGCCGGGAGTGTTGCTGTATAGCATCCAATTGCCTCCTTGTAAAGACTGTGACATTTCTCTGTTAGGCATATGCCCATGTAAGAGAATAGAAGGATTTTTCTGCTGGACATTTCTGTTGCTGGCTGAAGTGAGAGGTGCTGATGTGAGGATCCAAAGTCTGAAGGCCCTTTAAAAATTGTGGCATTCTGGGGGGAGCAAATATATGTGGATAATCAAAGACACCAAGAATTTTCTCCATCAATTTCATATACCAGGTTTTCTTGTGTGAAATCTGTGCAGGAATACACTTTCATACACAGAGGGAGGAAAGTTAGGTTATGTTACAGATAGATTTGAAGCCCTAATGTTCTTCTAAGATGTATAGTATAGATAATTGTAGGTATGCTTTTTAAGTCACTGCATATTGGAAATCTTGAAGAAAAGTGAAAGAATAATGAGAAAACACTGACGTTTGTACTCCGGTCTTTAAATTTACTTTCCCTTCAGGTAGTAAGTGCAATAAGTGAGCAAAGCTCTTGTACCTGAATTTTATTCTTTCCCATGCTGCTTCTCGTATTGCATGTACTCATCAGTTAATATAAATACTTTCAGTAAGCCTGTGGGTGGTTTGTAAGTAAGCCTTAGCACGATATAGAAAACTGTATATGATGATAGACCTTCACAGTGGAATAGGATAAGAATATGAGTAGAAGCTTAGCATATATGACTGATCATTAAAGGCAGTTTATATCAATTTAGCATGGACTGGGCTGACTGGAAGATAGATGGCCAGAAGGTGTTGGTGGTGGGAGAAAAATGAGCTAGAGCCTTTTACATGCAAAAGGGTCAGGGGGCATGGCCTGATTGTGAAGTGGGCGGTAGATGTGTTTTTTAAACTTTATCTAAAGGACTAAAATCATATTCTATTACTTGTGTCCGTTCAGATGTTTTACAGTAGGAATTGGACTGGAAGGGGAAGTTGCCTTAAGATACCATACGTCTGATTTTTTTGAACCCATGGAGATGTTCCAATTGCAAGTGCTCCAGTTAATATGTGGGGATCTACACTGCAGCTGTGTTAGATTCTCTAGAATATTTTTCTCTTTGAAAGCTGACCAAGCAGATTTGTGGCGTTTGCTTTTTCTCCCTCCAACCACACCATAGAGAATTGTATAGTCAGAAATTGACTCTGTGGGACTGCAGCTTACCAGAAGTTGGAAACTTCACAAAGAGCAGTGGTTTCTCTCTGTAATCATGGCTGGAATGGAAAATCATGCTCAGAGTCAGAAATAATGCTTATGCCTATTTCACCTATGTTGGCACTAGTTTGGTTTTTTTTTTTTTCCCTTTTTTCTTTTTTCTTTTTTTTCTACATCCCCCTTCTGTTTCTGTCTCTTGATTTTTCTCTTTCAGTAGTGAACCGCAATTCACATTTGTTCTTTCCAGTTTTCAAAGTGATGTGCATCAAGGTCACTTCCTTTCTTGAAGTCATGACACCTTTGGGGATAAAAACAATGTGGGGATGTTTGTTTTAGATAGCTAAAATAAACAAAAACCTGGATTATCCAATTATTGTTTATCCAGGAACTCGGTAAATCCAGTTCCTAAATATTTTGCTACTTAGCTGAGCCTTCCCTCACATTTATTATCTAGCAAAACTAGCATGTTTACAAGCAAACAAAACATTGAAAAGACCAGTCGACAATATATTAAGAAATGTATTTTTAGTAAGGTTTGGAAAACAGAAGTCTGCATCTTGCGTTGTTTTATTGACAACATTCCAGCAGGCTAAAATGGTAACAATTAAAATGAATTAATTTTTCTCTCGGATTTAAAGGTGAATTAGTGAATGGTAGTATGAAAGAACAGCCTTTTTGATACTTTTATAAACGCATAGTAGGTGGAGATGCTTATTGGTAGATAAGGTGTGGTTTTTTTTTTTTTCTGAAATATGTCTAAGTAAATCCTGGTTTCATACAAATTTTATATGCTTCTCTCTTGTGACTTAGTGCACTAATTTAGTTTGGTGTAACTTAAAATATTTGGCTTTTCATGGGGCAGTAAGTGGAGGACTGAATTTCTCAAGCAGCTGAAATGGGAATGCAGAACTTTATAATTTTGTTATGCTGATGAATAAAATACATAGTTGTTTCACAAGCATATATAGTCTATGCTTTCTCAGGACCCTTGACATCACGATGGTCAGTCAGATTGGCAAAAGAATTTCAGCAGCTGGATATGCCACATGGGTTGCTATGGATGGTATTCTTTGTATCTTTCACGTCTGTGTTGCATTTGATGTTGATGTGAAATCTTTGCGTGAGGGTGAAAAACCTAACAAGTGGCTGGATAGCCTTTTTGCCTTGCTCTGGTTCTCTTAGGTTAAAGAAAGGCTGTGTGAAGGGAAGAGTGTAGGGCAAGCTGGTGGTGTTGCCACCTTACCTGGACAGATTTGGTGGAAAGATGGAAGAGTTATTTCCAGAACATGTCATTCAGATTGCTTTTTGTGGTTATATTACATTTGCCTTGTTAGGCTAAGGAAAATGTAAGTGCCTCCACAGGATGGACTATGTTGTACAGCCTTGTAAAAAAAGTGCAGCAGAGACCTGTGCAGTACTGGCCAGCCACCGTGGTTTCTGTCATGGAACCCTGAAAAGAGGAGGCAAAGGGGACCCCTCTTCTGCTCCCCAAGTAAACTGGGGTTGCATGCACTAAATTAAAAAAAAAACAAACACCAAACCAAACCTCATAGATCAAGATAGAAAATATTTTTGTTAAAGTTCTTTTACACTTAGTACATCCTGTGACATTCACTGTCACTGAGCATCTTCTCAAGAGCTGTATTTTTAACGTTTATTTTAATGCATTCTGGTTAGCATCACTTTACAGGATAGCACCTTGGCAAGAATGTGTATATGTGTGTGCCTCTGACCTTATGTTGTTTTTCTTGGTTATTTCCAAAGGTGTGTGATAGAAAAGGCTATTGATGGGCAGACGGTGTTCAAACTCACAATCTCTGAGAAAGAGACCATGTTTTATTATCGCACAGTAAATGGTTTGCAGCCACCAATAAAAGTAATGACACTGGGGAGAATTCTTGTGAAGAAATGGATTCATCTTAGTGTGCAGGTGAGTAAAATAAAAAAAACATTTAATATTTGTTGAAATACAAAGTTTGTGTGAGAATGGTATAACTGTATAAATATAAAAGGGTAAACCGGGGGATGTAGATAATAACTCTTGAGTTTTGTAGGTAAGGATCTTAATTTGGGAGCTCATTTTGAGGCGATTGCTAATTTTGCAGTGGAAAGTAATGCTGTGTCCGTTCTTTTGAACAAACTGAAGACTGAAAATTCTTACCCTTAAGAACACAAGTATTTGGTGTCAAGAAAAGCTACTTGTTTCTAATGTTATCATTAAGTCTTGGGTCTCTGAGATTAATTCCTAAAAAAAGAGAACGTCATCCTCATCTATACATCCTAGTGTACTTATTTTACAGAGCTGTGTCCCATTTAATTTTAAAATCTTATAGTACACATAAGTAAACATGTATGAGTTTGTGCAGGATCAATAAAGCTAGTAAGTTAGAGTTATTACCTCTTATTTTAAAAATAACATTCAGAATTGTTAAAACACAATCTTTGTGTTCTAAAAGTCGTCTGTTGACATAACTTTTTAATAAGTGTACAAATATCCACTGAGGATAAAGCAAAATTGAGTTTGTTAAAATTTAAACTGTATGTACAAAAATCAGTAAACAAACACAGAAGAAATTAAAATTCAGTTATTTGCATGTCTTGTAATTCCCAACAGACACTCTAGTAAATTCTATTTGTAAGCCAAGTTCAACTATTAATTATAAAACACAATTATCAGGTATTGAAATGTTTATCTTCTCCTTCCTTCATTTCCTTTATCCGTTCTATTAAATTTCATTTGGTTTACAGCACAATCAAGAATAGTTTTGCTGCTTTCTTGAAACTTGCTAAAAGGTATTGACTGTGATTTGGATTTTTAGTGCTGATCTTGTCACTTGTAAGAAGTATCTAAGCTGACGTCTTGATTTTTTTGCAGTTTTCTTTTTTCCGGGATAACAGCATGGTAGTGCGAATAAGATTTTGCCTGTTGGATTAAAAGAGTGACCTTAAGGTAGAACTAATGAACTTTACACTTCAAACACTCCAAGGGTGCTATATAACTGCTGCTGCTGCTGTCAGCCACATTTTGTACTAGCCTCAGAAACTGCTAAAGCCTGGAATAGCAAAGTGAAGAGTGAAAGGGCTGGATTTAAATACACACAGTGTCTTAAGTTGTATTACAAAGAACCCACAAGCACTCTGTAGGATTTGGTCCTTTGTTTCTTTGGGGAAAGTCATTCAATGCATAGCAGGGGTAAAGAAGTGTAGCTTCTAGACCCTTAAAGGGACTGCAGGCTTAATATCTTTTCTGAGTTTCTGAGCTCAGGGTAGAACCTTACATCCTGTGATTTGTGGTATTGTAGGACTCAACTTTCCATTAAAGATGATAGTGGCTGCAGCATGATCCATTTAGCGCTAGGTCTGGCTATGAAATTTTAGGCAAAGTTGTATTTTTTCTTTTAGCAGCTGTCCAAAAGCATTTTTTTCTATAAATGGAGAAATAAATTGAAAACGAGAATACAAGGAGACCATACAAAAATATGCAAAAGTAACATTCATATGGAAGTGTCTGTGCTTCAGACAACAGTTGTATTTGATGATAAATATATTCACATATCGTGATGATATATATTTGAATATAAGTGTTTCCTTAAGTTGATGAAAAAGTCTACTGAAGATAAAGCACTATGTAAATTTGTAGGAATTCGTAATTTTAGTTAAAGGCAGTGGGAGAGCCTGGAGTTTACACCTAAAAGTACAAATTGCCTGATGTTACTGCAAGTGTGACTTTTGACTTCTCCACCTAACCAGCCTTCTCCCAGGGCGATGCTTGTGCAGCAGGTGTGGGCTCTGCAGTGTGGAAGGGAGACCCTTCTTGGGGCCATAGCTGAGCTACCCTGGGGCAAAGGCAGCAGAGGGTGTTGAGTGCAATCAATAGTGGCCTACTTCTACTTCAAGCTTTCCCGAGTAAGTCACACCATGTAGACTTCTATGCTGTCTTGAGGCAAAACTGCCTCTAATACCTGTAAAGAATTAACAGTCTTAGTTCTCTGTCACTGTCGTAGGCATAGCCTTTATTTTCTAGCAAAGACAGCCCTAGGACTGAGCTCTGTGGCTAGTAAATTGGGAAAGTTTGCAGTCATCCCATGGCCATGCTGGTTTTGAAGTAGGTATGGTGTTAATCAGTGTTGTTGCTATATAACCTCCTTCTACAGAAACAAAAAGGAAATTGTTGTTGGATGTGAAATGTCATGTATGTGGCTGTGATGTTTAGCCACAAACTATGAGGTTGTAGAGAGGTGGGGATTGACCTCTTCTCGTTAGTAACAAGTGATAGGGCAAGAGGAAATGGCCTCAAGTTATGCCGTGGTAGGTTTAGGATGGGTATTATGAAAAAGTTCTTCACAGAAAGGGTTTTTAAGCATCAGAACAGACTGCCGAGTGGTGGAGGCACCACTCCTGGAGGTGTTTAAAAGATGGGTAGATGTGGTGCTTAGGGACGTGTTTCAGTGGTGGTTTTGGCACTCTTGGGTTGATGGTTGGACTTGATGATCTTCAAGGTTTCTTCCAATCTAGACAATTCTATGGTTAGGTTTAACTAAACTAACAGTAGATTCAGCACCTTTTTAGGTACTTTGCAGAATTTGGAACATTGTTTGGCATTCTTTTTGTTGGGGATCTAGCCAGAGAGCCAGAGCTGGGTGACATGTCCTGATGTGGGGGGGAAAAAAAAAAAATAATCTTTTCAGATTAGTTTGATAGCTTGCCTGATACATTTTTTTGAGCTAAAAGAAAATGTTCGTTAATGTTCTTTTATGAGGCAACTAAGTACTGTTCTTGATGAGACAGCTGAAAATATGGAACGGATATTTTCATGCACGTAACAAAACTTGTATATGTGGAAAAAGTGTAAATAAAAAAAAAAAGGAGCAAACAGCAGCAGTGCCATATTTGGAGTTGTAGAACACCTCAAAACATCATCTCTGAATTTAAGAAGGCATTCGGACGTGGTGCTGCTATGCTAAACAGAATTTTACATAAATTATATTCTCTATGCATGAAGCATAGTAGACAGAAGCTATGCAGGTTATTTTTTAAAAAAGCATGTATTTTACAATTTTTAAGTAATGTAATTCAGATACCAGTGGTAACTGAAGATGTATGTGCTAACAGATTCTTCTTTTAAATGAAAATGTTTTAACTTTATGCCAGAAGTGTGGGCATCTAACCCAAAATTTTTGGTTTCCCAAAAATTTGTGAGAAGCATTAAATGCTGCAATTAGTATCCCTGGCCTTCAAGATGTATGACTTTCTGGTAGTTGAAGCATAGTTGGTCCTTGTCTTCCCTGAGCTTTTTAACAGTGTAGCTTTTCTCTGAAATTCTGTGGTAGTTTAAGTCTGTGTGGAAAACAAAGGTGACAACAGTGGGTCAAAATAGTTGCCTTGTAATTTGTATTGTATATAAACTTGACCAGATATTCTCCACGGTGTATTGTTCAAAGCCATGCCCAGTATTGCATGTGTGACTGGTAGACAGGGAGGAAGAAATGTTTTTGGCATGATGCCTCATTGCTCAGTGACTGCAGACCAAATTACAGATACGTCTAATTTGGGGTAAGTCTGATTTGGGACAAAAGTTTTTCACTGAATCCTAGTGCTTGTTAATATGGTTAGGGAATAGGGGTGTCTAACAGGTCTTACCCCTGAGAAAAAAGCAATACTTGTTGGCTGGCTCACGGGGAATTTATGCATCTTGTTTGTGACAGCACATGGCTGAAGGAAACGAGTGGGCTGGCTGGCACACCCAGTGGCTGCAACCAAAGAATTGGTGATTGAGGCATAAGGCTTTGCATGCCAAGTTGGTGACAGGAATAACAGCTAAGGGAGACTGTGGGATTTGGTTTTGAGAAGTGTTCGGCAGATTGGCGAATTATGTTTGATTTTTAGCAGGTTGTAGTTTGTGAAGAGTGTGTGTGTGAGTGATGTATCTGACCATGAGAGAGACCACTCTGCCAAGGAGCTAGGGTCCGAGTCCATCTCTGAACACAGGTATGCTTAATCTGAAACTGATTTGGGCTAAAGGTCTCCAAAAGGTAAGCAGTCAGTAGGAGCTGAGAGCCTGCAAACGGGAGTTCCTGTGGTCAGTAGAAAAACCTAAAATATTTGTGCATAAATGCTGTGCAAAAGGCACCATGACAGATGAGTGTGAAGTACTGATTGCAGATGTGATTGCAGAGTTTAGAGAGAGTAGAAGTATGGTAGGATGGCAAATATGTTTGGAATTTAGGTCTAGGAGCATATGCCTATTCAGGGATGACAGAAAAGGAAGCTAAATGGTGGAATAGCATCAAATAGTAATTAAATGATAAGAGGGAAAGAAAGAAGAAAGAACAGCACAGATTGAAAATAATTTATTTGGAATAAAATAATTCTAGGGGAAGAGAAGGCTAGTAAATGAATTCTACTGAGGTAATCTAGGAATTTAAATCCTTGGGCTTGGATTTAGAAGTGTAATCCATTAGAGAGAACTACTACTAAGAACTCTGTCATTGCAGAGACTTATTCTCCAGTTTATAGCTGGGAAAATAAAGCCCTACTAACAAGAACAGGACCAAAACGTTCCTGTATGTTCTGCGTGAGAGATTTCTTCATCGACTAGTTGCTGAATCAGAAGGTCTGGATACCAGCTTTGTTAAGTGACGGGGACATGATTAGAGATGCGAGTCTCAAAAATAATATTGAGTATTCATAACTAGATTCAGCAAATATAGAAGAATAAATAGTTCTTTTGTTCTGTAGGTACACTTTTGGGTTTCAAAGAGAGAAAAAAAATAGGACTACTTTAATAAAACAAGATGAACTGCGGAGCCCAGAGGTTGAATGGAAAAAAGGCCTGGAGGTTATTAAAAATAAAAATAATAGAATTAAGAGAAATCTCTGACCTTTACAAAGAAAAATTGGAGATGTAGTGCCCAGGCTTACCTGAGTGAAGAAGCACCTTTACAGTTAGAAATGGCAGAGTCTGCAAGCACTGGAGACTGGGGAAGCAAATTCACAGAGAATGCTACGTAGGAACAGAAATAAAACTGTAAAGACATCAAGACTTTGCAATGACTGTTAAATGGTAAAAAGTTCTGAAGATTTTTTTTGGTCTAAGAGTGCAAGACCCAAACTAAATAAATGCTTTACTTCTGTTTTCAATAAGGATAACGATAACAGTCATAGAGCAAAACCAAGCTATGTAACAGAAATGGACATATGGAAACAGAAATGATCATAAAGAGGTAGAAACATGAATTTGCAAGCTTATTGTGTACGTGCTGATACAATCAGATAGTCTTTGTCCAAAAATTGTGACAGAACTGGTACATAAAATCCTTTGACAAAGAGATATTTTATGCAAATCTACCAAGTCGGGGTGGAGCTCTAATGCTTACTTTTAGGAAGAAGTGTCATGCGTTGATGCTGGCTAGCAGCCAAGCACCCAGGCCCCTTCATCCCCACCAGTGGAACAGGGGAGAGAACAGCAATAGCAAAAGTGAGAACACTCATGGGTCAAAATGAAGACAGTTTAACAGCTGAAGGAAAGAGGGTGGGAGGGGAACAAATGATGCAAAGGCAGTCACTCGCCACCTCCCACAAGCAGACCACTGCCCAGCCAGTCTCCGAGCAGCAGCCACCTTGCAAGTAAAACCTTTGTCTCCCCAAAGTCCTTCTACCCCAGTTTTTATTGCTAAGCATGAGGTTATACAGTATGGAATATTCCTTTGGACGGTTTGGGTCAGCCGTCCCAGCTGTGTCCCTGCACAACCCTAGTTTACCGCTGAGGTGGGATGGGGTGGCAGAGTGCAAAAAGAAAGGCTTGACACTGTTCAAGCACTCTTCAGCAATAACCAAAATATGATGTTATCAATGCTGTTGTAGCCACAAATTCTGAACACAGTACCATACAGGGTGCTGTGAAGAAAGTTAACTCCATACCAGCCAGAGCCTGTACAAAGAGGAAGGAAAAAAGGTCTTGGCAATGCAGACCTATTTGTCTTGACACAGCGGCATATGAGGATTTAGAAAAGATCTTTGAAGGAATAGATAAAGATGTGGAGCTAAATGGAAAAGGGGATAAAATGCAGCGTGGATTTACTAAAGATAGCTCATCACTGTCTAACCTCTTAGGTTTTTTTTGATGAGAAAACTGATTTTCAGGCAAAGTAAATGTGTCGGATTTCCTCTATTTCAGTTTAGCATTGGTGTGACAACCCATGAGAAGTTGTATGGTCAAAGGGAATGCTCATAGGGAGGGTTGGCAATAGATACTGCTTAAAGAAACGTGCTTGTAATCCTGGGGGCGGGGGACGAGGGAGGCAAAAAAGCAATTGAATTGCTTGAGAATTAGTCTTTGGACCAGCCTTGTGTTATATTTTCATTAATGATCTTGGCAGAAATATTAAGAGTGTACTGATAATACTAACTGGTAACATAATGTGCAGAGGCATCATCAGGAAGAGGAACAGTAAGATGTCATACAGGAAGAATGGCATGACTGAAAGGACTAGGGTAACTGGCATGAAAAAAATTGGTATTACAAAATGCAGCGTAATGAAATTGAAATTCCTCACAAATCTCTTGCTAGGTAGTTATTCATTAGAAAATTGCTGAAGTAGTAGTCACAGGTAGTGATGATGAGTTACTGGTGTTATATGGCTACAAAAAAGGCATGTGTTGGGGAAGAGTATTGGAGAGGCATTCCCAGTAGTGAGAGAAAAGCATCATTGGTGCTGCTTCAGATTCTGGTGAGATTTCGTGCAAAATGTTGGATACAATTTCCATCATTCATGTTTAAGGAATATAATTCAGAATAGAGCTACGAAGCCTATAATGACAGTGAAAAACTCTGCAAATCTTACAGAAGATGATTTGGAGAACCTTCATTTGGGAATTAACTATAGTTAAGTTTTTACATAGTTAAGAATTAACTATAGTGAAGATTAGGAATTCATATAGTTTTCTTTAAATCTGTTGGAGTGTAAACACCAGGCAGAAAAAGAGACTGTTTAAAATGGAAACAGTCTGTTCTATTGCAGCAGAGTGTTTCTGAAAAAGCATGCTGATCAGAATAATGAGGATAAGAAAATGTTTGGGGTTTTTGTGTGTTTTGTTATAATTTAAATTCAGTAATTTCCATAAAAAGGGTAATATGGCATTGTGCAGCCAACAGGAAAAGATGGGAATTCATATCAATCAATTATGTAGGTGGACTGTGGGATTTTTTTCTTCTTTTTTTTCCCCCCTTTTCCTGCAATATTGCTGTTAACAACTGCTGCCAGCAGGATGTTGGATGCGAGTCAGTAATAGTCTTGGAATGGACTGTTGAAAAAGCTACTTGAAACTAGACAGCATCAGTCTAAAAGTAACTTCACATTTCTTAATAGTTTATGCAGCCTTCTTAATATGCAGTATATTGTTGACAGAGCTATTGGCTATCCATTTCTTTCCTCTTTGTACCCAATAAATATTTGAGAAAAGTCATCCTTGAAAAGTTCTGCTGAGGTAAGTTGGAGTGGATTTGCAACAAAAGTGAATTTTGACCATTTCTTTCTGCTCTCCAATTAGTATGACTTATTTTTCTCTAATATCTGCCTTTATTTTCCACTGCTTATGATTTGTAAAGTAACTTATCTTTTTTTTTTTTTTCAATTTCAAACAGGTTTTTTTTGTTATTGTTGGGTTGTTTTGTTGTTGTTTTTTTTTAAGACCATAAATTGTGGATCCTGTCTCCTTGAAATTACTGCCACTATTCTAGTTGATTTCAGTTGGTGAGGATCAAGTCCTTCAAGCTTCTGAAAGTTTTAGTCTTTCTGTGTGTTTGATCTTGATTTAATGAAATATATCACTGTATCTTTTTAGGTATATATTAGCAAAGACTCTGATTGAAGGTACACAGTGGAGTAAAGGATATATAGCCTTAACTAAAAATAATCTGATATGCACTGAAGTGAAACCTCAGGAAAAGCAGTATCTTAAAAAAAAAACTTTTAAATAAATAAAATATTTGAAAGCATAGCAGTGCATAATTAAGGCCAATTGTGTACCTCATTATCTCTGCATAGTAATATCAATATCAGATTTGTGCCACTGAGGAACCAGCAGCTCTATTATGTATTTTCATTTTCAGATTCACTGTTAAAGGTCTCTCACTTTCCCTTTGATACTTCAGAATTTATTTAACCAATTAAGAAGAGGGGAATTTAAACACAAATTTTCAGATACAGCCAAGGCTGCTGAAACAGGAAATTCTTTGAGAACATGTCAGATTGATGTATTTGTTTCATATTTAGTGTCTGCAATTATAAAAATAATCTTTTTACTAGCCTTTATTTTGCCTGATCATATCTATGTAACTCTGCCATGTTTTGGCAGACTATAGCGCATTAAAAGCTTTAGAAAGTAAGTTTAAAATCTAAATGCAGAGAGGTAACCATGACTGAATTACTCTCCTGGGAGGAAAATGCTCTTAGAGTGCCTATTGAAATCAGCATTATCATTTCAATACATGTCAAATATGAGTCATTTCCTAGTTTAGGCAAAATTTCTTTATAAATCTTTAAATCTTCCAGTTCTTTCAAGAAAAGGTTAAAGTACTTATGATTTAATGAGACCGCTTTACATCATAACTGTTTGACTATCAAGAGAAAACTTGTCCTTTCTAATTTGTGAAATCCTTTTATTTTCTGCGCAAGTTTTTGAATACTTTAAAATCTATATTAAAAGCAAAGAACCTGAGACTTAAAAGCAGGGAGGAAAACACGCTCTGTGTATGTATTACTAAATACGAGGTATTGTAAACTGCATATTCCCTAACTTTAGTAAGGACATGAGAAAGCAAGGAAGCATTTTAATTTAACAAATCACTTTGATCTCCTGTTTGAAGTCATCAGTTACTATCTATTAGGAGTACTTTGTCAGCCCTAAGAAGGGGAGGGGGGAGTTTGCATCAATTCTACATATTAGAGCTTATTGTCTATTAATTGCAATTGTGTGTTGAAAATATTTAGGAGGATGCAGTCTGTCCATATGTTTAGTGCTATGCTCCCAACAGACAGCAGAAATAAAACACGTGTTCCAGTCTGTATAATGTATTTGAGTGTCTGTTTAGAGAACTGTTCATAGAAACAATGAGCAAAGGCATCTTGGCAACTGGTTCATCATTTAATCTGCTGCAGTTGCAGGCCATTCAGATACTGCTGCTTAACTTGCAGCCTTGGGGTTCTTTGGTATCAGTAACTTGCTGTGCTGTATCCAGAAGTCCTACTGTGGTGCTTGCTTCCTCTTCACCTGGTCCATGGGTACTAGGATGTTGACTTTGTGTTGATTTAAAAGCTCTTTGTTGTTATCGCTTCAGCTCCTTGGGAAGCTGGGATATTTCCTAAATGCCTCTCTCTTCTCTTCACTTACGCTGTCTTGTAAACTACTTCCTTTCTTGCCTGAATGTGAGTTCAGGCAAGTTCTTGCATATTTGCAGGTTTAGATTTACAGTCTAACAGCTGCCTGGGAACACAAGACAAGGAACTACATCTGGGCCAAGATCTTAATTTCAGAGAATGCCAAAAATGCAAGTTTTGTCAATGCCATCTTGACTATGCTTCTGGAAATAGTGATTTTTTATTTTTTTTTTCCAATTGCAAATGAAAAGCCCACTGAAAAATTGCAAATCCCACTGAAGTCTGCCCAGACTCTATATTATATACAGTAGGAATGGAATTAAGTCTTTACATGATCAATGCTGGGAGGAGGTAGTATTAAATGGTTTGCAGAAGCTATGCCTGATTTGTCTTGATAGTTTCAGATGAGATTTGAAATCAAACTAGTTTCAATTTGTTTTATAAGTAGTTTGTTTCCTTATACAAAAAAATGTGGCAGCCAAATAAATTGTATTTTTAATAATGGAAGCACTATGTTAAGAATGATTTGGCTTCTTCTACTTTTAAATCTTTAAACATCTTGCAGTTCTTATGGTTGTATTTTTGGTATGTGGTGCATTTTTGATTTTTAATTAATTTTTTAGATAAAAATGAGTAGAGATGAATAATGATTTGTGGTACTCTAGAATTGTGGAGAGTGGGGTGATTTGTTCTTTTTTTTAAATTAGAAAGTAATTTACAGTCTTCTTAAGCATACCATATTTTTTTCAGGATAATTAATAATTGTTATTTAATATTGTGGTGGCATATGAATCTAAAAGGTATGTCATACCATACAGAATTAGCTTGCCTACTTCTTTGAGGGGAATGTTTTGAAAGGTAAAGAAAAAAAGTGTTCAAATTCAATGTTAAGAATAATGGTAAAAATTGGGTAGCTGGATTTAGAAGAACTGAGAGACAGAGGTGTCTCCTGTTTAACAGCATCCTGTTGGAATAATTGGAATCAACTATTTTCAGATTCCTAGAAATCTGGAGTCCTACTGGGAGAAACATAACCAAAAAAAAAGTTGTTTAAACTACGTAGCCCTTGATTCTGAACTAATCTCTTAAATACGTGTTTATGTACACCACTTATAAGTAGGTTCCCAGATACGTATTGCTTGGTGTAACTTTAGGTATGTTTCTGTAGCTGTATGACCGCTTTTCTGTTTGTACATTTGTGTGCCCTTGAGTTGTGCAGGGAGCAAACTTTGAGAGATTGGAAGTAGCTGTGTGTTCTTAATATGGTCGTTGGTGTAAAAGATAAAGATGACATACAGGGTACATCTACATTATCAGTTTTGTGTATGGGAAGAGTTCTTTTTAATACAGGTTTGCCTTCTGTCTGTTTGAAGGCTTGTGTTACTGAAAAGCACTGCTGATATGCTTGAATGTGATTCCTTTTTGGGGAGACCAAGCTTCAAGTTCTACTCTGGAGTATCACCATTTAAAGCACGCCCTTTGTAACGTGAGCAGAAGGTCCTTCAGCAGGTAGTTCTTGGCATGCATAGTGTATGAGCAGAAAACTGGCAACTGCTTTGAACTTCTTTGGTGGTAAAGATGGATCAGAGATACCATTGTCCTTACCTCTTTATGCTGTGCCAGTTGCACAGTGGATGTTTTCACAAGGTACTTGAAAATTTTTTGACAAGGGTCTAAAAACTTCATGAGTGCGGCCAAATAGAGCAGCTTCTGCTTTTCCTGGTTATTTAAATAACAAGTAATTACTACATTTGCTTCAGGTTTCTGTAGCTTAAAGACAGAGACTTAAGTCAGAAGTCTTATCAAGAAACGGAAGATGAAACTCAGATTGTCCTATATGAAACCTCTATTATTTATGTGTGAACTCTCTCATGTACATCTTGCATTGTAACCTGTGCATGCAGCAAATGGAAGGTGACATAACTTACATGGATAGATCTTGTACAATGCAAAATCCATACGTCCTGGTGGCAGTTCACAGGAGGAGTATTCTGGTAAGTCTTCATGTATCATTTTCTCATGGAAGCAAAGAATATTTCTTGGCACTGAACAACTGGTCAGCTTGGCTGGAAAGTAGTAAGTTCTGGGATGGAAGAAGGGGAAGAACACCTCCTGTCCATGTATCTCGTTCCAATACCTCAGCTCAATATTGTGGTAATTTTTGCATTGTTTAAGAACTTCTGTGTTGGCTTGACAGTCTGTCTATATACTCTTTGCTTTAAGTATGAAAGAGGAGTAGATGTACAGAAACAGCTTTCTTTTAGATACATTACTGACCTGTTTTCTGACAATCAGTGTTTTTGAAGCTTCTTAACCTAGACTGTGTTGAATAGCCACTAACTGACTTACTTTTAGTTTAATAGTCCGGTTCTTTTTTATAATTTATATTTTTGTATTACTAGTATCTTGTGGCAATGAGTTCCTCATGCAATTATGGCTGTATGAAATTGTTCTGTATTTTAAATCTTCTGTCTAATAATTTATTTTTGCCAATTTCTTTTGTCAGTTGCTCTCTATTTATCATTCTCATGCTGTTTGATATTTTGGTTATAGAACTTGATCGCATGTTATAATTGGTTATAAACTGGATCTCTCCTTATATTGAAGCCATTCTGCAGTTTGGTCATCCTCACTGATCTTTTCTGAAACTTTTTGGGGTTATACTATTATAATTTTGGGGATACAGGCGTCAGAACTCCACTTGTTATTCCAGATACTTTCTACCATAAATTTCTAAACAATGAAGTTTTGTGGTTTGTTCTTTATTTCTTTCCCAGTAAGGACTGTGTTTTGTTTTTGCCATTGAGCATTTTGCTCATTAGTGGATGACTGTCTACAGTAACAAAGACCACTTTTTCTGAGCAGTGACACTTCAGAACTTAATGTTTACATAGTTCAGAATATTTTTCTCATGTCTACTACCTAGTGGTTAATACATTTAGTGTGCTACTTCATTGCCTCTTCCTTAACAATTTGAAACTTTGAAGTAAGGTTTGACTTTTACTGTCTGGAAGTATTAACAACATGCTTTTTCATCTCACTAACCACTGTTTTCAAGCCTATACAAAGTGTTAAATAGCAGACATTGTTGGAGTTACCTACTGATAAACTTCTGTCTGTGTGAAATGTGGCCATTTAATCTCTACAGAGTTTGAAACCTTTCTGGAAAGCCAGTACGCTACATTGGTCAGTTCTTCCTTATCCACATGCTTCTTAACTGCTTCAAAGAACTCAAAGTTGGATCTTGATTTCCTTCCATAAAAGCCACATTGCTTTTTCCAGTATACAGTATTTGCTTTTCCAACTACTTCACCCTGTATAGACTTGATTTGATGGATTATCAGAACAAGTGCCTCAAGACCTGGTCACGCATCATGTCTATAATTTTAATTTCTGCATTGTTGTTTGATCTGCGCAGGACTAACTGAAAATTGTATTTTCTGTTTCTGCTGCTTTTCTGATCTCCCATTCAATCTGAAGATGCTGCTTTTTATTAAAAGAAAAAAGGCGGGGGTGGGGCTGGAATACTGGCTTCTGTAGTATGTTTTAATACAGTTAGCTCATTTACCTTATCAAAATTTGAACTTTCATTAAGGTATAGCAACGCTTTTTCAGTGGTATGATTTATGTAATTCTTGACATTCAGGTTCAAACATCTTAGGCTTTAGATTTCAAAGACAGGCATATTTTTTTCACAGTGTACATACATGCTTAGTTAGGACTTTTTTTTTTTAGAATACTTTTAAGTTATTTTTTTCCCTAAACTTGATTGGTTTCTTTCCTAATTTGATAAACAAGTAAACTGGCCCTACTTTGGTGTAGGAGAAGCTTACCCTTCTTTGATTCTATCTATTCCAGAAAAGTGTTTCAGTTCCAAATTGACCTAAATCTTTTTTTCCACGCGCTGTTTGTTCAGTTGTGTACAAAATCATGCAACCTTACTTGTCTGACCCTTTGTGATACTGGCAGCATTTCAAAGAATAGCACTGGCTTTGATCTTCTGCCTCCTGAATTAAAGCCAAAATATTTTCCTCTTGAACCTCTCCTCTCTCCTTTCTGATGGTATTTAGGTGTACCATTGGTATTGACTGTGATTGTAGATGGCCTATGTATCTTGTCAAGTTCATCACTGTTGCACCTGTAGGCAAATCAGCATGTGATATTCAGTAGCAGCATAGATTAAACTATCAATATTGCTCTTAATCTGACATTTCAGAACTGCAGGCTTCTGAAGCAGTCCTGGAGGGCAAAGGAGTCCAGGAAGGCTGGACATTTTTCAAGAAGGAAGTCTTAAAGATGCAGCATCTGGCTGTCCCCATGTGCCGAAAAATGAGCCGTCAGGAAAAACGACCGGCTTGGCTGAACAGAGAGCTATGGTTGCAACTCAGGGGAGAAAAAGACGAGTTTATGGCCTTTGGAAGAAAGGGCAGGCCACTCATGAGGACTACAAAGAAGTTGTGAGGCTATGTAGGGAGAAAAATAGAAAATTAGCCTGCCTAGAACTTAATCTGGCTTCTACTGTTAAGGACAATAAAAAATGTTTCTATAAATACATTAGCAAGAAAAGGAGGAGTAAGGATAATCTCCATCCTTTATTAAACAGGAGAGGGAAACATAGTGACCAAAGATGAGGAAAAGGCTGAGGTACTTAATGCCTTCTTTGCCTCAGTCTTTAGTAGTAGGACCAGTTGTTGCCTGAGTACCCAGCCCCCTGAGCTAGAAGACAAGGATGGGGAGCAGAATGAAGCCTCCATAATACAAGGGGGAATGGTGAGTGAC
This sequence comes from Charadrius vociferus, assembly GCF_000708025.1. Taxonomy (NCBI): domain Eukaryota; kingdom Metazoa; phylum Chordata; class Aves; order Charadriiformes; family Charadriidae; genus Charadrius; species Charadrius vociferus. The sequence continues at coordinate 3,909,921 of NW_009646856.1, forward strand.
CTCCTACAGCACTTAAACGCACACAAGCCTATGGGGCTGGATGGGACCCACCCAAGGGTACCGAGGGACCTTCTGTATGTGTGTACCAGGCCACTTCATTTATCAGCAGTCCTGGCTAACTGGCGAGGTCCCGGTTGACTGGAGGTTAGCAAATGTGACACCCATTTACAAGAACGGCCCAGGGAGGATCTGGGGAACCACAGGCCTGTCACTCTGACCTCAGTGCCTGGGAGAGTGGCACATGCAGGACAACCAGGTGATCAGGCCCAGACAGCATGGGTGGAGGTCCTGCTTGACTAACCTGATCTCTTTCTATGACAAGGCGACCCACTTAGCGGATAAGGGAAAGGCTGTGGGTGTTGTCTACCTCGACTTTAGTACAGCCTTTGACACAGTTTCCCACAGCATTCTCCTGGAGAAAATGGCTGCTCATGGCTTGGCTGAGTGTACACTTTACTGGGGAAAAAATGGGCTGGATGCCTGGGCCAAAAGAGTTGTAGTGAATGGAGTTAAATCCAGTTGGTGGCCAGTCACAAGTCGTGTTCCCCAGGACTCAGTATTGGGGCCAGTTTTGTTTAATATTTTTATCAGTGACCGGGATGAGGGGATTGAGTGCACCCTCAGTAAGTTTGCAGATGATACCAAGTTACGTGGGAGTGTTGATCTACTTGAGGGCAGGATGGCTCTACAGAGGGATCTGGACAGGCTGGATCAATGGTCCAAGGCCAATGGTATGAGGTTCAACAAGGCCAAGTGTCAGGTCCTGCACTTGGGTCACAACAACCCCATGCAGCACTACAGGCTTGGGGAAGAGTGGCTGGAAAGCTGGTTGATGGAAAAGGACCCTGGGGGTATTGGTCAACAGCCAGCTAAATGTGAGCCAGCAGTGTGCCCAGGTGGCCAAGAAGGCCAATGGCATCCTGGGCTGTATCAGGAATAGTGTGGCCAGCAGGACTAGGGAAGTGATTGTCCTGCTGTACTCGGCACTGGTGAGGCTGCATGTCAAATACTGTGTTCAGTTTTGGACCTCTCACTACAAGAAAGACATTGAGGTGCTGGAGCTTGTCCAGAGGAGGACAACAAAGCTGGTGAGAGGTCTAGAGCACAGGCCTCGTGAGAAGCAGCTGAGGGAACTGGGATTGGTTAGCCTGGAGAAAAGGAGGCTGAGGGGAGACCTTATCGCTCTCTACAACTACCTGAAGGGAGGTTGTAGTGAGGTGGGGGTTGGTCTCTTATCCCAAGTAACAAGACAAGAGGAAATGGCCTCAAGTTGCACCAGGGGAGGTTTAGGATGGATATTAGGAAAAATTTTTTCACATAAGGGGTTATCAAACATTGGAACAGGCTGCCCAGGAAAGTGGTGGAATCACAGGATGGGTAGATGTGGTGTAGTACATGGTTTAGTGGTGGTTTGGCAGTGTTAGGTTTATGATTGGACTCAGTGATCTTAGTGATACCTTCCAACCTAGATGATTCTATACTCAGATATGTGCCTTTCTCTTTCGAGCTTGATGACCCTGTTCCGTGGGACTTTTGTGATTCTTAGAGTCAGGACTGGTCTCTCATCTCTGAGCTTCTGTAGGTGGCCTGCTTGATAGTAGATATTCTGTCTTTTCAAGTTACTACTTACTTGTGCCTTATGTACCTCTTGTCTGTAAGGCAGGTAATCATGTATGTAACAGGTCGGTAAACTGGATTACCGTTCTTCTGTTGCAAGTGCATTTTATTATATTTGAAGGGCTTTTATCCTTTTCCTTAAATTGTGTTTGTTGGCATCCTCATCTTTGCTGTTGATTAGTAATCTCCCTGGCCTGTCCGTGCCTTAACTCAAGCCCTGTATACTAAAGTGCCCGGGAAACCACTAGAAACTTCCTGAGCAGCCTCCCCTGGTCCTCTCTTGGCCCATCTGCAACAAAATGTGGTTGAGGGAGCTGCTGCATAAACTTTTTCCTATAGCTTTTTCCAAAAATAAGCTACCAACAATGAGCTGCCAAAACACCGTCCTCCTAAGTCAGGTTTGGTCTATGTTCAGTTAAGAGCATAGTTTGGATCTACTGCAAAGGTCTGCTGGTTAAAATGCCTGGTAACTCTGGAGAAAAGCAGTTGTTATTAAAAAATTAATATTGAAGCTTATAGTGAATTGCCATCAAAAAGTGTAGGAGACTTACAGTACAAAGGAATAGTTGAATGACTGTTTCTAAAAGACTTTGTCATGGAAGGAAGAAAGCAGGACACAGAGGAGGATGGAAAGGCCTGAAGTAAAGTTGCTGGGAGGAATATGAAAGTAATCAAAGGCAGAATTTTGTGAATCCTTGACCATGAAGAGAAACTAAGCCTTGAAAGAAAAGATGAGAGGTTTTTTTTTTTTTGAAAAAATCCCTTAACTGGATACATGGAACTTTTGTGGTGAGGCATTCAGAGGGCAAGAATAATTGCTTTCTTCTTATGTAAATCATCACAAAATGAGACAGAGGAGTGTATTTTCAACCTTCTAGTCCCAGCAGAGCTGTTCAGCTGTTGTAGAACCAATGTATTCTTGCATTAAATTTGGGAATGACTTACAAGTCCCAGTACTGAGCAGTGCAAAATTCTTCATGTATAATCAATTCAAAAGACTAGAATTTAATCTACAGCTGATAGTGTAATACAGGGTTAATAATTGTACATTAGTAACACTCCCTTCATTTGTGTGGGTATCTGCTTAGTCTTTGACTAGTGGAGAACAGAGACTTTATTCAGAAGGGACGTTTCATTTGACATCTACATTTTATCCCTAATTTACATGATTACAAGTAGTTCAGGAAAATTCAGAATCAGTGGTTGTGCTGTATTTTAAATGGAGGGGGCAGAGGGAAAATGTGCATTGTTATGACATTATCTAAAATGTACTCAGACCTTTTGTTTCAATTAATTTTGGCAAGTCTATTTTATGTAACTGTTTTAGTTGCTAAAAAAGCAGCTTGTTGAATCCTTAATACTTGTCTCCTTTCATGTTACTATAGTGATCATCGGATCTTGGATCTGATTTGTTCTGTGACTTGGGGAAAATAGAGTCATTATGCAGCAAGAAAGCAATTGTTCTCCATGTATTTTCACATCTGATAACTAGCATCCTCTTATTATGTTTTATTGTTTGGAACTCATTTGCAGCACAAGAGTCACTTGTTAAACCTTTCTATGTGAAAAAAACAGAGATTGATCAATGATTAAAATAGTAGTTAGAGTAAAGCTTATTTGTTAATTACTTTCGTTTTTAACAGAATCTGTATTTACAATCTTGAACTCTGAGGTTCTCTCTGCCACTCCCCTGCCCAGATATGTTTATTCTGTCCTGAGGCATCAGTAATAGATTCATAGAGCTCTATTGACACAGGCAATAAACAATATTTTTCATTGGTACAGTACTGGTTGGGGTAGAAAGTGGCAGAGCTGTAGCTAACCATTTTAATATTACTTCCTACTACTGAAATACTGGTGAAGTACTTGCCAACAAAAGATTAAATGAAAATTGCCAGTCCATAATTAGAATGCATGCTCTGTGGCAGAAGGATTTCTAATCTCTGATTCAACTGTTTATTTTAAAGCAATGTTTACTTATTTAAATACTAATTCTTTAAAAATACAGACAATTTCAAAAGCTGTCTCTTTTCCCACTGATCTTTCTTTGTCTTCGTCCTTGTTTATCAGATAATTGACACTGTGGGTTATATCACTCAGTTTTAACACAGTACTAAAATTACCCTTGTCCAAAAAATTAATGATGTACATGATTCTGATTTTGGATCCTTCTGCTTGCTGTTACTTGCATTTTTGCATCTTGAAGGTTTTATTCATGGAATAGCTATTAGTTTGTCTTTAGCCTGTAAACCACCTTATGGATCAGTCTGCATTCCCGGTCCTTTCTGATTTCACTGTTTAGGGTCAAAATTGTATTAATACATGGCTTGTTCTTGATCAGAGAGTTAATTGCTTTAGGAGCACTCCAGGGTTCCATGTTTTTCTTCTCCTCTTTTTTTTTTTTTTTTTAATTTATGTTTTTCTTCAGGGAATTCAAGCTGAACTAGTGGATCTATGCACAAAAAGAAAGACTTGGATTGAAGGAAAACCATTTCCCGTTGAGAAGGGATTAACATTGTAGGAGATAGTGAAAAAGAAAAGTAAAGGAGGGCAAAAAGAAAAGCTAAATATCTCTTATACAAATGCTAGGAGCATATGTAATAAGACTGCTGAATTGGAGTGACATGTTTTCAAGGATAAGAAAGATATTATTGGAATAAGACAGACAACCAGGAAAATGAAGGGGGATTTAAAATGCCAAGATACGCAGTTTTAGTGAAGGGAGAGCTAATATAAAGCTGGAAGAGATGTAAAAATATTGCTGAGGGATGATACTCAATCTGCAGTAGGATACACCCGGACAATTTAATGCAGTTGTGATTCTTGGCTGTTGCAGTAGACTTGCAGGTGGTTGGGCGAAAAAAAAGCCCAAGTAATAAAAATATTTCAGACATAAAACGGGTCCCTAAGAAAACCAGAACTTTGATTTGAAGAATGCTGGAGTATTGAGGAGGAGACAGTAGGAAGAGAGATTGTTAGAGATCAGTTAGCATATCGACTGTGTTAAAACTACAAATGAGAGCATGTTTCCACTGTTGCTGTAAGATTGTTGCCTTTATACTGTTATTGAAATAGTATAGAATATTATCAGTTATCCTGGAAAGGTTGCAGATGTAAATCTGTATATGGAGATAAACAAAATCAAATTATCATAAAATCATGAAATTTGAAATGGTTGTGGGGTGGGGGTATGTGCTAGACAGAGGAAGCAGCCCTAAAGTTATTGATTTTAGCAAAGCTAACTTTGAAGGAAAGCAAAATGCTCCTGGGATTTTTGCCTGCAATCCTGTGATGAATGGGAAATCCACTCCACACAAGTAGAGAGTACATAGTGTATAAAACACGTAGAGAGGCTGCAATTAAAATTCATCCCAGTTAAGTCAAGAAAAGGAAAGGCCGATATGGGCCTGAGGCAAAAGGAGGAAAGGCAAAGAGACAACTTGCCCCTCCCGACCTTATGCTTTTTCCTTCCCCTTCGCTGTTCTTTACCATTTCTTCTACTGTCCCTTTATCCTCTCCAGCCCTTCTGTTTTAAGATGGTTCTGTCACTGTGGTCCCCTGATGAGGTGTCTTCCTCAAGTCTCTGTTTTTTGTACACCGGATTTCTCAGAGCATGGGCATAACTGTTCAGAGTGCTCAGAACTTGGGCGTGAGTCTCTCTCCCTGCTTTCCCCCCCACAATATACTGTGCATCCCCTTAAACATGGTTGCAAGCTGTATGTAGTCAACATATTTCCGCTTCCCCAACTTCCTTTATCTGTTTGTGGCTCTGGGATGGTTTCACATCACTGTATGGTGAGGGAAGGAGTGAGGCAGCAGGAGCTGGGGAGGGCAAGCATGTGGGTGCATAACTCCTGTAGACAGTAGGGCTACATAAAAATATTTAGAAATAGGCAGTGTGCTGTATTTGAGCATCTACCACTGAAATATCAGGAGTTCTCTGAGAGAGAAGGGTCAAACAAGGACATGGATGGTTGCAGGTGGTGTTCCTTTCTTTTGTGAAAAGTTAGGACACAAATCGGGTCTTCTTTTGGGACCCAGTATGCAAGATGCTTTATTGTCCAGCATCCCACATACACGCATTATTGGGCATCTTGTTTCAAGGTATAAAGAACAGCTGTGAGGAAGAAAGTAAATTTAACGTATTTGAGGTCTGAATCTTAGCGGGTGTAAATTGGCTTTGCTGAAGCTGATGGCAGTTTATAGTAGCTGAAAATCTGGCCCTTAACTAAAGTAAACAGTTTGAACAAATTTTGATCTGGCATTTTGTTTTTAAAAGGCAAACAAAGATGGTAATGGCAAAAGTGGATTTCAGAGAGAGATTTAATGGGACAGTGATAAAAGATCAACTGGTCTTTTTCTGTCAGTCAATCTGTACTCTTTCTTTTTCTTTTTTTTAGTCGCAGTGATTTGTTAACTGCAGAAATCTGCAACAGGCAGAGAGGATGACCATGTAGTTTTATGGCACCCAGCTGATGACCAGTTTCTGAAGATGGTATGAGGGATCATAAAGTTTAGTTCCATGTGTATTGTGATGATAGTTGCATCTATATTTAAAGCTTTCTGTCACTGAAGCACTCGTGGTGTTGTCAGATGTCTATTGGACTGGATGAGCTGCAACTTCTTGCAATTGAATGTCAATAAGACCAAAGCAATTTTGGTTGATTCATAGCACCAGCTTAAGCATATTCACTTGCACAGATTACATTTGACAGATAGTTACCTTCAGCTGAACTCTGTGGTTAGAAACCTTGGTATACTCTTGACAGTGAGCTTAGAGCTGATGCCTTATGTTTATTTCATATCCTGTTTTTGCCTTCCTAATACTGCATGTGTATGTCTACATTTAAATAAATTCACAGCTGAAGTACTAGTCAGTCTACTTGTTATCTCTGGACAGAATGTTGTGATGAGTCAATTTCAGTATTTAAAAAATGGTGTTTTTTCCCATATGGGCAGCTTTAATTTCAAAAGCCATCTAATCGAGGATTTTTTTTATCAGGAACTCCTGGAAAAGTGTCTGTCAAAGTCTAACAACAAGAGTAAAAGAAAGGAAAAAGTAGAGAATGAAACCAAAGATGAAAAAGTATTATTCCTTTTGGAATGTTTTCCTGGTATTCTAACAGTTTGCTGGCCTGCAGGAAAATATATTCAACACAGGCGTTCTTACCCTGTTATATTAGTGAAAGTTAAAATCCTCTGGATTCTGCAACAAGACTGTGCACAGTGTCATCAAATACTGTGTGTGCACATCCCCTATGAATTTATAAAGAAAGACATCTTTCCAGGTCTTTTCTTGAAACGGTCCTAAAATAGTCTGGGTTAAAATACAGTTTGTTTCCCTGATTCGGTTAGTTGATCTTGCTTATGGTGAACTTATGTATATTGAAACTTCATTTGGAGCATACTGAAGAAGAATTATAATTCTGAATTATTTCAAACTATTTCCCTGTGCCTAGTCATCTTAAAGCACCATCCTGATTTTGAAGAAAAATTCAGTGATTTAATGCCAAATAGCTTGGCATATATTATTTCCTCTCACTTCAGTTCCTGTTTTTAAAGGCTGGAGGTGATTTTTCTATAGAGCTTAAGAAGGATATAAAAGGGAGATTTTGGAGTTTTTACTTCCTTTTCTCAGTAAAGATTAGGAATGCAGCATCCTTGAATTCTGATATGATTGAACTAAAAAAAAATAAACCTTAATAAATTAAAACACTTTTAGTTGTGTATTTTGGCTAGACTGGCATGCTCTGGTGAGAGGGCAGAGTTGACTTTATATTTTTGGCTACGGTTAGATAATGAATCTCAACCTAGAAATATGTTGGCATGGCTTCCTTCTAAAACTGGGAGACTGGTTGGGAAGTAAAGGAATCTCCCCCAACCATGAATGCTAAGGTAAGCACTTTCTTTTCTAAGATCATCAAAATAAAGTCCCTGACCATGCTGTTACTTAAGCCAATGGTTGCAATGCCCCAAGCACTCTTTGTTTTCTTCCTGTAAAATGCTCTTTGCCCTGAGAACCAAAGATGTGTGAAAAGCATCACATTGAAACCTACATAGATGCCAGGGTTGCAGCTTGTCTCTATCTTCTTGTGCTCTTCTCCTTCAAGCTTGCAGCTAAGTTGCATCAAAGGCTTGAAATACAGAGGTGTTGGTAGTAGGTTTGGGTTTGCTCAGAGGTAGAGAGTTCTTACAGCTTAAAAACTTCATTTTTTGCCAAGTGAGGGAAGTATAGGATTTGAATATGGAAACGCAGAAATTTACAAGTGTGAATAAAGTCATTTAACAATAGCAAGTGAAATAAAATGTATTATGTGTGCATGTTTTGCATTTGCTGTAAGATAATGGGCAAAAAATCTAAAACCAGCATTGAAGATTTTAAGTAACTGTACTGGCTATATAAGGTAGTACTTCTTTTCTCCTGTACTTGGTGAGAAAAAGAAATGCATTTGAAATGAAGACAGGGCTCTAGCTGAAGCAGCACCAAGCTCACTGGCAAACTCATCAGGAAGTTCTTTTCCTGGTATAGAAGGTGCCATTCATGTGTCAAGTGCTATGCAGATAGATTATCTGAGCTGGCTTGTCCTCCTGGATACTATTCTTTAATTTCCGCACCCGTCCCTCCCCCCATCCCCCTGTCCCTATTAACATGGTTATTAGCATCTTTTTTGGTCTGTTTGAGAACAAGATCGCAGACAAATTCCTCCTGACATATTCTTGTTCTCATATGTTTGCTACATAAATTCATTATCTCTTGCCAAGCTTTAGATCTGCCAAGTTCCCTCTGTGTTGTCTCAATTTTCGTTCCAAATAAAAAAATTAAAATGCGAAAAGACTAAAAGTGAATTCTTTTTATCTCAGGGTTGTAAGCTTTGTCTCTGAGAGCGGGAAAAATAAAAATAAAAATAAAAAGAGCACAGGGAATTTTGATGTAAGACATCTGCCCAAACATCCCTAACAATAATGTCATCATTGCCAAAATGTACAAATGTACACTATGAAAATGTACAATAGTGCTTATTCCTGAATTATCCATTCAGCTAAGGTTTTAAATTTGGGTTAGGCTGCATGTGGTATGTTGTAAGGAGAGATAAGCAATATAAGACTGTACTCACCAGCACTCCAGTGCTGGTGAATAATGTGTGGAGTGGGAGGTGGTTGAGTCTGGTGTGGAATCCTCACGCATCTGCAGAGGTTAAGCTGTGGAAACTACTGTGCCTCTTTATTTCTGAAGCAGTCATAAGGTGGCTAACAGATTGCCTGAAGGCTTGGGAGGAGTAGAGGAATTTTGGGATAAACTGTTTATTTTGTTCCCTGTTTGTATTAATGTTTGAGAAAAAAAGTCCTTGGGGGCATGGAATCTGCTCCCACTTGTATTCGCTAATTTTTTGTTGGTTTTTTTTTGGTTTTTTTTTTTTAAAGCTAAATGTGAATGTAGTAGATTAAAAAAGGAGAAATAAAAATCAGTAGAATAATGTGAAATAAGAAGAATAAGGCAGAGCTGAGGGTAGGAAAGGAGTCTTTGAGTTGGATGTTCAAGATGTATTAATTCTGCAGTGAAGGAAAGCGAACAGAAAGTTGTCTGCTGTTTCTGATGCATAAATTTAGGGTCACATAGACACCCAGATTCTTAAAAATACATAAAATGTGGCATTGTGGTTTTTTGGTCACTAGCTCTGCTTAAATCACAGCTGAAAGTAAACTTGGATCCATGCTAATCGTTTCATCCTATTTTTTCCCCAAAATTCTATTTGTCCATTTTGTGTTGCTTAAGTCCGTATCACTGACCTTTCCTCTTTACAGAAATTTTCTCTTACAAAGGCTGTGTGGAAGCCTTTGTAACTGCCGCTTCAGCAAGATTTGCAATTAGGCAAGAAAATACTGAAATACATACCTCTGTGCGTATCACCTTTGATATGCAAAAACCCTTTACTGCATCTTTGACTAACTGTTACGCTTCTGTTGCATACCTGCTTTCTCAGAGTAGAGATGTGAACCCACATGTCCCCCAGTGGTAGAATATGCCGTATATCTTTATATAAGCAGGCAAAAAGAGCGTATTTAGACAGGTTGAAGGTGAAAAAGATTTTTATGCTCAAGTTCCTGATTAGACTATTATAGCAGCATCGCTAATTCCCCTTCTTCCATCTATTGTCTTCCCTCATCTGTTGTCATCAGTGACCACTGTTGATTTGTTGACTCTATTAAAGTATTCAAGGAAGCCACAGGCCTGTCATTTTGGTCATAACCTTAATCTGTTTTCTCACCTTGGGAGAAAATGTGTTAATACACTGTCTGTTTCTATAGAGTGAGCTCATTGAAAAAGTTCCCAATGCAACAAATCTGTAATATGTTTAGAAGAAAAAAAGGTTTTTGTCTGAATCTTGGTTATTTTAACAGATAGCAAGCTATGTTTAGGTAGTAACTTTTATAAGAACCATACAAAATTAAGTGATGGTAAGCAATTGTAACGGTACGTTGTGCAGTAATTTTTGAGCTGGGTGAGTTGCAACTTCTGATTTCTCATAATCTCTGATTCCTCGTTATTTCTGAATGATTAAGCAAATCATTTATGCTAACTTCTGCTTTCATTTACATCTCTGTAAAGCTTGTGTAACTTTATTGATTCTGGAGTTGCTTTAGCTTTTATAGCAACTAAGGGGAGGGGTCATTTCTGCCAGTTTGCTGATCTGGAAAATAAATGGCACATCTTTTTTTATGCCTTACAGGTAAATCGTGTAGCTACCTAATTGCTCTTCATAAAGCACTTTAAAATTCTTCATGTTGTGTGTCATCGTCTTTGTAATACAGCTATTTGTATTTCTGAGAAACTTCTTGCTGTGCAAATAGAGCTTATTTAAAGGATGAGCTAATACAGACTTGTTTGAGTTTTCTTATAGTTTATTTTCTGTTCAGTTATTTGGAGGAGAATGTGCTTGTTTTCTCATCTTTGAGAATCAGGCTTAATATTTTAGTTTGTATTCAATTTTTAAATTTATCTTGCATTTGCGGCTAGCTAAATTTGGATCTGTAACAAAAATTAGTTTGAAAGTTTTTTTTTTTTAATTTCAGTTTGCAGATACCTGATATTTGGAAGAATTTTGTTTAGTCTCTGGTACATATCATAAATCCCTGAACTGCTTCTTTTTCATCTTGTTTGAAAACAGTGGTGTGTGTCCATTATGTGGTTTGGAACATATTCCATTTCCTAGTATTTATCTGAAGATGAATTTTTGGTCCTTGTCCTTGTTTCCTATGTTTCGGTCATTCCTGCCCCTGCCATCTGAGACTTTCATTGATGGTATAAATAGCCTTAAGAGTTGAAGTTACAGTTGAAGTGTTTGCCATCACTAAATTGGCTGGATAACTAAATAGGCCAGGGTTGGTATCATTTGGCTTGAATGACTGGAAAGGATTTTTTCTTTCATTTTTGGTGCCAGAGTTCTCTCTGTTGTGGAACTCCTCATTTATGGCCTGCAAATCTGGGAAGAAATCCATCTGGGTTCTTCATCTGTCTTGCCAGACACTGTGATTTAGTTATTAGAACAATGGATGATGAAAAGAAACTTTAAGATTAAACTGTATTTTATGGCTACTAGAAGCTATGATGAATAAGAGCAAAAAGAATGTGTATCTAACCAGTAGAAGAGATTAATGTTGTCTTGAAATAAATCCCTTTAATTTATCTGTAATACTTTACTATTTTTTTCTTACACTTTTAAATATTATTTTACCATGCCATTAAATATTAGGATAGGAAAAAGAACCTAAAGGGAAGGATTGTACTTGTTTAAAAAACAGGTATGTCTGAAACGTATAATGATTATAAATTCTAAAATATTTGGGAAAGAGACTACTGCATCTGTTCGTTGTATGTCATTTAGTGCAGTGGAGTTTTGATCTCTGCTTAGTGTCCTTCAGCTCTGCTTTCATATATTTGGGTATTCTTTATTATTTTTAATTGAACAGAAAGGATTATTTTCCTTGTCTGTCCTTCCTATCTTATTTATTAGAAATAATTTTGCACAAGGTATGTGGGTACTATTAATGTTAGGATTTGTTTTTAATGGAAAAGTCTTACTGATGCAAAAAGATCATAGCGTCCACTGAAGAATTTACTTTCTTCATTTGTTTTGTTGAAATGATGCAATTCAGCTCTACATGGAAAAGCCTAAAATTGTCTCAGTTGCCTTTATATATATGTAAGAGGACATTTTGATGACAGGATGATTAACATGTGTGAAGAAAAAGCGTATGTTGCTTAAACGTGCCAGATACCATACATGTATGTTGCTATGTAATATATATACAATATATACAAAGCCAAAGCTTCGTAGACTGGGGTCTCGGAAGTCTCCCAAATTGGCTTTGGCTTGGAAAATACCCTTGTAGCTTGAAGAAGGGGAATCAATATAACTTTTTCTTTTACTTGATACCCAAAATGGCTTCTGTTCTTGTGTTAATGAAGAGGAATATTGGGCTTTTTTAAAAATCATACTGATAATTTTTATTGAAATACTAAATATTTTTATTATACCTGTTATGCTGTGTATTTAGACCTGTTATACTCTTTGTTTATTTATAAATTTATTATACTATTATACATGATACCTGTAGATAACATACAGTTTGAGGCTTAAAAGAAAAAAGAGAAAGGAAAACCCCATCACATTCTTGAATCAGTCTATCCAGCGTATGGCATTGGAAAGAACAAGTTTTTGCATACAAGGAAAAGCTACACATATTCATGCAAAAGAAATCCATGGAAAGTTACTAAATATATGGAAACCATGGCTGACTGATGAACTACCTGAGCTGCCGGTGGTTTGAGGTGCAAGAAGTATTCAGGAGCAGTATCATAGGTGCTTCCCATGCTCCTAGATACTCCCCTGCTACTGCTTTTTGCTGGAGTTAGTCTCTCTGTCGTAGCCAGTACACTTGCTCCGAAGTACAGTGTTTGGTTGTGATGCTTCTTTTTTGCCACGCAGATTACTGCCATATAGTGGGAGTTTCTGTTAGCAGTTAATATGTGAAAATACTGGCTTTTGGTTATGTGACAGCTCTGGCTGATCCAAACCAAGTGGTGAAATTTGTGTTACATTTCATTGTTATGTTTTCATGGGTAGAGTCTAAGTAGAACAGATCTCTAGGTGAGAAAATACAGTTGTAATGCCTTTTCTGTCCCCGTCTCATTTTATAAGCGGTTGCGTGTCCTTCCCTGTGTCCTACTTCATTCTGCACTACAGTGACCCTGTAGGGAACTTTTCCTAGGTAGGAAGTGGTTGGATTTGGTATTGCTGGCTCTGATGGGCAATTTGCGTGTGATGGAGGACCATAAGAGCTTCATTCGGGATGCACTGAAGGAACTTGCCTATCAGCTCATTGGCCCAGCACCTCTTGTCTTTGAAACTCTTCTGGATTGTGACGAGAATGCTATTAGAGAAAAGATTGTGGATATCTTCCACCATCTCAATTCACCATCAAATGGATTTTCCATTGCTTGGAATTGGTATTAGGCTCTGCATTGGCAGAGGCTAATGTAGTTGCAGAGTGAATTTATCTTAGTAACTAATCCTTGCCACCTCCCTGTGAGGTGATTTGCTAAGTATTTGACAGATGGGGAAGCACGGGAGGGAGAGATGGCTTCAGAGCTGGGATTAGAGTGCTGATGTCCTGGGCTTCTGGTCCTGTGCTCTGCACACCCGTGAGGCCAGCCTTTCCTGCCCATCTCCTGTTACTCTCTTGGGGCAAATTCCAATAGAACGTGATTAGTAAAGACAACAGGGGATTAATCCTATTCTCCTAGTCAAGAGTGAAATTCATCTTTTATTTCTGTGGTATTGTATGCAATTTAATGCCTAACGGTCAGGAGACCTTAAATAACTGCATCAAACAGCTGATTCGATGCCAGCCTTCCTTCTTATTTAGCTTAGTCTAAACTGACACCAAACTTTGAGACATTCCTCTCCTCCCACAGTGGAGAGCCGCTGGGATTTTTTTTATACCACACATGGTTTCCCTCCTACATTTTCCTCCCATGTCAGATATTCATACCCCCTTTAATAACCAGCAGGGGGATCATTACATTGAGCTACTGCCAAATGCATAATGACTGCTGCCTTTGCCTTACACAGTCACTGCACTACTGATATCCAATTCAGCATTGTAAAGTGCTTAGGGCTACCTTGGGGATGTGCTATATTAAACCCAACTATTCTAAATCCTATTTAATACAAAGAGATTGGGGGGGGCGGGGGGAGGGAGGGGAGGGAGATTGAAAATTGTCGTTAGTCACCTATTTTCAGCAAGTAAAAATACCTGGTCATTTAGGGCCCAACTCCGTCACTCTTAAGTCATAAATAGTCCCACTAATTTTAGCAGGAGGTGCATGAAGGCAAGCACTCTGCTTACCACCGGGGCAGGCAGAATCGGGTCCCATAGAAGCTGCAGCTGAGATGGTAAGTTTGCAAGGAGCTGATGGGGGTGAGTGCTCCCATTTCTGAATTCCACTTACAAATGTTTTACAGTGAAAACAGGAAAGCAGAAACATGCTTCATATCTGACTAAAAATAAAGGTACTCTTAAACTTGTAAAAGACAACATTTTTATTTGAATGATATGACAGAGCTGCCACAGGAGTGTTACCTGCTATAAAGAAAGCTTAAGAATTATTACCTTTATTAGACCAGTGACACTGAGCTTTAGCCATACATTTCTAACTTCTGTCCCTCTACAGAGACAATTTTCTTTTCTTAAATAAACTGTCATGCTAGTGTTAATATATTGTTGGCTCCTTCATACTCTGAGAATACTGCTGATATAAAACATGTATATGTTAGATTGGTAATAGTATCTTTAGTGTAGCTGACTAGAACAAATGTGTTTCCCTCATGGCTGTGCTAATGTGATAAAGGAAAATTGGCTGTTCATCAGCTTTTGGCTGGGTAAAGACAGTAGAGATGGAACCACATTCTTTTTTATGCATTAATACCGCTGAGAACTTTTCACTAGTTATATTTCATGTGCGGGCATGTTGTGCAAAGATGTTGTAAAACATGAGATAATGCTACAAATAACAAAGTAGAAAAGCCTGTATCTTTTATGATGATAACAGTCAAACACCAAATGACAGTAACAGGCTGTAAAAAATGTGATGCAGAAAAAAAAAATGCAATGTAACCACCATATACACATATACTTAGGCTCTTGCAAATAGGGCATCAGATGTTTAGAGGGCTTTGAATTAAAATTAAATAAAAAACTGTTGTATTTAGGTCATTGATGTGTCAACACAAAAGATAATTTAAAATGGAGAGATGTATTTTGAGCGGTGAAACTCATATGCAATAACTTTTTGAACAAATCTCAAGGCTTAGTAATTATGATAATAGCCTTCAAATTTCCATCAGTGGAAAGGCAATAAAAATTCCTGTCTAAATTTGGGAAATATTGACTGAATCTGGAAATGGCAATAAAGCTCAGCATGCATGTATATGTTTGAAAGTGCAGTTTAAGGAGAAAAATTCATCTGTACTATTTTGTGTGAACCCTAAATAAAAAAAAAAAATCCAGACAAACCCCTTCATCTTATTTCATATTTTCTTTCTTAAAATACTGATAGACTCATGTTGCCCGAGGCACTGATGCTGATCATCTGAGCTCAGATTTATAGATAATTGTGTCTGTTTATCTTGATCTGAAATTTGAAAGACTTTTTGGTGGAGTAGCATTGTGAGTGCTTATATTGTGGTTTTCAAACTGATATTTATTCAGGTTCTGGCTTTCCTCTTTGCAACAAATTACTGTAGCTTGTAAACCTTCTGTTTGTTCTTGCTTATATATTATTATTATGGAAGCAATTATTCTGGGTTTATTTTATTTTGATTAGCATGGGTATCAAGATAGGCTAAAGCATTTTAGTTTTATCTGGCCTCTGTAGACACGATTCAACAGGCATCTATGTCTGCAAAATGAAAATAACACTCTGTAGATTTGCAACAACAAAACGAAGGCTACCAAACTCGAGTGAAAAAAGCCTTATGCAAGCTAATTATTGCTCAATGCAAGTAATTTCAGTTTTGCAAATAAATCACTTCCTGAAAAAAATAAGACTAAGTTTATTCAGTAAACAGTTCCACAGAGTTCAAAAGTTTTGAACAAGTTGAACTTATTTTCTATAATTAGCTTCATTAATGGGAAGCTGGCTATAGCCACAATTCTTCCAGTTTTCATTTCGTATGTGCTGTATTTTTTAAATGAGTATTGAATTTCATAAAACGTAAGGTGGAAAGGCACTCCCGTATTATTAAACTTTTTCTAATTTTATGTAACCTAAACATGAGGATTTTTAATGCAAAAAAGTACTTTGTAAAAGCTTGGCATCTTATGACTTGTGGACCTGGGAGAATGCCATAAAGTATTTCGATGAAGGTTAGCTCAAATTTAAAATGAATTGGCAGGGAAGGGAACGCTTGCAGAAAACAGTCCCCCGGGGTGCTGGCTGAGTGCGTATTCCTAGCCAAGGGTTCCCTTGATGTAAAGGAATTACCCACTGGGTGTAAAGCAGATGTAGCCAGTTCCTATGCCGTTCCCTTCAGCCCCTGTAGAAAGAAACATGCTGGGGTTAGGGAGGCATTTTGGAGGGGTGTTAGAGGCCTGGCTGAAATGTGCTGCGTTTGGTTATCCTGAGTATGGTAGATAGTCCCCTGAGGCCTGCATGAGCTGATGTGTATGAGAAGAGCTCTGACAGCTGTAACATGTGCCCATGGCCTGAAGTGGTGATGTAGCTCTAACCAGCCTTGTACCTTGTGAAACAGACCCTTCTCCTTTTCCTCTCTTCCCCCTCCCCACCAGATCACTGTACTGTAATTTCTTCTTTGATTTAACCACTGTAGAAGTTTTATACTCCGTGCATCTGAGCGATGGTCTTATTTACTGGATTGCTAATGGATAGACAGACAAGAGGTAACTACTTTCAGTAGGCACTGAAAAAGACACACAGCAAGTAGGTTGAAGTAACTTTAATGGTTAATCAGCGACAGACGCAACATGTAGAGGTCAAAGTGATTGCACAACGAAGCATGTCCCTTTACATTAATTCTGTAGGTGCATCACAGCAGAATTAGTTTCTTCTTGAATGGCTGGGAAGATGACAACACACCTTTTGATTCAAGGATTCTGGTGGGAACACTTGCAGATACTGATGGTACACTGCAAATTGGACAAAGCTTCACAGGTAAATCTTGTAGTATTTGAGTGGAATGCACTGGAATATTTAAAATAAGATGTGCATGATGTGGTTAAAGACCGTGTGTGAGTCATTTTATCTATATGCTGAGAAGTAATATATTCTTGCAGGAGAAAATTCCTTGTTGTACAATTAGCTTTCTCAAAAGATTGGCTGAAAGATAGATGCTTGGTAGATGATCCTGTAGGATCGTAATTTATTCTATGTGTTGCTGCATATAGGTAGGTTTTCCTGCATTGTCCAAAACATAGTTATGTAAAGTGACACATTCCATTAATTTATGAACATAGCTCTTCTGAGTAAATCTATGAAACTGTTTCAGAATGGGATTGTGCATGGCCACTAGACTACACTCCTCTCCAGAGTCCAGAATAGAGCTGAAGATTTCTGGCTGTGATCTTCAGTTCTATAAATACCCAGATAGACCACTAGCAGAATGAGAATCCCTCAGCCTCTACTAGTGCCTGATAGCATTACTCTTTATCTACATCTAGAATTTTATATGTACTACAGCATGACAGTGCAGAACAGCTGGGGGATGTTTTGTGGCTCTCCACAAATTCTTGGCTCTGCAGATGTAAGAACACTGACTATGGCTCTTCAGGAACATGCACAATTTGAAGTTAACTGCTAAATATAACTGTATGTCACTTAAACAAGTTTATTATGCTCTTGGGCAAGTCAGTCATTCCGTGCTCCATTTCTTAAAGCTTCTCTTTGGAAATGTGTCTTGTGATTCTGATTCTGAATACTGGATAACTAATAAACCTTTAAAAGAAAGGAATATTTTTAAATGCTTTTTATCTTTATTGTATAAATTGATAGGTACAGTTGTACCTACTGTATCTCTTCTCTAATTAGAGGTGGCACATGGACTGGCTCATTACTTCTGTCTAATGAGCCGATCCTTGTGCCACCTCTCTAATCAGAAAAGAGATAGGTACAAAATGTTCTTATAAAGTTATTATAAATCATTCTTTTTTATCAAAAAAATTAAGTCACTGCCCTCTATAGTTTTGTCCAGGTCCAAGATGGTTTCATTCAGGAGGGGTAATTGTCCAAGAGAGATCTCAGAGTGCTGAATTAAAGGTGCTCTCATGCAGCACAAAGCTGCCTTCTGCTCAGTAGATTACTTATTTATACGGTATTTTCTTAGGTTTAGAGCAGTTTGTTGGAAGAATGCAAGATTTTCGATTTTACCCAGTGGCACTTACAAACAGGTAAAGAATCTTTATTTTTGTAAAAAATAAGAGTCTGGTGAGAAGAAACAATAGATAACAATATGCTTATTTCCCAAGTATAGTGCTTTTCAGATGTCTCCTTTAGATGCTTGCTTATGATGTAGTTTACTGAACCTTATTTCAAAGATGACTTTTAATCTAAAAAGTTTTGATTTAAAATAAATTCAGCAATTTATTGTGTTTTGCTTTTGAACTGTTGCTTAAATATAGCTAGTATATGTAGTGAAACTCAACATTCAGTAATAAATGTGTACTTTCTTTGTTATTGTTGTCCCTGTTACAACCTGACTTAGTAAGTGTTCTTGCAGGCAGTAGATCCAGTTGCTAGATTTCAATGCTTATAAACTATCTAGGTGTCATCAAGTCATCATAATTCTGACATAATAGTGTATGCTGATAAGCTTAGTCCTGCTGGATGAGACTTGCCAAGCTTTCCCAGAGCTCCAAATAAACTGTAGGGCGAGGAAGGGAGCATAGTTGGCCAGTCCGGTTTAGATCACTCAAATACCAGTGATCCACATTAAGAGAACAGGCACTCCAACCAGTCAACATGCTGGCTTTGTGGCTGTGAGCTTGGCTCCCGTGCTTAGCAGGTCCTTTGGTCTGGTTTCAGCTTACCCATGGTATCAGACATCCATGTCAGGTATTCTTGATGCACACACCCCTACCCCAAGGTGCTATTGTCTTAACTGTCCATTGCTTTCTATATTTAATTGTCACCATAAGCCGCCAATGACTTCTCTAGCTCAGCCCACATAGCCCTGGGCAATTGCTTTGACTTCCTTCATTCCTGAGGCCAAATTACAGTTGCCACTGCAATTTCTGTTGCCCTCCAGCCTCCCTTCTTAGCGCAATACAAAGAGACGTTACCTTTGTTATCCAGCTCATGCTGGATTAATCTAGTCAATTCAAGCTGGCCAGAAGTAGTCAGGTCCTATTTGTCTGCGTGGTGCTTCTGGGTAGGCTACACACAATGACGCTTGGGACTGCAGATCTTAAGGCTACTTAATGATAGTCTTTCAATTAGATGTAGAGCAGTTTCCTAGGAGCTCAGCTGTCTGCAGGACATTATGATGAACTGATCTCCTGTGAATTTAAAGTATTACTATGAATCTGAATTCCAAGTTATATGAAAATCATGTAGGTTGTATTCTTTCAGAGCAATGCTTGTCAAATCCTTTGAACTACAATTTAAGTCAGTGAAATGAATACAGTTGTAAAATACCTTATCTTTCAGTTTTTAAAAGTGGTGTGACCTAATGATTTTTATAAGGGCATGTAGTGATAGGACAAGGGGTAAGGGCTTCAAATTGGAAGAGGGTAAATTTAGATTAGATGTTAGGAGGGAATTTTTCATTATGAGGGTAGTGAGGCAGTGGAACAAGTTGCCCAGGGAAGGTGTGGAAGCCCCATCCCTGGAGGTGTTCAAGGTCAGGCTGGACGGGGCTTTGAGCAACCTGGTCTAGTGAAAGCTGTCCCTGCCCATGGCCGGGGCATAGGAACTAGATGATCTTTGAGGTCCCTTCCAACCCTAAGCATTCTATAATAATGATGTCTTTGTAGATGTGGTTTTATATCCACAAATAACTTGGTTCAAAATGTTTATCTGGGATAAACTGCAAAGGAAAGTCTTGCCTGCATATCAGTTCAAGTCTGTGGCTGTCTAAAAGGTCCTGTAACTTTGGATACTGTGGAATTTGTAGTGGCAGCTAGCAAGTATTTATTTGCTTAATCAGTATACAAGAATTATGTTCCTACTGATAAAGTAGGAAAATGGGAACAGTAAGAGGGTTTTTAATTTAAAAATCTAGTATCTTCTAGGTTCACAAAATCCTTATTTTACACCAGAAGTGAGCAGATAAAGGTTTAGGCAACCTCCCTGTGTCTTTCATATGTCTATCTGCTTGCCCTCCTACCTTATGTATGTATCTATGTCAGTTGCTGATGTGAGAGGGAACTAAAGTGACTCAATGGCTTTGGCGTGGGCTGTAAGAAGCAACTAGATTGATCACAGACTGGGGCAGCTAAGAAAGTGGGTATTTGTATTAAGGTTAGTTAAAAGTGAAAATATTTCTGTCCAGGTTTTCTATGGTGCAATGTGATTTTGCTCAAGCTGGGCTTTTTGGAGGATTTGAGTGCAAACATTCAACTCATCTGTGGTTACAGGCAACGTGCCAATGCTATGGTATGCTTAAGACCAGCATCCAGATCACTGATTGGAGTCAGATATGATGTTGTAATAAAATCTTAAGAGAAAGGGAGAAAAATCTTTGCATCTAGGGCTGGGTTCATCCTACCTAGCTTTAGACACCCCAACAAGGAGCTCATTTCCCTTGGCTCGATATATGTCTGTGGAGCAATGAAAGCAACTCCTGAGTGCTTCTTCACAGACACCTTCTGAAGGTGCCTGCTGCTTACCATTGATTACGTAGGGACCCTGGATGGCCTGATTCCCAGCTGATTGCCCCATTTATGCAAAATGAAACCAGGTCTTTAGGGCTTCTCCTATAATGTAAGCTGAATTTTGTTTAATCTATGAGCCTAGAGGCACAAAGCAGCACTTGTCCTTTTTTATCATATATGTAATTACTTTTTTATATGCTGTGACAGAGACATTTTGGAAGTATTCTCTGGAAAATTTCCTCATCTGCATACCCAATCTGAGTGCCGCTGTCCTGGAAGTCATCCTCGGGTACACCCATTGATACAAAGGTACTGCATCCCTAATGGTGCAGATGATACCACTAACGACAGAGTGCTAAGGTTGGATGCAGAAGCCCATCCTCTGTATTACATCAATGATGATGACATTGGGACCACCTGGATTTCGTCTGTGTTTGCTAATACTGCAGGTCTGGATCGTGGTGTTTCAATCACAATAGATTTACAAAATGGACAGTATCAGGTAATGAGAATATTACATTTGCTATTTATTAACTCAATACCAGGAAAATATTTTTGTAGACAATTCATTACAATTTTGAGGAAATTCAAACCTTGTGCTTTAAGATGTTATCGTTTTAGAGGACCAGGAGGAAAACTTTATCAG
>NW_009646856.1:3931094-4101094 GCF_000708025.1 Charadrius vociferus
GTTCTTGTAATTCTCTTTTGTTGTGCCTTGGCTGTTGTAACAAGCAGTAATCTAGAACAGATATACCAGGATGGATATCCTGTGTGAGGACACCGATATTTAGGAATTGGTTGCTCTCTTTTAACTCTACTTTTGTAAATTTCAACTTTAATTTTAATTTCTCTTAAAACTCGAGGTGCTTGTTTTATACTTTCTGGTAGAAAGCTCACTGCAGTCAAATGGAATTTAACATGTCTGGGGTACACTGACATATGAGAGGGGATTTCTGTTTTGTAGATGTTCTGGAGATGGTAACTTAGCTTCCTGAGGAACATGGAAGGAGAATACAATAAGTAGGTGAGGTTACTGAAGAGGCCAGATTGCATCTAACACTTCACTATGCTGTTGAAGAGTGTTAGGATGTCTTGGAAGGAAGGAGATAGCAGTAGCGGGGCTACTTTCACAATAGGGGCTCTACAGAATTTCTGTTTTCTTCCTAGCTTGTCTGTTATTCTTTTTGTTCATTAATGGTGGGAAGGGAAAGAATGTGGTGGCAGGTTTTGGCTACATAAGTAAGACTTAGTTAAAAGCGAGTTCAAATGCCTGTGAAGTTCTAAGACTTGGCTTATTTGGCACACATATTTCTGCATAAGCAGTATGCTGGGAGAAGTGCTCTTTAATACAACACAGGGTATTTGATGAGATTCCAAGCTAAATATAGGGACATTCCTAAAAAAAAAATAATAAAATTTTTAACTTTACCTGTTATCGGAGAAAAAACTCATCAAATATTTGGCAATACAAAGCTATGCCCTTCAGTTTTGCCAAAATAATATTACTGTAACACATCGTGGACTTGACTTTGTACTGCATTTTCAAATGGTCTTCAAGAAAAAGTGGAGTTCTGATGCAACAGTTCAGTTGTGTAATAATGTCTGAGAGATCGAAGAGCTTGTTTAACAAAAAAGGTTATCTTTGGTTTTAATTGGGAATCTGAGGACTGAAATATTGGTTCTTTTTCTGTCTGTGAGTGGTAAAGCAGACTATATTGTCACAAGGAAAAAAGTTTATATTCTCATTGTTTTACAACTGAGCCATTAATATCAGTTTATACATTTGTTATCTTCTTGTAGGTATTCTATATTATACTGCAGTTCTTTAGCCCACACCCTGAAGCAATAAGAATTGAAAGGAAAAAAAGAGATGATCTAAACTGGGAAGACTGGCAGTATTTTGCTAAAAATTGCAGTATTTTTGGAATGGATAACAATGGATCTCTGGAAAAACCGGACTCTGTCAACTGTCTCCAGCTTCCTAGGTATGAGTGGGTATTATCTACATAATACAGATTCTTTGAACAGGTAGCATCCTGACACAATTCATTTCTATGTCCCAATGAGATATGATCTTTTAATTTGGTATACTCATTTATTGTGGGCTACTGAGTATATAAAAGATCCCAAATTTGACCTTTTGATTGAAGATTGCCAAATGGTTGTCTGTCATTTTTGTCAGATTTCAGACATTAAGGAATGTGACACAGTTGATTCCTCCGTTATTTTTGAGCTGGACTTTTGAAATTTTACATGCTTGTGTTTTGGGGGCTATTGTTGGTAGAATTACAGAACATTGAGATGAAGAGTGGAGGAAGGTAGTGATATAACAGATTGTTTAAAACAATCTAGTGAATGTGAAAGTATACCTCCTGGTCTCTGAGAGTGCAACTTGTTCTGAAGCTTAGAAGAGAGGCCAAATTTAAGTACAAAAGCCAATCATTCAGCCTTACTACTAACCATACAAAACGTGTAAGAAATTGATTGAAAACTGTGTCATGAAGCTTTCTAAACTTTCTAAGTAAGAACAAAACCAGAACGGGGGGGGGGGGGGGGTGGGAGGGGGCAAGAAGGGTCATTATTCCATTTTAGAAACACGTTGCAAGGCTTTTTACTAGACAGTTAGCATGTACAAATTTAAAAATATATAATGTATACAATATATATTTCATAAATACAGCATATAACATGTGTAGTTAATATATATTATAATTTTATACACATGCACATGCATGTATGTACATATATATATTTGAATCTGTACCACTATGTATATTCAAATGCACTGCATCTTGCCTGAATTCAGATGTGACTCAGTATTAGCCTTGTTTAGTACTTGGCTGGAAATTGGTGAGAAAATACAGTACCAGGTGCTGTAGGCATTTCACTTTTTTTGTTGTTTCACTTTTGCTACCTTCCTAAGACTTTTCAAGTGTCAGCATCTTTGTTCTCCAGGAGTTCACTGTTCTGAGGAGAGGAGCATAAGGTCATCTGAGTTACACCAGTTTTCAGCAAAAGACTTTGAGCTTTATTGCTGATCCTTGGAGCAGAGAGTACAGAAGGGCTTACTCTCAAGTAAGGCAAATATTCTTGGATAAATAACCCAAATGAGGTGTAATGCCCTTTTCAGCCCAGAAATATGTATTTGTATATTTTCTAAAAAGAACTGAGGAGTTAAGTATGAACTCTTTCCATAAATGTTTTGTGAGTAGCGCTGTTTCTCCCCTTGGATTACAACGTAAGTGATGATAGGAAGTGATATGAATGAATGATTTTGGGTACAGCTGATGTACAGAAGGCTTTGTTTAAAAGATAAGAAATATATCCTGTAATGATGAGTATTCTATGTACTCAAGGAGAACTTACTGTTGGAACAATGCTCCAAATTTGTGTCAGCAATGTAGCAGAGCTCACTGCTGAGACCTTTATAGGAGGGGAAGGTGATTTTATTGTAAAACAAAACTGGTTTCTCTGTGTCTCTCTCATACCCACATCCTTGTCAGTTCCAAGACAAATCCAAATTATCCGTCTAGGATTTAGACAACCAGTATGCTCATATCCTGGTGGTCTAGCCAGGACTCCTTCAGTTTACCTGGACGGCAATTGACCTTGGCTTTGAAATCCTTACTGTGCCTTGAGGTGAGGGTTGTTGGTTTGGTGACCACATGCTAGTAGTGAGTGGAGTCTTTTTTTGTCCTTTAGGAGATGCAAGTGATTAAGGTTTTTGTTTCTTTATTCTGTATCACCTCTGTAAGTTAGGAGTTGCTCACTGTCCTTTATGCCCATGTCAGAGGCTTGAGTCTTTGCTTAGTCTGAATATTGGCTGGCCCTTCTTTTAGGATCTCCTCTGTTTTCCTGGTTTCCTGAGAAGCTGTGTGTAGGTGCCCTAGGATCTTGATGGCCTGCTTATCTAGGTGACATCAGCCTTACCGTCCTTCTGCTGTTCCTTCTGGTGCTTCCATACCAAGCTGGTGTCATTCATCTGCTATTCGTACCCGCTTTAACATTTCCATTACAGCTCTATAAGTCATGGAAGAAAAATATTTTATCTAACTTTCTGCGGAGGGGAAGTTCTGGTGGAGGCAAGTTCTACCTATAGCTAAACTCTACCTAGTAAATATATCAACGTGAGATATAATTCAAACCAAATTGTGGTGCAGTTTATGTATACTTGTTTACTCAGCCTTTGCTTGGATTCTCAGTACTGCTCTTCCCCTTCTTGAGCTTAAATATATAGTTTACTTTCAATCCTGCTGCATTCCATTAAATTCTCTTGCATTTCTCTCACTGGAAGGTGGCATGTGTTTCTAACTCTGCTGACTCATCGAATGAGATGATACAATACAATGACTCCGGAATTAAAAATATAATTGTTTCTGTATGTTTTTTATATATGTTTAGCAGGTATATAATTAACAATATGGGCATGTTAATTATCATGTTAGTCATCTTGAATAATTTCATGTTTCTCAAAGACATTGTGTTAAACTTTTTGGAAACTTAGTGCAGATGACGCTGTACCAGTCACACTTCACATTTTGAAGTTGCCCTTGAGAGGCTTTAGTTTCAATTAGAAACTTAGTGTCCAGAGAAGAGCATGGCAGTTTGGGGCAGAACAGACATATAGAGGACATTTCTTTTCCCCTGGTTGAATTCTGGTGACTGGGAATCCACTGACATAAGAATTTTCCCCAGAAACCACAAAAAAACTGATGTACAATTAAGTGGAGACCATCTCTGAGAAAAAGGATATTAGGAGATAGAATCTGTAAAATATGTGATATTTTGATTTTCATTTGTTTTCCTCTCTGTTTGAACAGCTTTACACCGTATTCCCGTGGTAATCTAACTTTTAGTGTTCTTACCCCGGAACCAAATCACCGACCTGGTTACAATGACTTTTACAATACTCCATCTCTCCAAGAATTTGTAAAAGCTACACAAGTGAGGATTCATCTCCATGGCCAGTATCATACTAACGAGACTTGGGTAAATTTTAGGCATAGATATTATGGAGTTAATGAAGTTACAGTCAGCGGAAGGTAGGTGTTATGGAACTCTTCCCCCACCTATCACTGCCACCTGACTATTACAGCTGTGCAAAGTATATAATGACCTGCCTAAATTTTAATGAAGTTTTTCTGCTTTTACATTTATGAATGAGAAGGGAATTTGGTCTGAAGCAGTGCATCAAGTTTGAAATGATTGGTGTACTGTTTTTTATAAATCATTTGCTCACATGTTATTTTAAAATTAATTATACTTACACAAATCTGTCAAAAGCAGTCTTTTCCTTGGGGTTACCAATGCTTATGATTGAAACCATGGCTTGTGCTTTACTTCAGTAGCTCTTCCAAGTTTCATTATAGATTCCCAGACATGGCAATTAACGGACAAGACTTTTAAGAGTCTTAATGCAGAGCTCATTCTTTGTTTTAGCTATAGTTGTCCTTTTAAAACTGGGCAGCTGTCAGTAAAAGTGTTACATTATCTGTGACTGACAACTTTATTGCATATGATAAGTGTGCTATCTTGTGAAAGGATTAATTATGCCCTGTAAATAATATGCAAATTTGGCAATGAAATAGTTTCCAAGAAGTGTATGGTGAAGATTTTTGTTAGTAAGTATTATTTCTGAAATTATTTTGGTAGTTCTCATTTTGAGAGAAAGCACCCCATTAGAGGTCTTGTTTACCTTAAATTTTCTGCGCTACTAATATGGTTTGATTATTGATTTAGATGTGTTATGATAATGCTTTTACTAAAATAGCTACGATCTTGGTGACTATGTAACAGTAGAATTATTTCAGCTGTAGTTTGCAAAGTTATGCTGTACCTCCAGAAGAGCTCTACCTTCAGGTAGAGTGGAATGGTTATTGCCTATTAATTAGTATTCTCTAAAGATTTTATTTTAGTAAGAAATGGACATTTTAACTGAGATCAAAATGGGTTAAACTAGAGAATTATGCTTGATACGGTTAAGATTTCTTGAAAAACTATAGCCACACTGTAAGGCTTAATATTGATGAATAATTGCCATTTGTTAATTAAAGTTTTATGTATTAATGTTATATACTGAAATATAGTTTTCATTACTTATTATGTAAGGTAACAGTAGCTCTACTACCTGCTGTTTTTTGTTTTCTTGGAAAGCAATTGCTGATACTTAAAAAATATGTTGAGTAAAGTAGTCTCTTCTAGGTTAGTGTATTTAAGAACATTCTCTTTGGTGGTGTTTATTTGTTCTTAATAAAGAACCAGACTGTAGTACCCAAAATTGTCTTCATGACCGTGTTCTATGTTGTTGGACAGAAGTGTTTCCATGTTAAAATTCTTTTTTCGCTGCCTATTGTTCTTTCAGGTGTGATTGCTATGGCCATGCTGATAATTGCGACACAGCTGTGGAACCATATAGGTGCTTGTGTGTCAAGGAAAGCTACACAGAAGGAAATAATGTTAGTTTCTCCTTTGTCTGTCTATGTCATCCATGAACAGCCTCAAAATTGGGATTTTAGTCCTGAGAAAAAGCATGTGTATGTGTGTTAGTGTTGACTTAGCTTTTACAGGGAAACTTTCCATAGCAGGGTTTGTATTAAATAAGGAAAGAAGAAACTGCCCCCTACTCCCCACCTACGGCCAAAAGCCATTCTACCACAGCCCATTAGGAGTGCTGTGTTCAGGAATTTGATTTCTTGTTAGCTGAGTAAGCCACTTAAAACATTAGTTGCAAACCTGAATTTAGATTGTCAGCATCTAATAAAGATTATGGCTCTACTTGCTGTAGCAACTAGTGAATGATCTGTAGAGTGAAAAGGTATTGAAGATCCAATGTTCACAGCAGATGTGCTTCAGCGATTTATTTATTTATTTATTTATTTTTAACTCTACAGTAGTTCTAGTCTGGTCCTATGGACTCCAGACACATTCAGTAGATGGAGTGCAGTAGGCAAAGTCCTGGAGTTCAGCTTCCAATTTAGTTTTATTTGCAAGGGAACAGTTCAAGTGGTACAAGACAGCTCCATAATGCAAATCAAAGCACAGTAAATGCAGAAGATTTGGAGATTTGCTTCAAAACTGCATGCCTAATCTAATGTAAAACACTAACATAGATTAACCTACTGATACTTGGGACATCTGTAGATTGCAGTGTCTGACTTCAGCTAAGAATGAGATCTTGTAATGCAATTCTTTTACAAAATATGTCTAAGATAGGAAGAGTTAGAACATTTTGGACTTGATTTTAAATGTCTAAATATTTAAATTTAAAATAGTTGAGCACAGTTAAAGTACTGAGACATGCCCGTACATATGTATTTTGTATTTTTTTGGGGGTCTTATTCCTTATTTTGATCTAAACCAGTGGTTTGAGTAGTGGCTTTTTAAAACATTGAAAATCAAGCTTTAAACTTATTTATTTAAGGACAGCCTATAAATGTCAGTTTCCCATAGTTTTTGCTGTCATATACGACATTTGCTTATCTTTAATCTGTAGGAGCAACATGATTGTTCTAATAAAAGAACAAACTTAATGTTTATTTTTACTGCTCTGTATTTTCAGATAGCTGATATTAAGGTTAAATTTCTTGGAATTAATTAAAAGGCCGTATTAAAAAATCTAGATAAAATCTAGAAAATATGTTCTTATCATTGCTTTGCTTTGCTCTTAACAATATTTCTCAATAAAGAGGGATTTTGTGTACTGTAGTGTGTAGTTGAAACCTACCAAGTTGCAAAAGTATAATTTTCCTACTAGCTTGGCCATAGAAAAACCAAAATGGGGTTTTTCAGTATAAGTCGTGGTCTTCTAGAGAAATATGTAGAGGACAGCTTAGAATAATGGTGCCAGTTCGCACTTATTTTGTGCAACCTCTGATTTTCTTGGAAGCTTTTCACATGCAACTTAGCAAAAGGAGAACGATGATGTATGAGTTAACAAAACTTGCTCAAAGAAAAGGTTCTGTCTCTAGATCGATTATTTTTCTCAAAAAAAAAAAGGTAAAGAAGTTGAGGTTAAGAAAGAATGAGCTACGTCAAAGGAATGAATAGCACAGTCCCACTGAATGTTAGATTTCTGTC
Source organism: Charadrius vociferus (assembly GCF_000708025.1). NCBI lineage: Eukaryota > Metazoa > Chordata > Aves > Charadriiformes > Charadriidae > Charadrius > Charadrius vociferus. The sequence goes on from NW_009646856.1 coordinate 3,938,483, forward strand.
GTAAGTACGTGTTGTGTTGCTTGCTGCATTTATGCCTTTTGGAAACAGGCCTTCTAAAAATTAAGACGACATTACGGAATAGGAACAGCAGTAGCAAAGGGGAGACTAATCTCACATCAAAACCCCCCCAAGCAGTTGGTGCTTGCTAGAATAGAGCAGGAAATGTTAACCTGAGAGCATTTGATAGTGCGCTTGTGATCATGTGAAAGGTCTTTGTAGAATTTCATAGGGGTTCTAAGTTTTTTAAGCAGAAGTGTAGGATCTAAAGTCCAAATGGGATTTGAACAGAAAATTAAAGTTTTTAGATGGGTCAAATTAGAAAAAAAAATTCAAACTGACAATGTCCCTTTAATTAGAACACACATTGTGAAATGTTACTTTGTAGGGATTACTTATAAATATTTAATAAGATCTGGAAGTTCACCAAGCACTCCTGCAAGACTTATGCTACCTTGTGAAAACAAACCAAGTACATTTTAATGATGTATCTGCCTTATCAGATATTTTCTGTCAATGTTAATGGGTTGTTCCAGTGAGTGTCACATTTCTGACTTGGCATATATGTATTGTAACTATAGTTGAAATGCTTGAATTAACCATATTCATTCAGAGTACAATAAGGATGTTGTTTAGTTATTTTCCTTGTTCTTTAATGGCCATGTCAGTATATACTAAATATGAAATAAAATAGAAGTAGCAATAAAATAGAATTAATATTTGCAAATAGATCACTAACTACTTTGAATTTTATCAAGGATTTACATGAAATCCAAGCAGCTTAAAGGTTGTTTATTTTTTAAGGCAAACACGTAAAAGCAAAACCAAAATCCATCCTGATTTTTGACTGTCATTGACATTGATAAAACTCTGTCTTATAGACTTATACCTGTGTTTCTCAGGCTCCTACCACAGAGAGTTAGGCTTTTTTTTTTTATTGTTATTATTAATAATTGGGATTCAATTAAGCCTTTGATGAAATAAGTTTCCAAATATAAACTTTTTTGGTAGGGAGGAAGCAAATGTTTTCTGAGAAGAAACTACACTGTCAGCAAATAGTCTTTTTTTAACTTCTGTCCCATGCTAGCAGTAAGTCACCACACTGAGGGGGTATAAGGCAGCTTTTGTTATTTCATATCTTGGACCAGAAATCAGAGGTTCCTTGACAAGTTCTTAACATATGGCCGAGTATGTCCTTGTCACACTTACACTTAATACAGCTAAAATTACCATCTTGAATTTATCTGGCATATACACCTGGATAGCTGTTCCGCAGCAAAGCAACGCCAGAAACTAAAAATTTGCATAATTCATTACAAATAGAAATCTTAGTTATTTGCATCAGCTTGTTATGAAATTTGACATACCAAATGGAATTTCTTTTTTTTTTTTTCTGAGTTCTGTTTTGATGAAGAAATATGGTCTATGAAATTTGAGATGATGGGAAGAAGGGAATGTTTAAGAATGACTTGCAGATGTTGAGGGGCCAGATTAAGAAAGAAGAGTAAATAAATCCTCACAGAGCTTGTATCTCATCTTATGAAAAAGATGTTCAGCTTCTTAATTTATAAATTTTTTTGTAAATGCTGTCCTGCTTTAGGAAATAGCTCTGCCTTTTACAAATGGAAACTGAAGCACCAAGAGTGGAATCCAGATTTTGGTAACATTTATATGCAAAGACAAATTTATAGATATGTGAATAGCATGTCCAAAAACTTTCCATGGTGTCACGTGAAAAACTGGAAACAGTCCATGAAAAAAACAAGACAATTAAACAAGGTCAGCCTGACCTTACAACCTCCAAGCCTCCTTTAAATCAGTCATACACAACCTAGTAGAAAGGTAATGGCAAAATATACACGAATAATTGTAGAAATAATAATAGAAAATAGAATTTAAAATAAATAAAGCAACTGTGATAAATGCTTGAGAAGGTATGAGTGGAAGTGAGAGAGTGACTGGTTACAGTAAAGGCTTCGTGTCTTCAGAGTTTTCTGTGCAAATAATTAATGGTTTTAAACATCTGTCTGAAAACTGAATATAGCATTTACCAGGAATTGGATAAATAAGAGTTTTTATGTTGCTACAGAAGAACCTATGTAAACCTTAGTTAAAGGTCAATCTGTATCATCATGTCACATGTTGGAATTGATGATACATAGTACCTGAGGAGCTGTAAATATTAACTATAGTAAGTGGTCACTCACTTAATAACGAAGACTTCTAGCTTGCAAAAGCAAGCAAGCTAGCAAAAATTGCACTTTTTCAGAAGCTCTGTGCCATAATTTGTCTGTCCAGATGATAGGCCTGGGAGGAAACTGATTATATCAGAATGAAAAGAATGGAAATCAAGCAGGCAGATGGTTGACTGGAGTTTTAGGAAACAGTAGGCAGAAAGGCACCTACTTCAGTAGTCTTACCTGCCTGAAAATTTTAGATAACTTTTGACGTGTCTGTGGTTGTTTGTCCATGGATCCATCCCTGGAAAACTGGTGTAATTTCACAGTTCAAAGATCCAGGCTTCTAAAACAATTTGTGTACAGCATTGCTGAAATACTCAAAGAACTTGTTGCAGTCTCAGATACCTTGTGATTTGTTGCACAGGTGATGACAGGCTGAAGGAACTGGAAAGTAGTCATTATCCCTTATACATTTTGATCTGATGTTTGTAAGTTTTACTTAAGAGGTAGGCAGAGGGCAGCTAGCCGTTGTTGCCTCTCAGAAACTGAGAAGGCTGTTTCAGTCTGGAAGTGATTTTCAGGGGCTTATCCACTGTGCAGGATTTATTTCATTTAATGTGAAAGACAACTGAGACCCAGCTAGGCTGATTCTTCACTGTTGTTGGAAGTAGCTGTTGTAAGTCGTAGTGCCGCATATATTTATTGATTTTTCTACGATTTTTCACATATTCCATGTAAGTGCCTAAGTGTTTAGCCAGTATGGGTTTTTTCCCTTCTTTTACCCCGATGGAACTATTATTAAAAAGAAAATAGAATCCCATGCAATAGGATCCTCAGAGGAGTGAAATCAGCCCTAGAATACATAGTGACTGTGGCTACAGCACTCTGTAATGTTACAGGAGAGTGGAATTCAAAGGCTTATTCCAAGTAGACAAAGTATAAAGAGGGAAAAATAAACACAAGGTCTCTTACTATTTAATATACTGACCAAGTCAGAGTTTTGGTAAAACAGAACACATGCTGAACTCATCAGCTACAAAACATGCATCCTCCCTCTCTCTTATTTTACACAAGTCCTACAGGGTTGGAGTCTAAACGGGAGTTAGAGGGAGTTGGATGCCTGATTTGAAAATAGTTTTGAATTTTAATCCTGGAGAATTTAAGTGTGAATTAATTTACTGAGCAGTCTGATGGTCAGAATTAGTATGGTTGCGTAAGCTTTGGTTTTGTTTGACTTAGTGTGGCTTCACATGACTTCACCAAAAAAAACATGAAGGAAAGAGGAGTTGAATAGGAGTATATATTATGCTGCGTGACAGCATCTGTGCTAGTGGTGGACATCTTGGTTGTGCCCCATTATTGGAGTCTGGCATTCAGAATGGTAGATCTTATGTTCTTTGTGCGTCAGGTTTTTTGTCAGTCACTTTGCTATTGCAAAGCAGCAGTGGTATCTTTTCTTAGAATGCTATTTGGCATACAGTATTTGTAAACCACCTGTTACGGCTGTGCTTAGTTTCTAAAATTATATTGCATCCTTTTAAGGTATGTGTAGTGTTATGGTAGAACCCCATAAGACACTTCACTTCTATTCTGTTCTGTCTTCCTTAGTCACTTGGAGTAACTCAGAATGTTCTAGCTTTCCCCTTCCCCCCCTCCCCCCCCTTAATAAAACCTGGCTTTTGAGTTAAAAAGCTCTTTGGTCTTTGGGGAGTTCATAAGAAACAGATATGGTTCAAATATCTGCTAATGTGCAGTCTTGGTAGATAGTCAAATGCTGTAGTGAGGGTGCTGAGGAAAAGCCACGGGGAAATTCAGACAACTGTCTCTAGAGTAGAGCTAAGCTACACTGCAATAGATATTGCCTAGAAGCCATATTTATTTGGCTAATGAAGCTAAATGGAGTGAAAGCAGACTTTCCATTTGGGTACAGACTGGGATCTTGTAGGAAGGAAAAAATAGTATGTGATTAACTGTCCTATTATAGTCAACGTCTACAGGGCGGCCTAAATAAACGTGGTTGGGTAATACGTATAATGGAGTTTTTCAAAGACAAGACAGCATTTCATAATGCCTGAGAAGGTGGCGTTGATATCACTTCAGCAGATATTTAAATCTGTACTGTTTGTGGCATATGTATATTATCGACGCATATGTATAATATATGTATTATAGGTGTGTATGTACACTGGTTATTGCAACCAAACTTTGACTGACAGGTGTGAGAAGGGAACTCCTACACAGGTTAGGAAAAGAAAAAAAAGAAAATTCTACATAACATTTTAAAAAAAAAAGTATGCCATCCAGAGGCAAGCAGCGGGATATTTTGGAAGTGGAGTGAAAGGTTCTAATTGATTACGACTTATTGTAAGTCTTAAAGTATTGTTACCGTTGCCTCCTGAAGTATTTCTTTGAATATTTGTTGACTGTTTCTTCAGAGGCACTGTCCTCAGCGTTCTGATTGACCAATAAGGTACTTGGCACATAAAGGCTTAGGCTGAAGTCACTGGTGATCTTTCCATAAGTGTGCTGGACTCAGAAATTTTGAGAAGGCAAGTATTGATAACAATTTTAGTAAAAAAAAAAAAAATAAAAATATCCTGAATTCATTATTGGAAATAAGTTTATCATCATAATTTTAGACTAATGAATAAGCCAAGATGAACTAGACATTTTGATGTTCTGGCTCCATGTAATGTTTTCTCAGAAAACTGTTTTCACAGAAGGTGAGCAATTCCTATCAAGAGGACATGTATGTTATTGTCCATAGGGAAAGCCATATATTTAACACTTTTTCTGAAGAGCCTAGATATAACTGAGAACAAGGACATCTGCAAGTTTGTGGGGTTTACGGTTATGGATAAAGGCTTGTTTTGTCAAGAAATAACCTTCTTTGTAAGTCTGCTGCTAGACCTTGTTCAGACTTGTCAAAGGCTTTTTGGGAATTTACCTATCCATTTTACACGTGGTAGCCAAGAACCAAAACCTGGATCTCCTGAAACCTTTGAAAATCTCAACAACTATGCTTGTGACAGATACAGAGTTTACATTTGGTGAATGGAGACCTGAAGATCACAATATGTACATCATCATGGTACCAAAAGTGAAAGTCAAACATGGCAGGTCTGGAAGTTAAATGCAATTTTTAACCTAATAATCATGGGACAAACTCAGCAGGACACTGTGGGCATCCAGTACACATTTTTAATGCATACAGGTGTGACAACTGCTAGAACAGCAATTGTTCCATAGTCATTGCCAACTTTTGAATGACTACTTTTTTTCCAAGGCTTTTAAAAAGCTTGTCAAAGTTCTAGAAGTAACCGTACAAGAGACACGGTAGTTCAAAGAGACTCCATGCTATGCTATGTAATCAAATGCCATCTTTTTCTCTCTTACTCTTTAGTGCTTGTGTGTCATTTAACGATAGCTGCAAGCACAGGTGTGCATGAGTAACAGATCTAAGATTGAATCTGAAGTGAAACGATGAATGCTTTCAGCAGCTATGTGGCTGGCCAGGCACAAATTGAAATTCAGGGCTGGCAGGGTGGTAGCGATTCCTGTACTGCTTTGCTTTCAAGGAGGACGTACTGTAGACATGCTGTGAGGCGCAGCTGCATGGGTGGGATGCTTTGGCTGGGAGCTCTCCTTTCTTCCTTGCACTTGCATAAGTTGTGCAATGCCTGAACGAGCCCTGGTCTCATGATGCTGGTGCTGTGTAATGCTGATTGTCCTCAACTAGAGACAAAGGGAGTGACTGGAGAGAGGAAGAATGGATGTGAATGAGGGAAGGACTTGAATAAGTTTAAGCTGTGTAACTTGTGTAACAGGTATGGTCAAGGCGTTCCCCTTGGTGTATTTAAGCTGGAATAATCACAATTAGGCTTCTTTTGATAAACAAAGGCCAGAGTTCAAGATCTCAAGTGAAGCCCTGCTAATTTTTATCCCGAAACCTCCTTTTTCTCTCGCTGTGGTGCTGGTATGGTTTTTTGTTGTTTTGTTTTTAACAGATTGCAAAAAGGTGTAGTGGCAATTCTTATCTTACCTCTTACTGTTAATTTCATTTATTAAAACTAAATTTCAGTAGATAAATTTGTGTGTTTGCATTTTCACCCCCAAGTTGCTTCTGTTATGAGCTGTAACTGCTCCGCAGCTCTTGGACTATCTTAATCTTATGTTTTCTAATTCAGTTTCTCATTTAACTCATAGTTGATGCTTTCCCAGCATCAGCTGTGAACAAAACAGTTTTGAAAATTCAGAATAGTTTCCTAATGATCAGTGTATAGGTGATGTAGGCACACTGGGCCTAAATAATTGTAATAGTGCTTGAAATAACAGACATAAAGAAAGAGGAGCACACTTCTGGAACTTAAAAAGAAAGAAGTTGCCCATATACTTTATAGAAGCAACTTACTTTGAAGCATTTAAATTCCTTCTGAAGGATGGGGATTATAATTGCAATATATTTTTGTTAGATCCAACAAGGCACCAGTATTTTGGGAATGGACTTTTAGTAATGCCATTTAAATTACAAAAAAAAATTATTCTAAACAAATAACTCTCCAGTACTTTGAGCCAGTTTCATAAATCTAGTTGGATTCTTCACCATTAAGAGAACATTAAGAGAACATAAGCGTCCAAAATGCTATCCGTTCATTAACTTTAGGAAATGTAATTTATTTTTAGTTCTTGATGAACCAGTAAGCACAGTAAATTTTCCCCTTGAAGTTTTGTAGAGTCTGTTATTAACTGAAGTTATTCCAACTTCAAATTCTTCACAAATCTCTACTTAGAAGGTAATATTATGAGTTCATTGAAATAAAAAATGAGCTTCTGAGGTGCTCCTGAACTGCTTAGATATTTTTACTGGTTTGGATTTAAGCTAGTTGAGTACTTGAATATCATTAGTCTTTGTATCTCATAAATTTGAAAATAATTGAAGAAAACAAGATAGTTTGTTTAGCTGTTTATATAAACAATGCACCTGCTATCCTAGTATTGCATTGGTGTCATATGTAAAATATAACTTGACAGAATTTAATATGTGTACAGATGTACATTTTTTGTTTAAAATTTCTTTCTTGAAAAATTCATGAGATAAATGCACATTAAGAAGTGCTGATATTTCAGATGCTCTGTACAACATCACATATTTGGCCATAGGAGGCCTTTTGTTTCACTTACATGGTGAAATAGTAACTGTACAAACTACTACTGCAAACCACGATAACAGACATTGTTTAAAATGCATCCAAATGGATGTATTAGGTGAAGACATCTTCTGTGCCTCAAACACACTAGGCACCATTTTGCATCTTTAGAAGTTTAAGTAAAAATGAATCTTGGGACATTAGCCTGTGTTGAGTATCGAAATACTTAAAATTTATCCTTCTGCCCACCTTCTTGATTTTAGTCTGTTGTTAAAGTAACTTGAAAAGATTTTTTTAAAAAAGGAGGCGGTTTTATTATTTCTCTATGTGCTTTCTCACTTCTTGTCTAAAAAAAAATAAAATTAATATTTAAATGGGAGAAACTACATCGAATGAAACATGAATATAGGGAATATAATAGTGCTCTTGTAAGGTAAAGAAATAGTATTTTCTCTTCTTTAAAATTTATTTTTTATTTCAGTGTGATCGCTGTTTGCCGTTGTACAACGACAAGCCTTTTCGTCCAGGTGACCAAGTCCATGCCTATAATTGCAAACCTTGTCAATGTTACAGCCATGCAGTAAGCTGCCACTATGAGTTAGCAATGGACCCTTTTCCTCAGGAACACTACAGAGGCAGCGGTGGAGTGTGTGATAACTGTCAACACAACACAGCTGGTAAGTCACACAAAAGAGAGTGGACTGTTTGTTTTACAGTCACTTTTTGACTAAGTGTTGTGTCAGCTGAAATTGCTGAAAAAAATGCTCAATGGCTGACATTCCAATAAATTCTCATGTGTGTGTATTTTTAAACTATACAGGCAGTGCAGTAATTACAATTGTGTCAATACTTAAGCTGCAGGAAAATACTGCTAAAATTTGATAACAATCTTATAAAATCTGCCGTGCAAAACACAGTCTAATAAATACTTAGAATGTAATTTCAAAGCTGTTTCCATTATATGTTCTAGAGCATTTAAATCCAGAATATCGTATTTCTGATTGAACCAGTTTAACTTATATTTAAAATGTTGTCAAATTTTGCTCTAATGTCAGTTTCTTGCTGATTGAGTAAAGGTCTCCATTCTGTGTAAGTAGTATATTTGAATACTTTTTTTTTAAAAAAACCAGTTCTGTTCTATTTCAGTTTTCTTGGCTTTGTCTAGTAAAGAGAAAAAAGAAAAGTTTCAGGTTCAATGATAATTTTTCCAAAAAATGTATAGGCATTTGCATGGCACAGCTTTTATATAAGTGTGGTATTATATAACAGATGGAAGTTTAATGGAGTAAAACATAGTTTGTAACAGGTTCATTGTTTCATATGCTCTGGATCACTAAATTGGCAGGTAGAGATGAAAGGTGCATTAAAATGGACGTCCTGAAAATTATAGAATTCCCTCAAAGGAATAGAGTCTTTAATTTTGAATTATACAGCTAATTTTAATGAATTGGAAGCCATAATGCATAACCTTTCTTTCATGCAGGAAGGAACTGTGAGCTGTGCAAGGATTTCCATTACAGACAAGCAGGTGCAGATCTTTCAGCCATCGATGTTTGCAAGCCCTGTGACTGTTACGCAACAGGCACCAAAAATAAGAGCCTCCTGTGTGATAATGTAAGTAGCCTCAATACAGCAAAACGACAAAACATTTTAATCAGCTGGGCAGACACCAGTAAGATGTTGCAAAGTGTATTTAGGTGGTAACTACTTTATAAAAAGCATTTAAGTTCAGCCTTTTCAAAGTGATAATTGACTTACATCAGAGACTGAAAGCTGAGAGAACGCAGAAAGCAATTTGAGACGTACTGTTGAAGAGTTCATCTAGATCAGCAACAGACATAAAAGATGCCGTACAAATTTTCAGAAGTGAATAGTAGTTTTTTGGGATACTAACAAGTACTCTGTGCACTCGGTAATGTTAAAACATCCAGGTTTAGAGTGTTTTTGAAGGTCTTGTTACTATCTTAAAATTACTAGCAGATTTTGAAAATTCAGGCAATAAGTTGAGTTTGAAATTGAGCTAAAATTAAGGTAGTTTTCCCTGTAATAAGGCAAGGATTGGTCTCCCTTTTAATTCATAAAGTCCATTTAAAAAAAGAAAAAAAAACAACCCACAAAGTGATGCAGAAAAGAGAAACACCATCAGCCATGCTTTTTAAGCCTATAGACCTCATTGACATTCAAGATGAAGAGTCTGATAATAAATCTGTCACTTTCAAAACATGAAAAAAAGCAGGAAAAGTGACTGAAGTCTTGAATGTACATTAAAAATATATGGTGGTTCCTGCTCTATTCACATATGTCCTGTCCATTGCCAAAATCCAAATTTTGTTAGGAAAAGGGAAGAAATAGCTTCTTTGTCTGAAATGTATTTTAAAAGCATTTTAAAGGTAAAACTGTTTTTTTCCAGGATTTGAGATAGAACTTCTTCAGCTTGTTGCCATGTTTTCCATCTCTTCTTTTTTCCAAACTTTTTTCATAAAGCCATGTCCAGCATTTTTCATATGATGTCTCTTGTTACTGCATTTTATTTAACAGTAAGTTCTTGTGGATCCTGTTGTATTTTCATCCTTGTTTCTATAGCGCTACAAATACAGGCCCAGTTTGACTTAGTGCACCTTCAGAGGACATGTGCATCAGTGCATATGCTGAGTGATAAGCAAATTTAGCACCATGTGGTTTTTAAAATAATCCCCTGTAGTAAAAATAAAAATAATTTATAATTTTCTGTCTTCTGAAGATGCTACCTTTTGACAGTTATCACAGAAATGAAAAAAAAAAACCCCAACCAATGGAAAACCAAATATATCACATTAGGACTATTTTTTAAGGTATAAGAAAAATGAAAGCAAATGCTGATTTGTGTGTCCATGGTTTGCAGTGTAATGTTAACCTAAAAGAACTTTAGCTGTGATTAATAATAAGAGGAAGAGTAGTTTACAGAAATTACTGTTTTATAGTGAAATACACAAGAACATTGATGAAGCTTGACTACCAAAGTACGAATAGGGACATAAAATGGGAAAAATGGGGGAGGCTGTATTGCTCAATAAAGCATCAATTGACTGCTGCAGTAGAAGCAGAGCAGGGAGAAATGATTAAGAGGCATTAAAGAATAGATTAATAAGGCTGGGGACTAAAGGCTGAAATGAATTACATGAAATAGGAAGGCATCACTGAAGGAAGTGTTTCCAAATTTGACCTGTGGAAGATGGACTCATAAGGAATAAGGACCCTACTCATGAAAATTAATTGTCACGTCACAATGATAATTTTCAAGGAAATATGCCAAAAATGGGGCAGAATACACTTACTACATAACTTACTATTTTCTGCAGTTCATCAAGATTTTTTTTCTTTCTACAAAGTGCCAGTTCTGTCACTAAGTTCCAAAAGGTACAGAATTCCAAAATTAATCCATTGAATCGCAAATTAATCTATTGAATCACACAGAGTATTTACTCATCAAATGAAGTATTATTAATGTAGATAGTTTACAGGATCGGTAGAAGAGCTTACTGTAACACAGTTACTCCCATCTAAGTTCTTTGGGCTCTTTATGAAAACTTTATGCATGTTCTGTTCACCTATTTCACTCATCCCTTGGTGAGAAGCACGTGTAGGCATGTAGCATTTCTCACTTGCATAGGTTCTCTGTTTTCGTACATCTATAGATCACGTCCACTTACAGGTCAGCGTGCAACTTCCTTTGTATTTTAAAGCACGAACTAACACATTAAAAACTTCAAAATTATAACTTTATGGCGTATAGTAATGAGTGGGGTTTTAGAAGAGTGGTGTAGCAGTGCATCTGTGAGCAGTTCATGAGACCGTTTTTGTAGAGAGAGGTCTTCCCTTGAGACTGATGGGTACAAGAGAGAGAATTGCTACAGCCTGATAAAATTTGTCCACTTCTGTGCTGATTATTGACATCTAATCAGTGTAGAAAAGATAAGCGTTGGTTGCGTCCTCTTTGTGAACGTTTGTCACAAAATATTTCAAACAATCAGAAAGTCCAGATGAATTATTTGAGGTGCCTGAGTTTTATGAGAATGAGAGAAGAATTGGCTGCCATGTTCTCTTCTCCCTAACCATTCACACATGAGAAAATTGTGCCAGAATACTGCTGATGTGATCATTCTTGCTCTGTATGGAAGGCTGGAGATTAATTTCTTCTGGCCCTTATATCACAATCCTTGACTCATTTTCCTGTGCAGCTTTTTACCCAGACTGCTCTACAAATGCTTATGTATTCAATCAGGCACAGCAGTTTGTAGTCCTTTCATGCTTCTATTGTAATATGCCATATATAATGGTGTGGAAAAAAAAAAAGCACTCTTTTCCAGGGCATTGGTTTCCAGGCAAAGCTGAAGGTGCTGCTATTCCTTTTACCTAGTCTTTGGAAGTTCTGGTCTCAGTGAATTTGGGCATCTTTCTTTACCGAGCTTTTGCTGATTTTTAAAAATTCACTTTAACATGCAAGTAAATATGTATCATATACTGATTGCTGCAAAGAAGCTGTACTTTACTGCAGAGGATACTGTTCAGAGTTGCGAAGGCTTAATTGTCTTCTGTCAAGGTGGCAGCTGTATTGTCTCATGTTCCAAGAAAACTTTTTAAGGCATGAAGATGAGCAAAATGTTAGTTACTGTTTTCTCTGAAAAGTCGAATGAAAACATAGATTTCAGTGCTACCAAGTAAGCTTTTGAATAAGCTTCAAATTTCACCTGTCTGTACACTCCCTAAATACTGCTCTGTTGAATGTCTTCATTTTTTCCCTCAGACTTTTGAATGTTTGATTTAAAATTTTTTATGCATAATGGAAAAGCTAGCTAATAGCAGGGTATGTATATGTATTTTAAACCAAAGTAGCATCTTTAGTTCTGATAATTTTATTTCTGAGTTGATAAATTCTTTGATCTAAAATTAGAATGAGCATTCCTCTATTCTCATTTTTCCACCTACACAGCTTTCAACATTTATTGTGATTGACAATAAATAAATAACTGGAATGTGTGTTACAAGGGAAAGAACATAGGTAAAGCAGTTAATTAAGGGACTTTCAGTCAACAGATATATCAAATAGAATAACATACATACAGGATGAAAACATGTCAATGAAAATCTCAGGTGCATAGTGGAGTCCATAAGAAAAATCAAGTGATAAAACACTGTGTGTATTCTGAGTCCTGGATTCCCCTTCATGGGAGGCCTTTAATTTTATTGTTAAAATGAAGGAAAGTGAGCTTTTTATGTTAAATAATTCCATGGCTTCATTTCCGATGGGTTTTGTACCATGGGAATGCTGGGTTTTTTTGTGGTGGTTTGTCAGGTTATTTTGGTCCACTCCTACCCTTTGGAGTGTCATGGGCAAAGAATAAACACCTCATTTTACATTTTGAGCAGACGTAGTAGAAAGCTACTGACTTCTGAAAGTCATCGTATGTGATAACAAGAAGAGATAGCAGGGGAGTGAAAAGTAACGCCATTATTGCTGCTTATTCAATTTTCAGTTCCCAAAGCTGACATACCAAGAATACTCTCAGGTATTTGGTGGTCAGACCATTAACCTATGTGTGTGAGCCAGCACATCTTACAGTTCTCATTTCCTAAACTGAAGTAAAGAAAAAGTCAAGTCTTCAACCCTCTTGCTCCCCCCTCCCACTTCCTGAGATTGCAGTCAACTGGATGCTGGGGTCCTTGCCAGATTTGCATCAAGTAAGGAGGTAGTGAGAAGTGTATGATTAGCATTTATATGAAAAAGGTAGAATATCGAGATCAGTACCAATCAGTTGCAAAGCCAGCAATGGTAGGATGAACAGAAAGAATTTCATGCAGGAATTAAATATACCTGTGGGTCTTAAAATGTGAGTTTTAGGGTATTGCCACCTGGTTGAAGGAAGGTGCTTCTGTCCTGGTAGAGATTAAATAAATGAAATTAGTCATGACTCAGCCAATCGCAAAAGAGGTTTTTTTGTCATGTGTTTTGGTCTCAGAAGTTAACTTTGGTAAAAGAAACTTAAGTGCCAATTTTAGTTTTTTTTTTTTTTTTTAGTAACATCAACCCACAACTCATATTTATTCTCCAGAATTGGAGAGGCTTTCTGATTATGTTTCTGGCAGTATATTTCTTCTATTACAGGCACCAAAGAAATAGCTATCTGAAATTATAGGGATATCCAAGGAGAACAAGATGGTTTTAACTTTCAGAAAGGCTTAGGCTAGCTGTTTTTTTCAGCAAGTTCCATTCTATACTTCATGAATACATATGGCCCACAAGATTTTAAGTAGTCAGAAGATATATTTCTGAAACCATGATATGTGTTTTGATTATCTGCTCGATGAGCACTTTGGCGAAATAGTTAGCTGTACCCCAAACAATAATTAAGACAATTCTTTGGAATATGTCACCCTTTGTCCTGGGTACTTAAATATCTTCTTAAGTCCTTGCATCGCTTTAGTAACTGGACACTGGGAGGGTTCCTGAACTGGTTTCTCTTTCATTTTGTGATTCTAGATTATATGAGTTAGATTAGTGTCTCTCAATTAAAGAGAGGCATCACTACAGTCTAAAGGAGTGTAAACTGCTAGGTATATCTAAAATTCAGAAATATCTAGTATCTGCTTCCCGACTAAGGACAATGATGTTGTAGCTGTGATTTATGCAGGAGGAAATTGCTTGCATAGTTTTTATAACTGTTTACATCCAAGGATATAGGACTAATATGTATTTCGTACGTAAATTATAAATGACACCAGGGATATATGCTAACTCAGCATCGGTGATTTTCTGTATCAAATAACAGTTGTAATTATGGGGTCCCAAGATACACCACCACTTGGTAGTAATGCTCGGCTAGACTCATTGTCGTAGTGAACAATCTAGCAGGTATTTTCCATAAGTGCTTTAGTACTAAGATGGTTATTTTAATAGACAGGCTGTTTCTGTCTGCTTACTGTTTGGGTCAGAACCAGGCCTGTCAGGCATAAGGAACAGGAGAACAGATTGCTTTCTGCTCTTCTTCGATCAGATAATTAAAGTCTGTTTCTTTAAATGACAAATAACATTTGGATCGGGGGGAAGAGAGGAAGGTTCAGTAATATTGCCAGTGCACAGCAGGTGAAATCCTGGTGAATAAAATCTTTAAATGTTAATTGCTACCAGTATTCTCAATGATACCATTGTTTCCAGAGTAAGCTAGATTTACAGAAATAATAACAACAACAAACACCACTTTGCTTGATAATTCACTTACCATTTCTATAACTACATAAAAATCTTTGTTCTACGCATTTTGATGTAGATTTCTGTGTTGTAAGCTGTAGTAAACCTATTTCTGCAGCATTACAAACATTTGTCAGCTTGTACAACTTCTTCATAACAGTATCTGTTGCCAAGCATTCCGCAGTGCTTCTGGATTATTTTGGTGCTTCTCTATCTGTACAAAGAAATTAAAGATATTATTTTTCCTGGAGAAAATTTGAAGTGTATTCTTCAGTTGGCCAGATATTTCTCCCTCATTCTGCAGAGTTTTATTTGTTCTTCTGGCATTATTTTTTACCCTTTTGCTTAAGAGAAAGTTTGGGGACATCCATTTTCTGCAACTAAATGGGATGGAAATTACTGCTTCTCGTTAGTAGCTTGACATGTAAAATTATGCAGAAGATAATGGTGCTCTTTGCTTCTTTTGGCATGTGGTAATCTACACATTTCACTTGTTGCATCAGGAAATGGCTACCATCTGCTCACAATTAGACTTAGGTTTCCATGTATTTATGATAAGAACAGCCATACTGGATGAAATGAGTCATTCATGTAGCCCAGTATCCTGTATCCTCTGATAGTTACTAGACACTGGTGTTAAGAAGCATGATCCTTCTGTGATATACTATACTTTTCTAGATTCTAGTTATTTATGGTTTTGGGACTACCTGAGCCAAACTCAGGGGTAAATCTGAGTTGTCATGTTTGGTGTCCACATGTGGAATTAATCGAACTAATTTTTTAATGCACTTCAAAAAAAAAAAAAAAGGTATGTTTTTTATCTACACTTGAAGTGTATAGATAAAGTACTTCTTCATTGTTTTAAGATTGCTGTCCGATAATTTCCTGTGTTCTCTCCTTCTTATACTATGAGAAATGATGAATATTCATTCTGTAAGCCATTCATTAATTTATAGACACATATTCCCTTCATCTTAGTCATCTCTTTCCAAACTGAAAAGTCTTTTTTTTTTTTCTCTTGTCATTTATATCTTTGCTTATCCTACTCACTCTGCAACCTCTTATTTTAGAGAGGGTAACCAGGTATACAAATTGTGCAATCCATACACAATGGATTTTTATGAGAGGATGACATTTTCTGTATAATTTTCAGTTCTTTTCCTAATAATTCTAGTATTCCTATTGCCTTTTTAACTGCCTCAGAGCTTTCAAATGACTTTTAGGGGGAACGGAGCAGCTTTAACAGCTCCTTTCTTGAGTGATAATAGCTAATTTTGGACTCATTGCTATCTGCCTATAGTCAGCATTGGTTTTCTCCAGGTGTTAAGTTTGTATTTCTTCATGTAGAAATTAATTTGACTTTTTGATCATCCATTTGGTTCAGTGTATGTGATATTTCCAGATGTCTGACTTAAGGAAAGGGAGCGGAATCGTGAAATGTGATTTTTTTTCCTTGTGAAAAAGTACCAGTCTCTTCCAATACAGCAAACTCATGTTTTCATTTCTATTAATTTGCTCTGTACAGAAAAAGGCTACTAGTGTGTAGATCTCAGAAGCTTCCTTACACACTTTCAAGGAGATAGATTTAACTTTTATAATTTTTTTCCTCTTTAACTGAAGTTCATTTAAGCAATTAATAGCTCATAACTTCATATTTCAGTTCATCTAGAACTCTTGACTCTTGTATAGTCACTTTTCCACAGATAAGACTTTGCTAAAATCTTTTCCTTCTGACTTTTAGGTTTGAAACCAGTCTTGAAAATCGTTCCTAATACCGAATGGTAACACCTCTTTCATTGTGAACAGCTGTGAAATACTTTCTTTGCAGTCTTTGTTGTGGTTCTGTCTTTCCTGAATGCTACACAGAACCATAGAAGCATTAGTTTGCCATCTGCTCCAGCTGAAAGCAGGATTGTTGTTGGCACTAGATCCAGTCAGTCATGATTTTGTCTGGATGAGTCTTGATACCTCCTGGGGATGGAGAGTCCACATCCCCTCTGGGCAACCTGTTACTGATGCTGCTTTCCCCTCGTACTGAAAAGTTCTGATGTCCAATCTAAATCTGCTGATCACACCACTTAATTATTTATTGCCCTCACTATTCTCTGGTGGTCTTCCTTTGTTTCTGACATTTGACAAATTTTTTTTTTGCCTTCATGCCTTAAGCATGTTGCTCGTTAAAAGCTGATTTTTGTATTGCCTGATTCTGGTTTTAAAATTTGGTGATGGTTATCCTCTCTTATTTAACTTCCTTACTTTGATCTGATTTCCAATTTCTGAAGATGACTTTTTGCATGTAATGCTTTCTTTCATGTAGTAGCTTTTGGAGTGACTTTAAAGTCTTTTTTGGACATGAGTTATATGTTTGTTGAGTGCTAATGAGGTATCTTTATATAATACTTGCTATTGTGTAATCTGAACATGCTATGATCACTAACACAAAATTTCTTTCACAGTTATGTATTAAACTAGGTATTTTTCTTCATTTAGGATTAAACTCAGAGTTGCTTTTCACATGTGAGTTCTCTGATGAATGGCTGTGATGCATGACTGAGTCTCTTTTAATAATCAAATCCAGTCTAAAAGGGAGTAACTTGAAAATCCTTGTTGCTGTGTTTTCTGCTGTTGTGGTCTCTTAACTCTTACCTTTTTGTACTAGCTGCTGTCTTGCCTTTTGTTTTCTTGCTTTTTTAATATCTTCATCTTCCAGAAAAACGTGGCTGATACATAAGTAATAGATCTCTATCATGAAATCATATTGGAGAGGTTTTATTTTATTGGACTAAAGAATTCTTTTATGAGGAAGGGGTAGGAATACATGCTTCTCTAACTTTTATTCAGTGTTTTCTGCACTGAGAATTTACTATTAGGTGTTGAAATACTCTATTTTGTCTTGTATTAATAAATCTTAGAGCTTCATTATAGACTGGAGGGTGTGATAATAACATTTATTTTAAGTGTAACTTCCAAGTAGCTTTGTCTCTAGTGCCACAGGGCTCTCCTGTTTCAGCTTTGCCTGACAACATATGTTAAGAGAAATTTTGTTCTGGAAGCTAATTAAAAGCAAAGTATATTGAACTACAGCTGTTGATGTTGTAGATAAATAACTAGTTTTGAATCACTGTACTTTATCATAATTGTAAATATTTGCATTGAAAAAAATACACTGACCCAAAGAAAATTACTTACAACACAGGGTTTAATTGGTTACTGCCATATCTGCATTCCCCAGAACACTCGAGTTAGAAAAGTTAGTTAGGTTTTGTTCTTGAATATGAATCCTAAACCATTTGCCAGTTCATGTTTCCTTCATCTCTGTGTTGCTTTGACTCCCTGTTCTTGTCTACGTTGTGTATTCACTGATGTCTTCCATTCGTTTCCCCATCCCCATGCCTTTGTCCTTTCCCTGTGGTCAGTTTTCCCACCATATGGGAAAGTGATGAATATATAGATTTTTTTTTTTTTTTTTTTTCGTTCTGGCTTTCAGAGGTTTGAAATTGAGATAGCTTCCCAAGAGCCCTTTAATCTTGCACAAGATGCGAGACAAATACTCCCGGATCATGGCCCAGACATAACAAAAGATGCCTCAGCTCCTTCTGAATGGTAACGCTACTTATTTAGGGAGTAGGAGAGGACCTTTATATCCCACCACTGAAGTGGAACGCTTGGATCCCAGCTGAACCAAAAAAAGAGGGAGAGTTGTTAGGTCATGTCCTTCTGTAAAGGAAGAGAAAATTTATGTTGTATGAGTAATCAGAAAGGAAATCTTTCAACTTTGCTTCGTTCTTATTTAACTAACATTTTCACAAAAATAAATAAGCATATGGTCTAAACAAAAATGCAAAACTTGACACCTGAAAATGATAAAGTGCTTTGCAGTAACTATGATTAAAAAAAAATAGTTTGTTTTAATAGAAGTTACCATCTATACAATGCGATTTTGTAATTATTCTTTGCAGTTTTCTCTGTCCAAATGGTAAATATTGCTACATTGTTTACTCAATTCTTTTTTCCTTCTGTTTTGAAAAAATAGGACTTTTAAACTCTATTTAAAAATGGAATAGTTACACTCTTTAATATTTCTCTTTTTTCCTCTCTCTCTCCAAATTAAAAAGTATGTTACACAGACTTACTTTTTTCTGTTCCATTTAAAGTTTTCTCCTCCCCGACTCATACTCCCATTCTTGTTGCTAATGAGTGTATCATCTAAAAATAGATATGTTCATCATTCTATAATATTTTGTATCTTTCTAGATTGGAGGCCAGTGTAATTGTAAGAGACATGTGTCTGGCAGACAATGCAATCAGTGCCAGGAAGGATTCTACAATCTACAACAGTCAAACCCTGATGGCTGCAGTCCCTGTAACTGTAATACCTCTGGGACAGTCAATGGAGATATTACCTGTCACCAAAATTCAGGCCAGTGCAAGTGCAAAGCAAATGTTATTGGTATGTGCAATGCAAGAGTTTGGAGCCATTTTTCTTGTTATCTCTGGAAATAAAACACACTTGATTTCTAAATGAAAAGTAGAGTAAACTTCTTTGCTGAAGGCAGATTAGAAAAATGAATGAAGTTAACTGTTGAAAAAATATTAATTTAATAATTCTATCAAACTACAGCTTGAAGCGTAGTTTAATCAACCCGTTAGAAGTTTCTTTACGGCATAGCTACATTAGCTTACATAGCTCCGTACTAATAAGTCACAGAAATAATGTAATTTGCTTACTGCATAGATGTTTCTTTTAGGAAATTAACACTTTTTCAAAATGTTTTATACTTAATGAGTTCTAAGCAAATCGTTTCCATGCTAGTTTTCTTAATAGACCAAAATAAATGGATTTTTTTCTCAAAATATTCTGTGCTACAGGGTCCTTTGTGATAAATCTATCCATTTTTTTCTATTATATTTCTTTGAACTGTTCCTATGAAATGCAAAATAAGTCAACATAATTCCACAGATCATGTACATAGCTAGGGTTAGTTATCAAGGGCCACATAATTTTAATTTTGTAATTCAATGCCAAGCTGATTATAATAAACTGCTACCTTCTGTGTTATTTATCATTTTTTTACAAGACGTGCTTTTTTGTTTGTTACTCCCACAGGTATTTTTCAGAAATTAGATTTGATTATAGCAATTTATTACTTCCAGCATATTTGAGGGGAGCCACAGCCACATAAGGACAAAATTTATCAAGTGCCCAAAATACACAGTATATATAATACACTTTGAAATGTTGATGTATGGGAATATTATGCAAGGAGAATTTCCTGATAAAGTGAGCCTTGCATGGTAACTGTACATGTCTCAGACTATACATATGTCTCAAAAAAAATAATATCACTTTCTGCTTTGTTATTAACACAATTAGTAATCTGTTTTTTTTTTTTAGCTAACCATGGTTGTGGGTTGTATTAACAATATTCAAGCGTATGTTCGTTTATAAGTCTCACTGACTTGTGAATATTGACTTATTTGTAATATTGTGAGTCTTTGTTTCTTCTTTCTTCTAATTTCCAAAAGCAAATACAAAATAACAACAAATAATGGAAATAACTCCAAACAGACATAAGCCTGAACAGTTTCTGCCCTCTTCCCTGTGGAATGCCAAGTACCTATGTTTTCCATACGATAAAAGGGGCGCTAAGAGTAAAATATTACCTCTGTGCGTCTTAAAACCACTCTCCCCATTCGATGAAAAGGACTTCAGAGCATTCTTAATTATATATTATTTGCCTGCATTTCATGTTTGCATCTGTGAAAACCTTTCTTAACTCAGTGGGAGTTTGGTATACAAGAAATGCACAGTCTGCTTCTGACGCCTTCAATTGTCTACATACGACTTTAAATATTTTCGCATTTTGAAAACAAGAATAATTATTTTTATTTCCACTGAAACAGTAATGCAAAAAACGTGTAAATCTATGCACTCTGCAAATTTATCTGTAACTGTGATGGGGGGCTGTAGTTATGCAAGTGTGTGTTTGCAGGATAAAGACCTAGTTCTTTCCAGACTGGATGCTCTGTTTTCCAAACCAAGTGTAAATAAGCTTCTGTGTATTGGAACGTGTGCAGCAAACTTTAACAGAGTGCTTTCCTCTTTGGATTTCTAAATTGGTTTTTAGAGCAATCTGTCTATTGCCATTTTATCTATTTAAACAAACACGATAACAGAAAAATGCAACTATGGGCTGCAGTGTTATGAAACATGAACTGTTAGAGTTAACACAACTGTTAAATCTTACTAATGATTCTATCACCAGTAAAATACATTAGCACCAATAATTTTATTAAAGTAGGTCATTCATCTAGAATAAAAAGGTAGAAGAATGTGAATTAAATGCCAAGCGTGCTAACTCCCCTGTACTTGTTAACATTGAATGTGATGCCCTGTAGGCCTTCCTCAGTATCGTTAGGAATAGATTACCTGTCAGGAATATGTATGGCATATTCAAATAAGCACTGCGCATATTTTTAAAACTGATATGATATGAATCCATGTAGACCAATTTTAATAGTTCAAAATGAGTCATAATTCTTGTTAACAATACAGTTATTTTTAAAATTTGCAGCAATAGTGGTCCTTTTTTATTTTCCTTATTGAAATTAAATGATATGCCTTAGGTGAGTCATTCATCACTGTTAAAGGAACTTGCCTTCTGTTGGAGTTTTTGAGTTTTTATCCATATGTATAATGCATTTCCTACCGGTTTTAGTTTTATTTTTCTACATGTAAGTTGCTAGATGTATTTTTATATGCTTTTGTATTTTTTTTAAACGATGACAATATTTTGCTAGAACATTGTATTTATATTTTTCTGCATGCAACAATTAAGTGGTGGCTTCATAGTGAACGATTTTCCATTGCAAGGGAAAAGACATAACTGTGAATTTGCATTTTTCATATAATAATCTAGTTTGCTTTCTTGTAATGTACATTTTATAAACTAAAATAAAAATGCCATCCCTTGGGGCAGGGATAAAGCATGCGATGACTTTGAAAACAAAGCTAATAAAACTGCAGGATGAAGTACGAAGAAAACAGTTTAGATTTTAATGTGCTGCAGGAGTTAACCAAATCATACATTTAGATAAAAATATTTCATTTTGGATTGTGGGAAGTGTTTTCTGCTTTCAATGGGGCCTAACAATAAACACTAACATAAATGTAATCAGTGTTAAAACTGAAGTACAGTGTTAAGTAAATCATTCATCATAATTAGTGTAACTTGTGTTGTCCTAGAGTATATTTAATGTTTTTAATATAATACATAAGCCTGTTATCAGAACAGATTGAGAGCCCAGTGCAATTCCCTGTATATTGCATTTCTACGATACAGGGTGAAGAGTTCACCAGGGCATTGACTGTGCAACAGGTGCTGTTCTGGGGGACAAAGAGATTAATTCTGGTTTGTCTTAGAAATGTTACAAAAAATGTCTTGCAGAAGTATCTTAAATTGTGTTGAGAAGCCAGCGGAAACGCATCGCTTCTGAAACAAGTTGGAAAAGTAAACAGATTTTTGGGATGTTGCTGTTATTCAATTGATTTGTTCACCCCTGTCATTCCTGTTAATTATACTGGTGAAGAATATTAGTCCTTTCCTTTTTTTCCCCTTTTTTTTCCCCAAGTGTATAGTATACTTATCCTACTTATCCTTTTTTTTTTATTTTATTTTAATACAAATTAATAGCTTTTCAGCTTTTTTTTTTATTAATACCTTTTCTCTTTTCAGGTCTTAGGTGTGATAGCTGCAATTTTGGATTTAAAGCTCTCAGATATGCCAATGAAGATGGATGTGAGCCTTGTTGGTGCAACAGCCACGGCTCAGTGAGCCAATTCTGCAACCCTCTCTCTGGGCAGTGCAATTGTAAAGAACGAGTGAAAGGGCTTCACTGTGATACCTGCATGGACAACTTCTACGGGCTGGATGTAATGGGTTGTAAGGCTTGTGAATGTAACGTCGCAGGGTCATTTTCTGGAACTGTGTGCGATGCAAAGACAGGGCAGTGTGCCTGCAAACCAAATATCGGAGGAAGACAATGCGACGAATGCCTGGATGGCTACCACAAAGTACAGGAAAATCATTCCTTTGTTTGTCTGCCATGTAACTGCGATAAGGCAGGTACAGTAAATGGCTCTGTGCTTTGTGACAAATCCACAGGACAGTGTCCATGCAAAGCTGGTGTAACTGGCCTTCGGTGCAGTCAGTGCATGCTTCATCAGGAACAACCTCCTCGGCTGCCAGCATTGCGTCTGCTACGCTCTGGGCACGTTGGCAGGAACAGTTTGTGACCACGTTTCTGGGCAGTGTGTCTGTTTGCCTCAGCGTCAGGGGAGAAGGTGTAATGAGTGTAAACCAGGTAAGGAAACTGGAAGACAATCTATTTGATGTAGTGAGTTATGCTTTGTTGGATATCATCATAGTTCTTACAGTTTCTAATAAGTGTTTAGGCAGCATCACGTCTGACATGTCTCTGACTTACGTTATTAATTATTTTTCCATTTCTTCCTAACTGTGCGAGTGAGAAGGAAATACTAACGTCCCGATCACTGTCAAATATTTATTCTATTGCCAGACATTGTGATTTCTGTCATTACCGCAGTTTCAACATGTCCAAAATAAGGTTAGGCCTAGTTCTTCCAGGTAATGTGAAAATTCATTCATGGCCCATTCACTGAATAAGAGGTAAACTAGCATAGTTTGATGAACAGCAGCTATCCTCGTAATAAAAAATGTGGATTTGGAAGGCAGAGCGCAAGCTCTTCAGGAAAGGCACTTCATGCATAAAGCTGAGCGTGGCAAGATGGTTGCTTAAACTTTGGTTTAAGCGAGATGGTACAGAGACGGTTGCTTAAACTTTGATGAGGCTCGCAAATATGCCACTTAAAAGCATTCACCTGCCTTGCTGTGTTGAGGATGTGCTGGTTTTCACAAGAACTGCTTACAGTTCAGCCCTACCAAGAGGTAATACTGCAGTTGCTACGTATCAGTTGGAGATGCTGTACCACGTTACTATAAACAGAGTATAGATGTTCATTGTGAGTGGGAAGCTCTCTAGTTACATTTTAACGTTTTTGTTTTAAAAAGGAGGTGGGTAAAGTGAAGCTATAGGTAATATTAACCTACCCTTAGTAACAATATTAAACAGATAGATTTAGTTCAAGTTAAATACATATGCAATTTATTAAAGTAGCAGGTCACATTAAAAGGTACATTATAGCTCCATTGGTTTTAATATGCCATTCAATAATTTGAACAGAGGTTAAAAAAGCTGCTTAACCTCCATTAAGTATTTTTAAAAATACTTTCATTTAAATTATTTTAGGTACATATACTAATAAATAAGGCAGTGTTCTGTTTTTCTTGGTTCCTCCTCCAGTGCTATTTGACCTGCTAACCCTCTACAGCAGCCACTTAATCAGAGATCGGCAGAGGAGTGATGTCAAGGCTTCCCGAGTCAGTGACCGCCCTTGTCCTTGAAAAAGAAAGGCCAGGGTTTATGCAGAACTAAATGGCTTAAAAAGGTTTAATTGATAGTATGAACAGATTGGTTTGTAGAAAAGCTTGCATGGCACTCAAAGGAATAATTCCACAATAGTTCCTGTTTAAAAAAAAAAAATAAAAATTAAAAAATCTTGCTGTAAGAATTATTTTTACATTTCCTAAGTATAATCATGTGTGTACTGAACACTGAGCTCTTCTACAGGTGAAAGTGTAAATCCTTATAACTCTAAAAGCATTGTATTGCTTTTAGTGTAGCACAGCGTACTAAGGTACTCTCACTGACATTTTAGTGTTGATCCCAGTATGAACTCACTTAGACATTTAATATATCTCACTTTTATATAAATACTCTTTTTTAGTATGTTCCAAAGAAGAGTTTTCTATAAAACAGGGATGAGTATAACCTGCTAATAATACTGGTATTAAGTCGTAAAAGTATGGAAGAATTTAATTGGTTTCGAGTACTCTAAACACGTCCTATGGCTTTGCCTTGGGACAAAGATAAGAAAACATACTCCAAGTATATATGTAACCAATACAGCCTAATTAAGAGCACATAATTAATAATTAAAACTGGCAGCCCTAAAAACTTACTGAGGACTTCTGAGGCTGTTGGGACATTTCCACTCTGTGGTCCAAGTTTCCTTAGTGGAATACAGGTCATATGTCTTCTTTTTTTTTTTTGTTTTTTTTTTTAACTCTGTGTAATTAGAAATCTGGTATAGTTAGTGTTATTTAAAATAACATCCTATGGTAGCACAAATTTGGTGTGCTTTGATAAAATTTGAGAGGTTTCCAAAAGTTATCAGAATCTTAATGCAGGAAGAGTTGCCAATAGAAAAAAAATTCAAACTGGGTGTAACTAATGGAAATTATTTTATTGTCACTTTTTTTTCTTTTTAAATAAACCCTCTTTCCAGAGCATTCAGCCATGTGTTTCGTGTATTAGGCTGTATCCATGACCTGCTGTCTTCCAGTTCGTTCTCATACGAGTAACATTCTTGGTAGATTTCTGTACATTTAAATTTTTTTAAAAACTAATGGTGTATGTAAAGAGAGGAGCACTTGATCCTAACATGAGATCAGATGAAAGAGGAATTTTTACCTTGTATATAAACTTCCTTTAGAAATGTCCTAGGTTGCAGTGGTAGAAAACGGGTCTTTTCAGCCCCCAAATAGTTGTGAACTGTTCGGCAGTTTGTCCTTGCCTCTTTCTGGGACTGTGTTGCCACGCTGACTGGGATTTGTACCATACAAATCCTGTTCCACACAGGTCTTGGATCCTGTTATGAAAGAAGCAAAGCTGTTTAAAAAAACGCCAACAGTACGTAGTACAGAAAAGTGGTAAAACAGCACGTAGGATGTGTGGCCAGGCACCAATACTGAGTATTTGTGTACGTACCGCCTCTCTTCTTGGCCAGAAAAATGTGAAGTGTGTTGTGACAACATTATCAGTGTTGTTAACTGTACATTTTGAAGGACAGACTGTGGTTAAGAAATGAGCGTTACCGCCGTAGTTGGTAAAGATGTAAAAGTGCTAAGGAATTGTTCGGGTGTTCCTTTTCTGTGAGCTATACAGTGGGAGAAATAATAAGAGTATGATTAAAAAAGGAAGCTGAATACTTAGCTATGACTTTCATTCTTCCTTTTGAAGAGTATGTTTGATTGACAAATGTGATCAGTTATGGTTGAATTGGGAAAAAAATCTGAAAAAGAATAAGCATAATACTAGTTATATACGTAGATCTTGTAGAGATTTGCAGTGGCTGTCTGAAAATTGGAAATTGGCTCTATTATACAACAGTGGATCCTTCATAAAGCAACTTGTATGAGCCCTTCTAACCTTGCTGTAAATTAAGCTTGCATTAAGTTGTTTCTTACTCTTTCCTGCCAAATTCTAGGTGGTGGAAATAAATAATAAAAATGGTTGTGACAAACAGTGTGAATTTTCAATCCAGTGTCTCTTATCTTTTTGTCTACATTTAATCATGTTAATTTCCTTATAAATTAGTTGGGGGAAGGACTTTCTCCCATTTCCCTATCCCTCACTTTTTTACTTTAAAAAAAATTTTTACTTGCTACTTCTGAAAAAAGAAAAAAATAATTGAGCATTTGCGAAAGATTATTATAAAAAATATCATACCAAATCCTTCACTGCTCTACAGTGGTTTAGGTGGTATGACATGAGGAAAGCCAGGATGTTTAACATTAAGGTATAGATTTGTTATGACAAAACCCGTACATGCTGTAGTGATTGCTCCGTCTGAGCTAAAAAAGATTTATTTTCTAGAGAGCTGCTAATTTACTCACTGTAGTCTCTCATCAGACATTAGTTTCATGCAAAATTTCAGATGGACGAGGATCTGGTTTAGCCTGAGTGCTTATCATTTACTGCAACTATAAACTGGGTCCTGAAGAAGTGCTTTGACCTTCTGCAGGAGTCCAGGCTTAAACTTGTTTCCTATCTTCCTGACGTTCTTTGAGTGGAATCGTTCATTGTGCTCAAGAGTGACATTGCTGGGAAATGGTCTCCTCTATTTATGCACAGGATGGGCACTGTACTGCGCAGACGACTGCAGTATGAGATAATACATGCTGCCTCACTAATAACTTCAAGCTATTCAGTCTCTGTGGTGGCTCAGTTTGGGGCCTCTCTGGAATAAAGTGCCAACAGCATGGTTTTTTATGATGCGAATGTATGTTAACTGGAGACTGATATCACTTCACTGTCCACTTGAGATTTATCTCACCGAGGACCAGAGGCTAAACTTGAACAAAGATTTGAGCAGTAAAATTCTAATGTTTTCAATTTGTTTAGTTCCTCTGCTATTTGGATATGAGCTCACAGTGCAACACGGCCTCAAAGACAGAGAATACCACCCTAGGGGTATATATATAAAGCTATTTATTGTAAGACAAAATAAATAATAAGGCCTTGGGCAATATAACATATTCCAATACAATTTGGGGTTCTTTATAATAAAGCAGGACATGAGGAAGTTATTGGACAGTGAAAAAGATTCGGTAACCGAGAACATGTCTAACAAGAAGCTGATTGAACTTTATTTGGAGAGGTAAAGTGTCTGAGAAGTCTGTACAAATACTGCATATCTGAGTAATGGTTGAAACTTTTCTATTGAAGTTGTGAAATAATAATTAATAGTAACCAGCTGACAGAGATAGAAACTCCTGTAAATGGCCCTATCTTAGGACCGGTGTTCAAAGACGGATATTTGCAGTTGACTAGTGCCAGTTAACGTTGTAGCACCATCATAATTTGCAGAACTCTCAAACATTGCTACATTTTTAATAAACTGTACCGCTCCAAAAAAAAAAAAAAAAAAAAAAGCAGATAGGCAAGATAGTAGGAATGGGAGAAGTCCGTACATAGCAAAATACATTATGCAAGTGGTACAGCATCATGGGGTGGTCCAGCCGGGAGAAGAGAAGACTTCAGAGAGACCTTGAAGCAGCTTTCCAGTATCTGAAGGGGGCCTACAAGAAAGCTGGAGAGGTACTTTTTACAAAGGCATGTAGTAATAGGGCGAGGGGTAATGGCTTCAAACTGGAAGAGGGTAAATTTAGGTTAGATATTAGGAAGAAATTTTTCACTCTGAGAGTGGTGAGGCACTGGAAAAAATTGCCCAGGGAAATTGGTGATGCCCCATCCCTGGAAGCGTTCAAGGTCAGGCTGGATGGCGCTTTGAGCAACCTGGTCTAGCGGGAGGTGTCGCTGCCCATGGCAGGGGGGTTGGAACTAGGTGATCTTTAAGTTCCCTTCCAACACAAACCATTCTAAATCATTTAAAAAAATGCATGTAAAAGGTCGTTTGTTTGGAGTTCAGGTGAGACTGTGAATAATGGGCAAGTTCTTCAATGGCCAGATTAGAGGTGTATAAACTCTGTCTTTATCAGTATTTATCAGTAATGTGTTAGAGACTTGCGTAGATAAAGATTGCTTGTGAAGGTAATAGGATGAAAGGTACTATAGCAGAAGCATACCAAATATACTGTGGGGAAGGTGAAGTGAATGCTCCAGTTTATAATTGGAATAATACAGGAACAGAAGGATAGGATTCAGAATGAAAGCTTTTTAATAGCAGATCAATAACTTTTTTTCATCAATTTAATAGTTTCTGTAAAAGTATTTGTGTAGGATACAAGCTCTGTGTTGAGGAGGAGTAAAATATAAATTTTGCATAGACCTGGGAGGGCTCATCAAATGTAGTTTTTCCCTAAGAAACATCATCATGTTTCAAGGATGAAGCCAACCACTGTTTGAGAAAGATTGAAAGACTTAAGAAAATATGTGCATTTCTTGTAATTTGCAGCTGGCCATTGTCAGAGATGAGATCCCAGACTAGAATGGACAAATGTCTATTCTTGTATGTTATTTTTTTATGTTTCTTCTACTTGTGGTGCTTTCATTAGTACCTCTCATGTCCTTGGGTCTTTGCTTTCCCCATAGTTAGTGTACTCCCCCTATTTTGCATCTGCTCTGTCTAAAAGTCTGAAGAGAGAGAATAAAGAATCTTAGTTGGCAACTGGAGGATGAATAATAGCTTTACAAAGTGCCAATGAGAAGATGTAGAAGCTCAGCTCTGCAGGAGGGCTATATTGCTTTATTTGAGTTGATGTGTGTGTTACCTAAGCTTTGGTTCTGTTGTTTCAGTCCCGATTATACACAAGTTGTTATTAACTTACTGCGTTCACTTTTTGCATATTGTCTGTTCTGAAAATACCCTTCTCTTCCAGGTTTTTATTTTTCTCCATCCAGTGTCACTGGCTGTCTGCCATGCCTGTGCCACATCGCTGGTTCGGTGAATCAGATCTGTGATAAACTAACTGGCCAATGTATTTGCCAGGATGCCTCTGTAACAGGACAGACATGTGAACGTTGCAAAGAACATTATTTTGGATTTGACTCTGTCACAGGGAGGTGAGTGTTTCTTTATTACAGGTCATTTACAACCTCCTCATTATATTTTTCTGATAGTAGCTCATTCAAAGGTTTAGGGACAATGAAAAGATGCACTCTAGTTACATCAATCCTTCTTTCAATTCATGTGTGCGCTCTGTATAACGTGTGGTACGTTATACAACCCTTTGTGCTCCCATGAAGGAAACAGAAGTTTTTCCACAGATAAGTGGAATACAATGTTTTGTATTGTAGAGAAACAACATGAAAGCTGTATAATGCTAATACTATCTAATGTTATAGATATTTGGTAAGTGTTTCTCTACGTTTCCTCTGCATCTTTATTAAGATGTGTTGGTTTCTGGGGTGTTAATCGTTGACTACTAAAATACAGGTAATGTGCCATTCTTATAACCAGTGAATGTTTTTGAAGATCTTAGGAAGATATTTTAATGGAAAAAGAAATGTAAAAAATTACAGATATCCCTGTCTTTCCAAATTTCCTTTAGCAGCACCAGTAGAAATACTCACAGCACCTTTTGTCTTAAAAGTCTGTTTTTCTGAAGCAGTGTATTCTTTTTCAGCATTTAGTTATGTGCCATGGGGTAAATTGTTTATCTAATGTAGCCTAGGGCCTCTAGGTACACTGAAATTATATGAATATATTCCCTGGAATGTAAGGGGGGAAAAATGTATCTATAGGTAGTGCATTGTTATTCCAACTATTGCTCTATCTTTCTTTTCCAGGATCGCCTTTCTTGCTTAATCCCCACAATCTCAATTTCCTTTTAAATATCGTCCAAAAAGATTGCACAGCTCTAAAGCTATCATATTTTCACGTAGACTGATGATGTTAAACTGTTTTGTTATATTTAGTATTTTTGCCTTTAAAAAAAAGAACACAGGCAGAAGCAAAATCTGTACAACATTCCCCTCCCCATGTTTCTTTTTTCCCCAGATAGTATGGGGTAGACGTGCTTTTAGGCAGTGATTATCAGTGCAGTCTTGCATATATTTGACATTATTCTGCAGATTTTTCACTTTAACTTTTATGTTACTGTCACTCATTAGGAGATTTTTAAAATTATTTTTTACTGTTGCGGGTCACAGAGGCACCTGCTAATGGCCATAAAGTAATTTGTAGGAATAAGGACTTCCTATTTGCACTTCCTGTCATTTCTAATGCTAAGGAATAAAATGTGTGTAATAATAA
Source organism: Charadrius vociferus (assembly GCF_000708025.1). Classification (NCBI taxonomy): domain Eukaryota; kingdom Metazoa; phylum Chordata; class Aves; order Charadriiformes; family Charadriidae; genus Charadrius; species Charadrius vociferus. Next base: position 3,968,672 of record NW_009646856.1, read on the forward strand.
AGTTCGCTTTTAAATATATTTTCCTTATTATTAATCATCTTTTTTTTTTTTTTTTACTTGGAATAGGTATTTTTTTTCCCCCTTCTCAATTTTAGCATCTGATGGAGAGGTTTGTGTCTGTGTTAAGCAACAGCTTTCATGAACTAGATATTGGCCTTCAATTGCCTGCATTTTGAGCTGTCTTCTGAAATTCAAAATATGGAAATACCTAGAATTATCTAGATCCAGATCTTGTTGTAAAGATAGAAAGTTTTTACAGTTCTGGAATTTGAATCAGAGTTGTCTTTAATGCCTTAATACTACTTAATCCTCATGACAGTACTGAAGACTGCTCCGGTAGTACATTAACATGATTAAGTTGTGTTGCATATGCTTGGCTTCCTTTTGGTTATCATCTACTCGGGGCAGTGCACCTCTGTTCCTCAGGCAGAAACGTTTATCCACTGAAAATGATAATCCAAGTCTTTATTTGTTAATCTATTTTAATCCATTTCTTTAACTGTTAATATCTTCTTGAAAAGAGTAATGTGCTTTTTCTTTCTCTACAAAGTCATTTAAACCGTGCCTGCTTCAAGTGTCTTTTAAGGACTCTGTGGTTACAGAATAAAAAGGGTATGAGCTATCTGTAGTGGCGAAGATGTATCTGTCTTGGCACAATAGCAGAAAAGAAGCAAAAGTCGTGACACACTGAGTCTGTGAGGCTTTAAAATTCTCTCAGTCTGAGGAATGTATTATGTTTTGTTTGGTTGTTTTTTTTCTTTTTTAATTGCATTTCAACTTATGAAGCAGAAAAATTTCCTCAGCAATTAAAGAATTAGGAACACTGGGTGGTTGCAGTGGTCTGAACAGATCTGTAATCGTTGTGAGCATTGGTACACATTTGAAATGCTTTACCTCTGTATTGTTTACTCTAATGAACTGGTCAATGAACATCACAAATTGTTTATCTATATATATATGTCTTGACAGATTACTGTTTATGAAATCCATTTAGCAAGTGAGGTTTTCCCATAAGGATGAAAAATGAAGATTTTAAACAGATTGCTGGAGAGGCTCTAACTGCACCTAGAGAGTCAATGTAATAAAGGTTTCTCTATATTAATATTACAAAAACCATTTATCCTCACAAAATCAATATTGCAATTCATCTTGGCCTGACATTTCTCTTTCCATGTTTTAAAAGTCTGTTTTCTTTGATTGTATATAATTCTGTTTTAATAAAACTCCAATATATTTGACTCGGAGTATCTTGAAGAAGTAGCATTTAGCAAGGGCGCTGAAAATATTTCTTACGTGATGGAAAGTGTCAAAGAATTAGTTACTTTTTTAAAAAGCCTTAATTGACTGAATCCTTCATGCTGACTGAAAAGCATGAACTGTGCATAGCAACAAAGCCAGTTCTAGCGTTCTGCAGTTTAAGAAAAGGATGCACGTGATGAGACAAATGTAACGCGTAATCCTCTGGAACAAAGCAGGATGACACGTATGCTGTTGTTTGCGGGATCTGGAGCCTAATTCAGTATAGGTGGAGGTAGGGAGCCTACGCTTTTCCTAGACGAAAATGCAACAAGCAGAAAGCAGCAGCCCCACCCTGCCAGGCACTGGGAACTATTACTGTGACTGTACGTGTATGAGAGTTTGATTGTCTCGTGTGTGAATGATAATGAAAACTGGAATGCTCAGGGGACCCGTATTCGTAAGAGGTGCGGTAATATACAGGAGCAGTAAGAGAAGCTTGTCTTTTACTGTTAATCTACTGAGACAGTTTTGTTAACACCCTCCACACATCAAAATATGTACTAAATATATACGTGTAATGAAATGATGAAATAATAAATTACTATCTTACTGGGCAAATAATTCTGTCTTCATTTTTTCTCTGACTAAACTGTTTTTTTCAGTCATGACATTTAAATAGTCTAAACAAAACCTCTGTTTGAAGGGGGATTTGGATGCACTGTCTACAGATGAAAAGACTTAATACAGTTTGAAAAAATTGCCCTTTTCTCTTGACTATAAAAGAGAGCAAACTACAGTATAGTGGTTTCCAAGAGAGAATGTATTTTATTTATTCCCAAAAGAATATTAGTCCATAAAACAAATTTGCAGCTTATTTTGCAGCTTTAGCTTTTATCAGCCTTTTTAAGGGTGTTGAATGATTACCCAGGAGATCACACAGCACAAGCTGCTGTGTAGAGTAAAGGAACTCTAATACAGAGAGCTCTATGATGGGCAGAAAATGTATGTGAAGAGTTTTCTTAAACTTGTTTAAAAATCTGTCACATTTAATGTCTATTTCACTGATTATTGACCTGGATTTTAGTGTCCTAATGTGAAAACAGTTTCCACCTTCCCCTCCCCTCTCCCTTGCCTTAAAAAGCTGATACCTAAAACATAACTGAACTCACTTTTATTTCTGCCTTCGTATTGATAGAAAAGTAAAGATAGTAAAGATAGATCCAAGGTGACGGTGATGACTGAGAAAATGGCAAAAAGTAACTCATGTAAAGACACCACCACCTATTTCCTTGGATCTGGTGAAACTGGCCAAGGAAAGACCACCCAAATATAAATCAACAGCTCTTGTCTAGTCTTAGGGTTAGCGGAGCAAAGGGGACATGGCATGACTGTCTCTCCCTTGGGCTCCTCCAAGGTCTTTTTGCTGCTTCATCATCTTGGGACCTGGCATCTGGAGTAATTTAAGATTCCCTCAAGGCTGATGTTGCTTATGAGTGAAGTGTAGATTTCCCAGTATGTTTTAGCTGTGCTGTACAGTTCCACATTTCTCCCACTCCATGTTTTGTTCAAAATACTTTTGGTCTGCAGCAATTAAAATATAGTGAAATTAGAATCTAAAGTGAGAAGTTTTATTTGCCGTGGTTGACTCTGTTATGACTAATAATGGTGGTCTGTATCGCAATGGGCAGCATAACAGTATTTGCAGTAAGGGAAAAATTGATTTGCTTAAATTCTGAGATGTTTTGAGTCTTTGAATATTTGCATAATCTGACATTGGTATCCCTGCTATAAATGAATGTCAGTGGGGAAATCGTATATCTAGTGAAAAATAAGTTGATTGCGAGAGATTTCACATGCAAAACCCAAACCACAAATTAATCCTGAATGTACTCTACTGATGCCTGAGATTTACAGAATTGAAATGTGGCATTTGTGATACCAATGCTTTTAAATTTTTTTGTTCTTTTTAATAAAAAAAAAAAATTCATTTACATATTTAGTTAAATATTCTTTTTTGTTGTTTTCAGTTTTGTCCATCAGGCTGCAAAGAAAATATACTTTCTGTTATAATATTAATATTTCTGGTATTTTGTTTTCTTTCACTGGTTTAATCTGAGGTTTTCTCTCCCAATTTTTGTCTACATTCATTCTCCTTTATTTGCAGCGTGTTATGTCTTTTTTTTTTTTTTTTTCAACTTCAGGTTGCCTTTGTGGACAAGAAATTATTAATTGATTTCTTTTTCAACAAAAGCCTAGTTTCATCTAAATTAGCAGGCTGCATATTTGGTGCAGAAACCTATGAAACTGGTTACACATGTATCACTGAACTCTACAGCTCTGCAAGGAAGGTTGTGTGAGTTAGTGCAGCAGGACTGAGTGCATAATGTGGTTATTACCAAACATTATTACCCAGTTTGTCTATGAATCAATATATATAAAAGTTCTTTAAATTCTAAGCAGTTTTTATCTAAATTAGAATATTATTCTGGCATTTGAGATGTTAGTGTTTATTTTTATAATGAGCACCTTTTTTTGTAAGTAACTTTTTTTTATCGGGCTAATACATTTTCTACTGAGTCTCAGACTACTGAACTGTTTATGATTTTTTAATTATGTTACCCAAGAATCTTTTAAACAAAACCCTACTGTGCTTAACTGGAGTGTTAATGTGTTTTGATCACTTCCTTGATTTGTTTTTGTTTGTAGATGTCAGCACTGTAATTGTCATCCTGCAGGAGCCATTAGTGGGACTTGTCATCTTGTTACTGGACAGTGTGTTTGTAAACAATTTGTAACTGGCTTGAAATGTGACAACTGTGTTCCCGATGCTAGTAATTTGGATGTCCACAACCTATTTGGCTGCAGTAAAAGTAAGTGGATGTTGGGTCTTAAAAGCATATTTTTCAAATTAATGGTTTTTTGTTGTTTTAGTGAGTATTAAATTCGGTCAGCAGTACTAAAACTGGGTTTGACTTTTTTCTCTCCCCCCCCATTTCTGGTCCCTGAAGTTTGGGTGATTTTTCACTGTGAGTATCTTAGGAGTGTTTTCTAGAGGGAAGTACAGAATGCTTCACGTCGTGCACACAGCTAATGTTTGCAGTCTAACCCGGGGCAGAAGAAACGGCTCATAGTTCTCTTGCACTTCCCACCGTGTTCTTTGTAGTGCTCAATGCAGAGTTCATCTTTTGGTCACACAAATGCGGTAGGATTTGTACAATTCACAGCTTAGCCCCCTTTCCTGCCATTAGCAGGAGGCAGGGGACCTGTCTTCGGAAGGTCTGAAGATCAAAAGGTCTGTTGAAGACCTGCTCCTGGCAATTGTGTCAAAATCCTCTCCTCAGTGCAGCGTAGCTTTGCCTTTCTCCTCCTGAGGCTTTTTTTCAGTCACTTTGGGAAAACATGTGACGTAGCATAGTAGAGCATCATAAATCAGCGTGTGTGAGGTGGGGCTAATGCTATGTTGATGGTCAAACCATGAATTGCAATGGAACATCTGCACTCGCGACGAGTCTGGATATGAAGAGGTGGCACAATTTCAGCCTTTGTTTGTGTCATAAGTACTCAAAATTAAATGTTCAGATTTGCTCACCGGTGCATAGTCACTAAGCTGGCAGGGATTTTAAAGAAATAGAGAAAAAATATTGTATGTAATAAGACAACTAAATTTTTAAGTTGTCTTCATTTTTCAGAAACAGGCTTTGAGGACATCATACCATGCGATGCCAAACCGTGTGGGTAGCTAATTCTGAAAAAGTTGTGTTGCATTTTTGCGACACACCCTACCGCTGTACACAATTAACAGCCCAGCCTTGGAAGTCATGTAACCAGTGAATGATGTACTCTGCAGATGCTAGATGGTCGTTTCTGTCAGCAGGCCTAATTAATAATGGCCACAGTGGTCCTACTGTGCGAGTTAGCCCAGGTAGCCATGTCTAATGCCACGACAGGGTTAGACATTCCCAAGTGATCTCTGGAGTGTGTTTCTGGGTCCCCCTTCAACAAAATATTTCTTTTGTGTGTTCTGGTAGGTGTTTATATGACATTCATCATTGTGATATGTGCACACTATAGATTTGCAAGCAGACATGTACCTGCACAAAGAGTTTGTTTATAAGGACAGACAGCACTCAATTTGATTCCTGTTTGTGTTTCATTGTAAATCAGTTTAAATTTCCAATAATATCCATTACAGATGGGCAGCGCTATAAATGGGATAGAACAGAGACTGGTTTGTTTTCAAAGACGGATTTTTTTTCCTCACTTAGGAAGTGTTTAGATACAGTTTTGTTTTGTTTCTCCCCATACTCGTCTGTAGAAGGCATAGTATCCATTCATTGTGCAGATAGATGATTGGCTTGTTGTTTCTTTAAAAAATGTAGGATGTTTCAACTGAACATGAAATAATAATACATGGCATTTTTATGATGCTGTTCATCTTCAAAGTGCTTTACAAACATAAATAAGTAGGTTAGTTTATGTTGGGATATACATTGAATAAAGGTCAATGGCAATTCAACTATAAAATTGATTAATAATAATATGACATAGATAAATAATATCATAGATTTTAGTTAGAAAAAACATATCAGGCAGTATTCTAAATGACAAGCGGAGTCCTCTTCTGGACATAAATGATATAGCAATTCTTTGGTTATTCATACCAAAATATTTTAACTTGTTGCACAGGAGTGGAGCTTTGCCTAGCTTGATGTTGTCGTTATTTTCATTGCAACGCAGTGTTTTGTTGACGCATGTCGTTACTGGTTATAAATCTTTGCCAAGGGAAGCAAGCATAAGTTGCTGTCACGATCCAAATAATGTTATTTAAGGAAAAGACCTACTTAGAATTTTCCTGCCCAACAATATCTTAGATGCTCCATAAAAAAATCCGAAACACAGTACTTTGCTTACACATCTAAAATGTAAACCAGCAAACATGGGGGTGTGATATGCAACAGTGTGAGACTGGGAATGGAGAATGAAAGTAATGCTGGTAAATTTGTATGATTGCTTAGGTCTTGTAAGCATGTATTACATAGAGATAAACTTTCAAAAATGCCAAAAAAGATTTAGGAGCACCTGTTTCCTTTGACTCTTCAACTTTACTCCTGTAGACACTTCAGCATACGTTCACTTCCTAACTGAGCTGAACTCAGAAGCTCTAGATTGGCAGCAAAACAACCTATGCTTTCTAATGGGAGATGATGATTGTATTCTGTTCAATCCAATGAACTCTAGAAATATTTTCTGCTATTTCTTGGCAGGGAGACTGCGGTAGGAGCAGGGATTTTCATGGTCTTTCTTTAAATAAAGAGCTTCAACTCACATTTTAGATTTGTTTTAAAAACTCAGATGTAACATTACGCACTGATGCTGGCGTAAGTCTCTACATCTATCGCTTGTGTGGCTTGAGATCCTCATGTTGTTTTTTGTCTGCAGCTTCAGTCTTTGCTTCTTGTCTCTTGTTAGCTTGGCTGAACAGATTTTTATAATTAACTTTTGATGAATGGTGTGTATAAAGAAAATATCCACATAGTGAAGATGATGATAGTTTATAAACACAAGGAGAAAAAATTCATGAAAAGCCACGCTTAATGTAAGCAAGAAAAGCTTATTGGGTGGTTCTGGATCCAGCTCCTGATAGCTTACTCTGGATGTTGATTTTTTTATTTTTTATTTTTTTATTTGTACTGCCCTCTGCTATTCTCAAATGTTGAGCAAAATGTTTTCCTCTAGATCCGCGCTCCCCTGTTTTTCCCTCCCTTGGTAAGGAGGGTAGGGAAATGGCATAATCCGCCTTTGAGTCAAGCTGTAGCAATTTCTAGCTGCCAAAACAGACCAGTCGTCTTCTCGGCTAATGCACGGTGTGCTGAGGGTCAGAGGGCAGAGCTTTCCTTGCTGCAACAGGCTGGCTGGAGACCTCATAGCAGGATATGGGCTCGGGCCCTGACTTGAATAACATAAATATGTTTATGTGCACGTGTGTATATATTTCTGTGTACATTTATGCATATAAAGTTTAATTTTGGAGTAATAGCCATTATCTTAGAAAGGATCGTGATCATGCCGCTGGGTTACAAGAGGGACATAGGAGGGACTTTCATTTTGCTGAAAACGTGAGACTTTTGGCCTGTGAACTTCATGTTTGTTTTTCTCTTTATTGATACTGGTGCAATTAATAGCACATTTTCCAAAGTTAATGGAGGTGATAGCAGAGTGGTATTTTGGTAAATAAGAATCTCAAGCTGATTTCTTAAAATGTTAGACACCTCACTCTCTTTGATTTAGATTTCATTGGAAATAAATGGAAGGGAATTGCCTAAAGAACCTTCAAGATTTGCTCCTTTGTTTTTTGTCATTTAATTAAGTAGGCTTATTGTAACACTTCAGTAAAATTTGTAGTTAGTTGGACTTCCCATTTCTATTCTAATAGAGGAAGTTACACCTGGCCTATGCTAAAATGGACTAAATCCTCTGGAAAAAATAAATTATAATTGAACTATAGACTTCAATAATGTGACCTGACAGCATGTTCCTGTTTTATATAAATTTAAAAAAAAAAAGTTTGGAAAACTGTGGTGTGCTTACTTTAATTTGGGGAGAAAGGGGAATTAAATTTATTTATTATTATAATTTGATTAAATGTATAAATTTGCTTCATATACTTGGGAAAAAAGCTTTGGAGAGCATTTGGATGGATCAGATTAGTCTATTAATGTCTTGCCTGAGTGACTGTATGTTTACTTGATGTTTTTTCTTTGAAGAAAACTCAGCAGGTTCTTTGCATTTTTATTTAAATTGGTGTGATTATTGATTACCTTCATTTTTACATCCTGTGCTTTTGTGTATGTTTTAGCTCCACTCCAGCAACCTCCTCCTACAGGAGAAGTTCTCAATTCCTCTGTTATCAGTCTTTCTTGGAGTCCTCCTGACTCTCCAAATTCTAACAGGCTTACTTACCAGCTGTACAGGGATGAGGCTGAAATTTATACAACCGAAGACTCCTACCCTTATAGTGAGTATTTATAGAAAGGTGATGTCAAAGATTCTGTGTTTGTGTACATATCTATGTAGATGTGCAATTTTTCTTAATTATTTCTTGTTTCTGTCATTATAATTTGGTGTGATTTTGGATACATTATTCTATATTCCTTTAGTGAGTTACTGTTCTGTGTTATTTATTTTGTTTGAAAGAATTGAATACTCCAATCTAAAATCTGGCATACTGAGTGACCCAAAATGGCTGATAATTTTTTACTTTTTAATCTGAAAACCTTTAATTCGACTCACCAAAAGTATTCCTTGCAAATATACAGAGGCTTCAAAATCTAAAAAAGGCAAGGTTCCAGAGAAAGAATTAGGGTGAATGGAAGAGACCGCCATAATGTGCTTAAACTCGCTTTTTTCATCCTCCTGGTTTTAAACTGTTAACAGATTAGGAAAGCTTTTTGTGGTCTCTAACTTTTAGCACCTTCTGTTAAGCTATCAGTGTAGCTCCTGATTTGCCTTTAGCAGCACTGCTTTTCTCATGTTGAAGCTTGCAAAGGGATCCTCAGAAGGCAGTCCTCAAGGATTCGACACTCTGTCCTAGCTGGAAAGGCCATTTTGTGCTACTATTGATCCTCTTATCAAAGAAGAGGAGATGGATTTAGATACTGTTGTTATGTATATATGGCACACAAGTGTTTTTTAAGAGGATGGGTGTGTTTTAATGCCAGTCATGTTTGATTTCTAGCAGCTTCTTTAGTTTGTTGCATTTTCATACCAATGCAGCGTTGATATTTTGCAGAAGTTGGGTCTTTCTAATTATTGGCATGTACCCTAGAGGGGGGAAAAAAAAAGAGAAAAAAAGACTATTATTCAGTTGGAAGCGCAGATCTTTTGCAATGAACCTAGCATTTTTATGTTCTGGTGCATGCTGCTGTGTTACAGTTGATTACTCTGTGGCTTATGCTGTGATTTTGGACACTGCAGTACGTACCGTGAGGAAAGGTATATGACCCCATGTAAGCATAGGGTTAAGTGATTGAGGGGAGAGAAAAAAATATTACAAAAAAATTTTAGAGAGCCAATAGAAAATATTCTAATTCCTTAATTTGGTTTATAAGCCTAACTGTAATAAAAACATGAATTAATTTCTGAAGAAAAGCTATGATACTTTGTTGTTATAAATTTGTGCTCTGTAATGTGCTTGAAACTGAGTGCATTGTTGAGGATGTTATTTTATGACTGTGCCTACATACTCTGTAGAGAGTAAAAAATTCTGAATGTGTTTAGCTGTATAACAAGACATTAGCATGTTTCTATTTAACAAAATGTTATTTTGTAGAAACATGGATTTGGTTTCAAAAGATGTTTTTGACGTTTCCTGGCAATCCCCCTAATTAATGATGTGAAATCATCTGCTGGTGTTTGAATATCAAGAATACATTGTTAATGCTGTCAGAACTTTTGAAAATGCTACTTTTTTTCTCAGTACCATGTGGAATTTGTAATGCTTATGAAATGCGCCGAGTGTGCAACTGGATGAACATTATCTTATGACTAAATGAGAGTTTTATGGAAACATTGAACTTCCCAAGGAAAATTAAGAACAATCTTCTAAATCTTCATGGTGATCTGGCTGATAGTATTGCAGAATGCCCAATTAAAACAATGTTTTCCTAACTGCTCTGGGAAACCAGAGGCTCAGGAGATACCAGTCCTTGTCTTGAGGATAAAACAAAATACTTGGCTAAAATGTGGAAAAAAGCCCCAAAGTTACTTACAATTCTAATGCCAAGTCATGTTGGTTCTAATTATTTATAAATGGAGCTAAGTACGTGGTGGAGTTGTTCACCTGAGGAATGTAGAACCTTTTGGCTTTATCCAATTTTATCTAGCCTATATTCCTAGTGAAATAAATTTACCATCTGGTGATCAAGTGTTCATCAACACTGAATGAACTTTCTCGTAATGTTGAGATGGGGCTGGTTATTTTTCTGGCACACGATATCAACGTTCTGGGTGATTTGACTGTTCCGATCCCTGTACTTGAAAAGGGGAAAGCAATGTGCTTGCTCTTGACATTAGACCTGTGGCCCTAGAGCCCCTAGAGTCTGTCTGTTCCAGAGGCTGGGTTTTGGGGGTTGGTTGGTTGTAGAGCTAGGGTGGCCTTGGTGCAGTCATTTCTAGAGCAGGTATGAATTCTGGAGTTGGCATTTTGTAAGGAGGTGGTTCTGGATAATGGTCCAGCTCACTTGTTGGGTCCAGATGATGTTCCAAATCACTCGTTCATTTTAGATTGGGTTCCAGTTTGCTTACTGGTTCCAGAGTGGGATCATGGTTTAGCTCCCTCGTTGGTTCAGGACCATAGTCTAACTCTAGCTTACTTGTTTGTTCAGGACCGCTTCTTGGCTCTAGAGCAGGTTCTAGCTTTCCTGTTGGTTCCAGACAATGTGCTAGCTCACGTTGTTGGTTTTGTTGTTCTAGATATAGGCAGTTGAAGCACTGGAAGTAATTATTGGGCTGCTTTTGTACTACAATGTCAAGGGTTGAATATCTAGCAATAGTAATAATTTTTGGTCCTCTTCTTTAAGGTATACTCAGGGCTGTCTTGCCAGTGTAGACGTACAGAGAAGACTTGGAAATAGCTGTGTCGTCTCCATTTGGTTTGAAAAAGATTAAGAGTATCTGTGCTCTGGCATGTAATATATTACTCAATGTTCACTATTTCTTATGGCAAAACAGTGTATAGTGGTACAGCTGTACGTAAATTCACATTGTGCTGTGATGACTAAGATGTGCAACTACTTCTGGGATATACTTTGAAGTTATTCATGGTCATGGCTGCTAAAAAGCTAACTAAAGTAATGGAAAGTAGGGGGTGAGGAAGGTAAATACAAGCTTTGGATATATCTTTTTAATAATTATTTGCACTTCTGTTTCACTTTTCATCCAAGATCAAATGCTTTACAAATTAACTATTAAGCACTGTTTTAGAAGTGAGGAAGTGAAAGCATAGAAAGGTGAAATATTTGGTCTTATTCTATGAAATGAATAAAAAAAAAAGTGTGAAAATTTACAGAATGCTTTTGGGTTTTTTTCTAAATCAGATCACCAATATCGATGCTGAATTACATTTGAAATAATTATTTCCAACCAAAGGAGGTGTAAGAAGATATTTGTATTAATCTTGTTTATGACTAAATCGGGAACTAGAAGAAATTAAGTGGAAAAATTTCTTTAGTGATGCCAGTGTGCAGTGAAAGATGATAAAGGGAAAAGGGGAGGGTTTTTTTCCCCTCTTAAAAAATAAAAAAGTTGAGAAGCTACAATGTTCATAATGATCTCAAGAAAAGCATGCAAATGGGCATAAATATCTTGCAATTTGGATTAGGGCTGGAAAGACTTTGAGTATGCGAATTAAAATTATTTCTAATGTGTTAGACTGATACAATTTTCTTCTTATCTCTTTGTTTTAGGTGTTCAGACCTTCACTGATACCATGTTATCTCCATATACCTTCTATTCCTATTATGTCCAAGCCAGCAACGTTCATGGTTTTACAAGAAGTGCTTCAGTGACATACAGAACAAAATCTGGGACACCTACAGGAAGCTTGCATTTAAATCCCGTCTTTCCTGTTAGTCACCACTCTGTTTTGCTTTACTGGACAAGCCTCTCCAATGACTCTGGGCCCATAGAAAAATACATTTTAACATGTACTAGCTTGGCTGATCTTCAGCCTTGTGGTCAGTATGAAGGCTTAAAACCTTCAGCAATTATTTGGAATCTCATTCCATTTACAAAGTATGTTTTTTCTGTGCAAGGTTGTACTAGTGGAGGCTGCTTAAAGAGCCAGCCAGTAACAGTAATTACTGCACAGGCTCCTCCAGAAGGGCTACACCCACCAATGATAGAAATCATCAGCTCTACAGAACTGGCTGTGGAATGGTCACCACCTGAGAAACCAAACGGTAGGACATTGCATTTACTTTTGTAAGTCATAGATTGTGCAAAGAAAAAGCAGCATATTCCCAAATCTGATTAGAATATCCTTATCCTTGTGACGTGAGACTGAGAATGAGGTAAGGCGTTGTCTGAATTTGTCTGTCTGGCGGTATATCACAGAATGGTAGGTGTTGGAAGGGACCTTCGGAGATCATCTAGTCCAACCACCCTGCCAAAGCAGGTTCACCTAGAGCAGGTTGGACAGGATCACAACCAGGTGGGTTTTGAATATCTCCAGAGAAGGAGACTCTTCAGCCTCTCTGGGCAGCCTGTTCCAGTGCTCTGTCACCCTCAAAGTAAAGAAGTTTTTCCTCATGTTGAGACGGAATTTCCTGTGTTCTGGTTTGTGCCTGTTGCCTCTTGTCCTGTCGCTGGGCAGCACTGAAGAGAATCTGGCTCCATTCTCTTGACACCTGCCCTTTAGATATTTATAAGCATTGATGAGGTCCCCTCTCAGTCTTCTCTTCTCCAGGCTAAACAGACCCAGGTCTCTCGGCCTTTCCTCATAAGAGAGATGCGCCAGTCCTTTGATCATCTTCATAGCCTTCCACTGGACTCTCTCCAGTAGTTCCTTGCCTTTCTTGAACTGGGGAGCCCAGAACTGGACACAGTAGTCCATAAATGGCCTCACCAGGGCAGAGTAGAGGGGGAGGATGACCTCCCTCGACCTGCTGGCCATGTTCTTTTTAATGCACCCCGGGAGACCATTGGCCTTCTTGGCCACCAGGGCACATTGCTGGCTCATGGTCAACTTCTTGTCCAGCAGGACTCCCAGGTCACTCTCTGCAGAGCTGCTTTCCAGCAGGTCAACCCCTAATGTGTACTGGTGCATGGGGTTATTCTTCCCCAGCTGCAGGACCCTATGCTTGCCCTTGTTGAGCTTCATTAGTTTCCTCTCTGCCCAACTCTCCAGCCTTTCCAGGTCTCCTGAATGGCGGCACAGCCTTCTGGCATGTCAGCCACTCTTCCCAGTTGTGTGTCATCAGCAAACTTGCTGAGGGTATACTCTGTCCCCTCATCCAGGTCATTGATGAATATGTTGAACAAGACTGGACCCGGTACTGACCCCTGGGGAACACTGCTAGTTACAGGCCTCCAACTAGACTCTGTGCTGCTGATCTCAGCCCTCTGAGCTTTGTCATTCAGCCAGTTCTCAGTCTAGCTCGCTGTCCGCTCACCTACATGTGTCCTCAGAATCTATGTTTTATTCTTTTGCAGTCCAGAACTCCAATTGGACACGTTTAGTCCAGGACTTAGCCCTTAGTGGCATCTGCTGCAGCAAAAATCACATGTATAATTAAACATTTACAGTAAAATTAATTTTTTCCTAATTTGCCAGATCACCTACTTCAGACAGATGTGGTGATATTGCTTTACAAAGAATAAATAAGCAGATAACAGTTACGGAAAAAAAATATCTAAAAATTAACAGAGAAGTCTGTTTTTAAAACCATCCGTCATGTGTAGTAGCTAATTCCATTACCAGTATAACTTTGTTAGGGATTAGGCGATTGCCAAGAGTTGCTGGTCTAACTTGCGTAATAATATTTTAGATTTTTGAAACTGAGAACACAGCTGTTGCAGGATACTTTTGTGATGCCACAGACTTTACTGGTAAACACTTTATCTTTTAATATATGTGCAACGGAGCTTTGTGAACTTGCACTTACATGCACAAATATTTGTGCATGCAAAACCAAGGATTTTGGTCATCACGAAGTGGGCATCTGTGTATGGGGGGCTCAGTTTTCCCTTCAAACATTTCATTTGCCAGCTGTTACCAGATCAGACAGGAAGAATGCCCGCACAAGAGTTCCTGCGTGTTTTTAGAGGGGCAGTTCCTACAGTGCAGGTCACGGTATTTGCTGTTAGCACTTTTCCCTCAACCCATAACCTGTACTCTTCATAGTTTACTCCATCACCATTACATGAGTGTAATTGTCAGCACAGGCAGATTTAAGCAATGCTGTCATATTTCTTTTGAGGTCTGGTCGGATTTCCTGGTCTTTCCAAAGACAGAGGGAAGCTGTTTCTCCCAAGCAACGTCTCCAATTCTCTGCATGAATACAGCCCCAAATATATACATTATATGGTTGTTAACTGTCTCCTGGCTTTGCAATTTTTCTCCTCTTTTCCATTTGCGAAATCTCCAGTCAGCTTTCTTACAGTCTATTTGTGTAGTTAAACTGCTTCCACCATCCAGCCTAGATCCTGTATCACTTCATGCCACGATACTGGAAGCATTTTTCCAAAGTGATGAGACCTTCCGGCGTACGTAATAAGTTTACATTGATGGAAAACTGACACACACATGTATCTCCTATCCTAGTAGTATGTTCTAAAAGGTTAGCATTAAACTCAAAAATTCCCCACCCATTGTGTAAAAAAATAAATAAATAAAATAAAAAAATCAAAACATTTAAATATCCTTTTGAAAATCAGAGACCTGAAGTAGTTTCCAGTAGCATTTGATCAGAACTTTAAGAAATTGTATTCCAGTGATGGCAGTAGAACTCCACCTGTAATCCAGCCATTTGTTTTCAAATCCCAAAATTGCACAGAGGAGGAAATAAACAGTGTAATGCAAGAAATGCCAAAGTGTGTGTTTGGATGAAAATAGCAGAAATGAGGAAAACTTCTTGTGCTATATTTTCTATGATGTCAACTGATTGATTTTTAGCTCTAAGTATATTGGTGCAGGTATTTTAGTAGAACTCTAGAAATCATTTAATCGTACTAATTTTTCTGGCTTTTTTCTCTAGGCATAATTATAAGATATGAACTTTACATGAGAAAAAAATTAAAACCGCCTGGGAACATTCTTCCACCTGAAATTCGTATTTTCCAAAGCAGTGGATGGCTCAGTCCTCAACCAGTTATGGAGTCTGCTAATGAAAATGCCCTGGCCCCACCACAGACCAGTACCACAGTCACTGATCTGGAGCCATTCACGGAGTATGAATTCTATGTGCTAGCAGTAAACATGGCAGGTAGTGTATCTTCAGACTGGATATCAGGACGAACAGGAGAGGCTGGTAAGTTTTCCCAGTTTTTATTTATGTGTTCTTTAAAGGGAGAAAACATGAAAAAATACTGGTTTTGTCACAAATGTATTAACAGTTGGTGTGAATCAGGAATGTTGTCCAAGAAAGTACATATATTCAGAAAGGAGGTTCTAATGAGTTTTCCTGAACTGAGGTTTTCATTGTTTACAAAACAGTTTTTTTAAGAACTTGAGAGGGTTACCTTTTCAGGAGTATAGTGCTTGAAACTTTTCATAGGCTTTTATGGGGGCCAAGTGTCATAATATGGACCATTTTTTTCACTAGTTTAACCAGTTCACAAAGGCTCTTATTATGACCCTTCTCTTCAGATTTTTTTTTTCAAAAGGGCTTGCCACTTGACATATTATTTGAAATTACAGCTATTTATTTTAATGCATTCATTAGAAATCTAAGGCTTTTTGGCTGACAAAGCCTATGTTTTGCAGTAAAACATCTCCATTACATCACTGATGCTTTTGTTTGCTGTTAGCTTGAAAATCATGTCCTCAGTCATTTGCTCCTGCAAAACAGCAGGCTAAACTAATTCCCCTTTCAAAATGAGTCTTTGTGCTTATCTGTTCTTAAATACTATATGTTATAAAAGTGTTAAATTGTATTTGGGAAGAGGTCCATTAGTGTGTTGTTTGTACGTAGCAGAAGTGCTATGAGTTGGTATCCTATTATTACAGAGTAATCAGGTGGGGATTTAACTGCAGCGCAAACAATCCTTTTACAGATTTACTACGGAAGACAGGGGAACTGTTTTGTAAGAAGTGAGAGACATGTTAATTTCAAACTGGCCTAGCAAACAAAATTGCTTTTAAGATGCTGAAGTATTGAACACTTTTTGCTTTTATCAGTTTTTTCCCAGGTTGCATGAAGTTTTTCTTCAAGACTTTTTCATTTGGATGTACTTTCCTACCTGCTACAGGAGTTAGGACTTTAGTGCCGATTAGTATTTCTTTGAAGGCATAGGCAGAGTTTTATTCTGCACTCATCACCAGTGTAGAAAACAGGAGAATCATGGGTGAGGTACTTCTTATGTGCTATCAAAATAACCTGAAAATTCCTGTTAGACTTGAAAATAAGGTTAAAAAAGAAAAAGGAAAGACTGTCTGAAATGGTGTTTTACAAATACGGTGAGAAAGCTTGGATTGCACACATTGCTCTCTTATTTTATGAATGTTACTGTATTAATTTGATTTCAGCCCCAGTGTTCATGCCGCCTCCATCAGTGTTCCCTCTTTCACCATATTCCCTCAATGTGTCATGGGAAAAACCTGAAGATAATTTAGCAAGAGGAGATGTGATGGGATACAGCATCAGTTTGATGACAGAACAGCTGTTCTTGCCACCATTTGTGCAGGTATTGTTGTTAGTTACATTAAGTTTTTCTTAACTGGTAATAGTAAAATTAATAAAGTCTGTTGTCCTCCTTGACATTGTGGTTAATCCTTTCCTTGATTTGCTGTATATCCTCTGATATAACTTTTTCACCTATCAATTTGTCTTGAGTGCTCTGTAATGTTACATGCTACTTTCGGGTTTTAAGTTGTATTCCTGAGCTGACTTGTTTTCAGTAGTGGGTGAGATTCAAAATCAGAAGGGATGACATTGAGCAAAAACTAAATTGCCTTGATCTTTGCGTGTTCTGATTCTGTATTATTGCTATATTTGCTGATATGCTTAAAGCCATGTTATTTTGTAGGAATCTGCATTTTCATTAAGAAGGTACCTGTCTGGCTTCCTGAATAATGGACAAATCTTTGAAGTGGGGAAACCTAAAATAGCAGAAAACCAACTTTATAAAAAGTCTAAAGATGTGATTTACTCTGAGGGTGGTAAGACACTGGAACAAGTTGCCCAGGGAAGTTGTGGATGCCCCATCCCTGGAAATGTTCAAGGCCAGGCTGGATGGGGCTTTGAGCAACCCAGTCTCGTGGAAGATGTCCCTACCCATGGCAGGGGAGTTGGGACCAGGTGATCTTTAAGGTCCCTTCCAACCTTAACCATTCTGTGATTTAAAAATACTGTTGTAATTTTTGGGTGACTGGGTTTGGCAAACAAATACCATGGCAGTAGTAGTAATCTAAAAGCTTAGGAATGAACAAAAATTGCTTCCGGTCACAGGCTTGCAAGATTTTTCATCTAAATAAACAGCTGATAAAGAAGTTATGTAAAATACAACAGGTTATTCGGTTCCACTCTATCTGATAGCTTCTAGTAACGTTAAAGTAAAGTGGATTCAAATGTCTGTAGGTATTAGTTATTCCTCTTGCTTCTAATGCCTGCTAATCATGTCGCTCATTCAACGGTGGTAAGATTTCACCACTTCACAGTGTCATCTTCGTCATCTGGATTGTAGCTGCACTGTTTGTAGTGATAACTACACCACCACACAGTTTTATGAGGCAATAACTTTGTTTCCTCATTTATCCACTCAGGAACTGGCTTATTACCTCATAAAACAGTGTGATGGGAAGTGTTATCACCTAAATCCAAGCTTGTTCAGATTCTCCAAAATAATCCTCTCCCCCAGTTGGTCTTTGCAGGCTTCTCCACATCTAAATGAAGGAATCTGCAAATTCGGAGGCAAGTTTCTTATTAGTGAGCATGTCATCAATTAATAGGAATGAAAATATTATTAATCGTCGTCTTCCAATCTGTTTGCTTTCCAGGTTTTGCATATAGCTGAGGCTCATGAGCTATATTATGTAGCGACGGGATTAAAACCTTACAGGACATACAACTTTACTCTTACTCTATGCAATCGAATTGGTTGTGTAATCAGTGAGCCAGGCGTGGGGCAAACCTTGGCAGCTGGTAAGGAAACCATCGGTATCAAAGTGCAAAGCTGACACGCAGTTAACTAATGAATGTCATTAAGATGATCGTAGTTTGATGCACAGTGACAGGGGTGGATGTTGTATTAATACAAAGTGGCTTGCTTAATTATTATTTGTTTATCTTGACAGATTAAAACCAAAATATTTTCAATGAAGGTTTAAGGTACGCTATTATGGCAATAGGGTTTGTGTACAGCTCTCTCAACTGCAAGCTGTGGATATGTGTATTTTTGTTCCTATTTATTTAAACAGTAACTGTACATAAATGTGGCTGAACCCATTCATTCATTTATGATGCTAAGAAGTTGTTAATTTGTTGTTGGGGATTTTTAGCGTGTGTCGTGTTTTGCACAACAGGGTATGTAAAACGTACATGCTGTGCCAATGCCTGCTAACCCGTGAAGGAGGACTTGCATGGGTTTTCTATTAAATTCTAATATATGTACATAGTGTATTTGTGTGTCTTAATCAGAAGCAACATACATGCTTTGTGTCTGCTCTTTTGAAAATATTTGTTTATTTAGCCCCTGAGATTTATGAGAATTTGCTTTGTAGATACTTAGTGTGTATACTCACACTTTCCTATGAAAACAATACTTAAGGAACTACATATATGTGCCTGTGCATCTTAATAAATTTTCAGTCTTTGAGTTAATTTTAACCACATATGTCAGAGACTTCAAAGGTACTAACTTTCTACAAATTTAGGAGAAAATAAGCATCGGTACAGAACAGAGATGGAGAAAGCCCCTATTTACTTTGAAGAAAAGACTGGCATGAACCTGCTTCTTAGACATCAGCGGATCAAGAGGGTTTTAAGAGGGAAATTGTTAGGAAAATCACCTTCACAAGTCTCTTTATTCATGAAACGAGGTCGTCAGTACAGCTCTTTAATACTATAAATATAAGCTCAAGATGAATGCTATGTGACATACTGGTGGTCACCTGCAGACAGCTGACTACTTAACATTGTTGTTTCCTTTTGTATAGGCATTTAAAACACATTATTGCTTTCACAATATTAGCATTTTCAGTTAAGGAATTAGTGGTGTTGTCACGTGGATGTTGTGATGATGATCTTTGAAATTACCTCTCTTACGTGATTTGGCCTCTCATAGGAAAAAACCTGAATATTTCTGCTGTGCAGATGTTTTCCTAGGCTGTATTTGAGTTGCTTGAATTCCATCAAAGCTCCTCTGCATAATCAATGAAGAGATATAGGGGCTTCCAGACAGGGAATAAGGAGTTGCCCAGAGCCAGTAAATAGGAAGCTTTATATACGTGAACTGAAGTGGAATTTAAGCTGTTGGGTTATTACCTCTAGTTTGTCTTCTGTTCTTCTGTCTATTTATTTAACTGCCTTTCTATTTGTTCTCAAGGGGAAGATAGATGATTTGTTCCTTGATTCAGCATGTCATCTTCGTGTTTCAGTGGGCAAAGGTTGTTCTGTCAGTCTTCTCTCTTGCTGAATTGCTGATTTCAAGATTTTGTTTCCTCGTACTGCCACCTCTTAAACTTTCAAGCTGGCCATCTCCAGAGCCTCCTGCTTACATGACTATGATTTAATCCCATACCACACAGCCGTGCAAGGATCAGCATTCCAGTCTGTGCTGATAACCATGGAAACAAATATGGCCTAAACGGCACACCTTAGTACTACAAATGATCCAACTTTGCATTTATACGTTTATTAAAAGATTCAGAAACAATAGATTAGTTGTGCTTGACAGCTTGTTTATGACCATCTCCTCCCTGGTTGTGTTAATACTTAGAGACCTATCATATTAGCGAAGACAGGAGAATACAAAATAGAATAACAGACGCGTCCCCATTTATTAGCTGTTTTGTGGTGTAGCCTTTCCCTGGTTAATGTTCTAAGCCTTGAAAGCAAAGAATCAGTCCTGTATTGTGTTCCTTTTATGTTTTTAAAGCATTTTAATATAATGACATAACTTTTGACAAACTAAAGAGTAAAGCACTTAAATTTTGCATGCAATTTTATGTTCCACCATTCACATTTTTCATTTCTGGAGAAAATTGTTTAATAATCTCCATCCATGGTTTTTTGTGTGTGCACGTTCTACTTTGTGAAGTTCTGTAAAACTGTGTTTCCAGAGAAAATTTAAAAGAAACACCGCTTACGTATTCCTGTGATGACTCTTAGATTGAAGCAAGTTCAAACTTGAAAAAAAGTTAGCTGAAACTAGTCCCTGTCATTTGTAAAAAACAGATGATCAAGTCTTAGTCCATTAATATCCTTTTGTGTCATTGAACGGTGGAAAATGAAATTAAAATTGCCTTTCTAGGACTGTTGAGGAGTTCTGTTCTGTGAAGGAATGTCTCCCTGGCACAAAGACAGCCTCCCTGGCTGGACGCCAGTCCCCCTCCATGCCCTGGCAAAGGGACCTTTTTGGAGGAAGTCTCGACTGAAATGTGCTCCAGCACGACGGTCCCCTTGCATCGTAACACAGTCCAGAAGCTTTGAATTGTGTTCCAAGTTGAGCTAGAGGTTATACTAAATTAGACTAATTCTTCTTCACTGATCCTGAGAAGGATAATGGAAAGCCATCTCTACCCCTTCCATGTGTGGAATATACTGATTTATTAGGTGGAGCATTTAAATCAATGGGTACCTTGATGACTGTGATTTTGGCATGTCCAACTGATGTATATAACCAAGAGACTTCCTTTTAGAATTGCCAATGCCTTCTAAAATTTGCCACTCGAAGTCTCAAGTAATTTTTAAACTTTGTTAATATCCATTAGGTTGCTTTGAAAACCAGCTACAAAAAAAAATACTCTTCAAAATCTATCTTTCTTCTTTTTCTCTGGTAACATGCTTTTTTATATGGCGTATCGCAGCAAATAAAAACAAGGCCAGAAACATTAGAAACAAAAATGCTGAGGAAGAAAAGAAAGAGGTTTTGAGAGAGAATTTAAAAGACAAAGAAAGAGATTTTGGGGTCGGGGCAGAATTTAGGGGTAAGACCTAAGGGAGCAGAAGCATCACAAACAGTCTGCTGATCTTTCAATTAGAAGTTTTTTGGAGTATTACTTAAAATTGGTTAAAGTAATCCAGAAGCAAACATAACAAGTAGATACCTTCTAACCTGGTTCAGTATAGGCATCTATACCAGGGGTATTTCCTGAGTAGATCTGCAGGAAGAGAGTAAAAGAAAACTAAAATCAGCCATATGTCCTTGAGTCTGTCAGACTGGCAAAAAAAAAATCTCCTCACCAATATATACACCCATGATATTTGTAAATGATATTAAAAGATGACAATTGAGCCAGAAGAATGTGAGAAAAGAGAGTGAGGAAGCAATCAAAATAGAATTAATAAGAATTGAATTATTTTATAAAAAAGCTGAGTGGTAGCTGTCACAAATGCATATGAAACCAGGAAGGAGAACAAGCGTGGTAAATAAAAGAACTTGCACAGATACGCCCAATGCATGACCAGCTCCGAAAGTGATAAAAAGTGTTGGAAGATCAATGTTGCATTGTAATGCAGTATTGAGATGAAAGATCAAGGCAAGCATGTCAAGGTAATGGAAGAAGAGAATTAACCCATGTCTGTTACTCAAAGAAAAGGTGACTGTACACAGATAGAACCTCAGTTTGGTATGTTCGTATACAAATACACAGCTAGTTGGCTTTGAAAGACTCAAATAATTAAAAAGTGTTTCATACTTTTTCAGAGAGTATTTTAAGGGTTAAACTCTAAAGATGCACATTCCACAATCTATGTGGTATTTTAAATACTCTTTATGCACTGCAATTTTGTGCCCATGCTATTGAAAGCCTTGGCTGATAGATGAAGAAAGTTCATTTTTAATACTTGGTTTGAAAATTTGAAATCCAATTTGAGCTTCATTTTTGTCTTTGCTACCCCAAGATCATCAAGTGGAACTGTATGCATGTAACTGAAAGCAATACTTGACAGTAATTATACATTTTTCATCTCAACACCTAAAGCCACCTTTTACTTTATTCTTTTCTTCATGTTCTGCTTGGTTCAAATTCCTGTTTATTTTTGAGAATGGCATTCAGCCTGTTGTTGTTACCAGGTCTTAGGCGATTTTTTTATTTTCAAAAGCACTTTTTGCTCTATACTATACTAGCTGGTACCAGTGAAAGACCTGGTCCCTTAAAAGTGATTTGATTTTTTTTTTTTTTTTTGGACAATGTGTTTGCCTAAAACTCTAAACTACTTGCATTATTCTTTGCAGCATCTACCGAGACAAAACATGCCTGTTTTCCAAATTTTTCTGTCAGGCAGAGAAACATCATCTTATTCCCAGCAATTTCTGACATTTCAAAGGGATGGAATTAGCTGTGTGAGTGCTTGGACTAGTAGAATTGCTTATCCTACCCCTCTCAAATCAGCGAGTCAAAGGGTGCCTTAAACAATCTATACAGCTATGTTTCATTAACTACTGTGTGACTGAGCTTATTTCTTGTAATTAAGTTCGTCTTTCCTTTACCCTTCTTCATTTTTTTTTTAAATTTCATTTAAAAAGCATTTTTTAAGAGACACCGAGGTACGGCTTTGTGATTGCTACCATTTACCCCAGCACATTGTATTCCTGATCCTTTGCTTTTGATGGCAATTACAGGGTTCAGAAGCTAATTTGTAGAAGATATTCTTCCAGCACCAGCTGCATCTGGCTTCTTGGCAGACTTCTTGAGCAGTTGTATTGGTGGCTTTGGAGTTGCCTCTGGGTTTGCTGGGGTAATGATGCTGATGGGCTTTCTGGTCTGTCTTACACTCCTTGATGTCATTTTCTTTTTGATTACCCTTTTAATCTGAGTAATTTGTCCATTTTTTTCCATTCATGAATAAGGTCCAGCGCAAGCCCTTTTCAAAAGCCTCAAGCCATTTGTCATGGCAATATAGCATTTGTTTATGCCTGTCATAGACTGCTTTTCTACAAAAAGCTACGCCTCAATTTTAAAATCACAAATAGCCATTAAACAGGTAATAAGTAATGTATATTTTCCTTTGTAACAGAAGAGAAATAGGAGGGCCATTTGCTGCTGGCCTGAAAACACAGATTGTTTTGCATGCATGTACATAAGTCTCTTCATTGTGAATAGGACCCAAAGTGATTAAACAAGCACTCTTAATATGTTAATTTATAATTTTAATTACAACAATCTTGTATATATAGTCATTAGTGAATACTAATATAAATATTTTTCTACCTTTTTATTCATAATGCATAAACCAATCATCCAGTTACTTCTCGGCAGTTGCCTGTTTCCGTTTCATAATACAATCTTTGTTCTTAGTTATGAATGCATTTTGTTCATTCCTGTCTTGAATAATCCCTCATTAAGCTAGTCACTTTCTGCTCCATGCTAAAAAGGAAAAATTATCATGCAAATGTGGCATGCCATATTAAAAAGCACATTACCAAACACTTTTGTTGCTGTCCTTCAATTAGTTTCCCTTCTTTGAATTTAATTTCATTTGTTGTTAAACTACTGACTTGATGTATGGACTCATGAATTTGAGGCTGCTGCCAAGAATGTAGCAGGAAAAAAATCAAAGCTTCTTCGGAAAGCTGCAGAGGCAAAGCTGAAATGAATTTGCTTCACCTTTGACAAGAACACTTGAGCAGCATTGGAATCCTCTGATGATTCAGCTTGGCTAATTATCCAATTATTTATTTCAAGAATAAAGACACTGTTTTACAATTAGAAGAGTGTAAAGTAATCTGAGAAATTTCGTAATGACAGATGACTTAAGTAACTTCTGCGATAAATAGTATCTGCTCAAACTTGTCTTGCCAAGTGTTCAAGCTGTAGTTAAACTGCTCTTTGAGTTTCAGAAAATTAGGAGGCACTCAAAAGGTGTTTGTTTCTTCTCCCCTACCAACCACGTATTATACTTCAGAAAATAGCTTAGTTTGTTCTTTTCCCTCTGTGTCAAATTTGCCAGATTTTTAAGCTATGTTTAAGTTGCATTCCTCTTGATTAAAAGCTTTTGGTTCAAAGCAATACTTTTTAATTGCCTAATGATATAAGTCAGTTCTTAGGAAAGAACCGTGCATTTAGGAGTTCATTTGCAATATAACTGAAAAATTCATTGCATGGCAGTAAAACAATTTACTGTTAATTACAAGGAGAAGAATTTGCTGTACCATGCTCACAGATTGCCATGAATCATGCAGCACTCCTAGAGATTTATAACAGATGTGTAAGTGGGATGAATTAGCAGGGTTTAATAACAGAGACACAAATCATGCAGACTTCAAGGAGCTTTAATTGATATACTAGAATGTGACGGGCATGAATCACTCAGCCATTCAACAGCACTGTAACATATGGTCAGCTCAATATGCTGCATCTTAAATCGGTTGGTGAGTCGTTGGTTGTCCCATATGGTGGAAGCAATATATTTTTCATGATTTTTAAAAAATACTGTGTGTTAGATCTATTTTTAAAGAAATACAATTGCAACATATCTGTGTTATTAAATTTTCTTTTGCTGTCCGTTGTGGGTGGTTTTTATTCTTTTTTGGGGAAGAGTCCAGAATGGACTCTAAAGAATCTTCTAAAAAAACAAAACATTGTCAGAAGGCATAAGAATTATTTCTTGACTCATTTACTGTTGAAATGACTGATACTATTGTGAAGCGCAGAGAAAGATCATACCAGTAAATGCTATGGCAATCTCGGGTTCCCCTGGACTAATAACTTGTAGAAAAAATGAAATGGATGACCAATAGTGAGGCATGTAATTTTACCAGCAAGGTAAACTCCAAGATGAAAAAAAAAAAAAAAAAAAAAAGATTTTCGTAAAATTTTTGCCTGCAAATTTGCCAGACATTTCTGTTTTAATTTGTTTGTGTGCATTTTGAAGTCAACTGAACGATAATTAAAAGCTGTATCCTTTTTCTTATTGTTACCTTTCTGAACTATCCAGAAAGGCTAATTGAAGGCTTCTGTGGAAGGGTACACAAGTTATCTACCTACAGTATGCTGAGCAGTAGTTATTCAAACATATGCAAGCCTGTTAAATTTAGCCATGGTGTAAACATGTTATTCCTGGGACAAGAATCTGGCAGAATATGGAAAAGCTTTAGCAGTTGTATTAGTAAACCTGACAGACTTGAGAAAGGAGTATTGTATCCTTAGAACCGTGGCTGCCAGAATTTAATGTCAACAATTAAAATTTATTTTGATCCTTACCTAGTGTTTATTACTGTTTGTATACACAACAGACCTTACTAATACAGAGATGCACTATTAGATGGAATTACCATCTGTTCAGAGCGAAATGCTGGCATCTGTCTTCGAGTCTAAAACTAAAATGATATTATTTCAAACAAAACAAAATTAACTGCTCTTTACTTACCAACTTCATTTTTGTGTACATGTGTGTGCATACACACATGGGAAAGGCTTATTTGTAATGACCTGTGTAGCAGCATCTATATTTAGATATATGACTTCAACATAAGCTGTATGGACCATCTGTCTTTATTGGTCTTTTTTTGTGCCCTCTGCTACACAATGGCATGCAGCAATCATGGGCTTTTAAATACTGTTTTAGCTTTATAATATATTAAATATGTATTATATAGCAAGACATTAAAACTACATAATTAAAATACACAAAATGTGACTTTGAATCCACTAAAATGTAGTACGCTCATTATTTTGACAGATGTGTCTTAACAGAACGTGACTAAAAAAAATTAAATTGGTAAAATTATAGTCGATTCATCTTTCAGAAAGTAGCTACAGGTACCACAGTGACACCTTTAGGAAAATATATACTGTATCTTTTAGTCTTGAATATTTTTAATTCCAGCATTTAGCACCCTGCTGGGCTAGTGCTACAGATTTATTTTCAGTCCTGTCTGTTCCTGTGCAGAGTTTGCTTTTGTTTTTTTTAAACTTACGTAGCCTATTATGTACAGTCTTCCACTGTCTTGATGCACGAGAATTCTCATGCATCAATGAGACTTTAGTTTAAATACTAATGTTATAGCAAGGATGTTACTTTCTGAAAGGGTAGGCTTCTGTTCCATATATCACAAAATAATAAATTGTGTCATGCCAGTGTTTAATGCGTGTACACAGTGCATTAACTGTAACTGTAGTACATTTATTTGTGCTAGAGGAGACTTGAAAATGATTAAAAAATCAATACTTCCCTGTCAGAGAAGCAAGTGTTACGATGCATTTAAGTAGTTAATTGCATAAGCCCCATAAAAGCTTCAAGTTTGGGTATCAGAGATGCCATAATTATGGTCCAAGTAACTGCCGTTTATTAATACCAGACTTTAAAGGAAGATATAGTTATTGTCATGAGTGTTAGTTAGCTGTATGCGTTTTAGCAATAATGAATTTTAGCATTTCTGTTTTACCATCAGTAAGCTGAACCAGAGGGCTCAACCTCTTATGTTCACATTTAAAATGCTGACGTACACTAGTTCCCTCCAAAGGTGAAGTTTTGATTGTTAAGCCATGTTTTCTATTTAAACTTGTGCATTAATACCACAATTCATTAGTGCTGTGCCCTACTTATGCAGGAAAGCTTATGACCTCACGCTGCATTACTTCAATTTTGACATTGTAAATTTCTACCATACCGCGAGATTCTAATTAGATTGTGAAGTCATAAATGATGCCTAAGCAGCAATTTACAGCGCATAGTATCATTGGCAGATTCCCAGTTCCCCCACTCCCTGCTTTCTCCAAGAAGAATATTTATCAAGTTAGAGGGGGGCAAAGAAAAAGAAAGACAGAAAGAAAAAAAAAAAAAAGTAGCCACATGCTACAGGCAAATAGCAAAAATGAAAAATATGTTAATGATCTTGGAAATGTGCGAATGTTTAAAAGGATGTTATTAATTCATTCTAAATGAAGCAATCTCTCTTTCTTTAAAGAACTCACACTATGTACAATGCTGTGCTGTGAAGTAATATGTCAGATTTCAAAGGCCCGTATTTTAATTCAGGTTTTATTGTTCTTGAAAGGCGTTTATTGCTCTTTACTATGTCATTATGGGAATAAGTAATTTTTACAAGTTGTCATTGTATTTCACTTTCTGGGTACAAATGAAGTTTCTGTTGTTAATTCCATTTCTTTATCAGGGAAAGAAGGAGAAAGAGAAAAGGCAAGATAAAATCGATACAGATTCTATAGGTAGTAGAGTGTTCTTGTACTTCTCCAGATGACGTCTTTTATAGTTTCAATGATGGTCCATTTCTTTCCCACCTGTATGGCCATCATGCCATTATCCAAACAGGTCATGCTGCCCTCCAGTGGCTTACTGTACAGTCTTTAAAAAAAAAAAAAATAAAAAAAATTGTTCATAACTCAGCTACAGAGTGACCAACGCTATCAGAACGTTTAAAAGAATGTCAGAGTATTGTTTTTAATGGTAGGAGGATCATTGTAATAATATAAAGCTATCTTATGCTGATACCTTTGTGGAAACAATCCTGTATGGAGTCTTTCTGTGCACCGGTGTTGGTGGAGAAAGGTTAGAGAGGATCATTTTCTTGAACTGGATAATTATTTAAACATATGCTAATGTCTTGTGTGCGCACCATGAGGAAAACAACCTGATGGGCCTTCAGTATTGTGGACGGATAGCTGTTTCGCTCCTGTTGAGAAGGATGAATTCAGTGATGAAAGACTCATGTTGTCATGTACCATACTGCTGAGATGTAACGAGGGTTAGTTTAACTGTTCAGATTGTCCTTTGGTCTTCCACTCCAAATCCAATGCTGAAAGTCATACAGATACATGCTTACAGTGAGTATGGCACGGGAGGCAAATCGAGGAAGGAATACAAATATACATTTATGAAGACATTGATTCAGATTCTTAAAGATTATGAAAAAAAAAATATTGTGGATATAATGCTAGAGACATTTATCCAAAGCCTGAATAAACAGATAAGGTGTTTCTTGTGGAATTGAAAGTAAGTTCCTATAAAGATTAAGAATATTTTAGTGGTGTGGTGGTTTTTTGGTTTTTTTTTTTTCCAAATAAGTTCCTATGGATATCTGCTTAATTCTTAAGATGATCATAAACTGAAGCAGGATGTTTTGCAAAAATTATGCTATGTGCAATAAATACTTTCCCAAGTATAACGGACAATGATACCTAGATATCTTTTTTTATGCACAGCTCCAAGAAAAATTAGTGCCCCTCGTGTCGAAGGAATAAACAGCACAACGGTAAAGATAAATTGGAATGAACCTGAAGAACTTAATGGGCCTTCTCCCATCTACCAGGTGGAAAGGATGGATTCATCTTTAGCTACATTGACTACAGAAGTAATGAAAGGGATCCGTTTCCCAGGAAATGGATATTACAGATTCGCTAGTTCCGCTCTCCCCGCCAATGCTTACTTTACAGGTAAATGAGTTTAAATGACTTACAAAATGGACCAATTGTACTCTGCATTTGTTTTACCATTTATTATCATCTTCTCTATAATTTTCATGCTAAAATCCATAGTTTTTAATTTATGACCATAATGTGATTGTTAGTGATGTATGGGCTATTTTGATTCTCACATAAAAAGCTCATGGAAAATGTTATTGGACGTGTGGGATTTGTATTCCCTTGCCTTTGGACATAGAGTTATACGTGATGGTGAATGTTGCTGCATATTTGACTCATTTCCCAGTGGTAAATATAAGATGAATTTTATTTGATCTTCTGGGATAAAAACTTTTCGATGAATTTGCTGTGAGTGCTAAGGCAAGTTTTCTGTGGTATCTTTTTGAGGATTCCTGAGGCTGCATGAGCACTCAAAAGGTGCTTTCTTCTATGTTTGGAACATTTGTGTTGTGCTCGTGTTTGTTTTGTCAAGGAAAGAAAAAAGGCTGCCAATCTGACAGAAAACTGGTGTTCTTGGGTTTTATCTCCCCTTTTTGTTGATTAGTTACCTATTTTGGAACTGAGTGTTTTTCAGGTTGAAGCAGAGCAATTTTCCTATGTTTTGTGATTCTCATCATTTGCTGATGTCTTCACTTCTTGGATAAAGCAAAGATACAGACAGTATGGTTTTTTTTGGAAAATATCTACATGAACCTGGTTGCATGTTTGAGGAGGTGTAGAGGTCTGTAAGTGAAATGTTACATTGGTGTGCATGAAGTATGAGTTTTTAAAAGTACAAG
The DNA here is from genome assembly GCF_000708025.1 of Charadrius vociferus. NCBI lineage: Eukaryota > Metazoa > Chordata > Aves > Charadriiformes > Charadriidae > Charadrius > Charadrius vociferus. The sequence continues at coordinate 3,997,949 of NW_009646856.1, forward strand.
AAGAAATGGCAGAGCTGAAGGTTTAAAAAGAATCTTTTAAAAGGTGTATGAAAGGGGTGTGTGTATATGTCTGTGTGTATATATATATATACATCTCAAGTCATGAGCAGCAAAGGGAAATCTGAAAGAAATTTAAGTAACAGTGAGAGCAAGCATTAGATGGCATGCCATGCTGATAGTGCGAGGGCCACACCATGGTGTGGTATAACTTAACCTGGTACTGAGCCTTCTTTGCTAAGACAGGTAAGGGCTGCAAAAAACATGCAGCATTTTTGACACCCAGAAGAATGCCAGAGATTTGAAGTGGACTGAGTAGCTGACTTTGCTTGTCTTCTGGGTCACCACAGGTAATTCTGGCAAGAACATGCGAGCACAGATGGAAGTATGTGTGTGTGCAAATTCAGGTTTTGTTTAAAATGAAAATCACCTTCTCGTCTGTCTATGATCCCTCGGTGAATCTGATTTAAAAAAAATGAAAATTGAAGATTGCTTCCATATTTTTTTTTTTGTTGCTAGGTGCTTACTTGACTGATAGTCAAATAATAATAACAAGTGATAATGTGTTGGTTAAATATTGACACCATGTTGACTTGCAAAACCTGTCTCTGTGCGGGAATCTGTAGGAAGAGCTGTTGGGTTTCTTTCCTCATCCAAATTGCTCGATGGCTTTCCTGACATCAGAGTTCGCACCCTTTAGTAAAAAAATCTTTGATGTACTTCTTCTGTCATCAGTTGTGATGATCTAGACACCAAAGGAATCGTAAGCTGCAGTTTTTCTCAATGGAGCTTCAGTCAGCCCCATCACTGTGGTATAGTTAAATAGTTTAATCAGACAGGTAAAGAATTATGAGTGCCACTGACTTTTCTACTTCTTATTAGAAGTCTCTCAGAGTGTTGGGGAAGAGAATGTTGCGCTACTGGGATTGCTGACATGTTGACATATTTGTAACCAGGCAAGCCCAACGTTAATCTACCCAAGCACAGATTCAGTCTGGGGTTCAGTTGTGCTCCACAAGCTGAGACTGAGGCCTTAAATGAGGTTTATTGATATGGCTGAGGTGATTTCAGAGAGTTTGGATAGACAGGTTGGGAGAAGATGTGAAAATAAAGCTTCCTTCATACTGGCACCTGATGGCTGATAATGGTGTGTTGACAAATATAATTTATTATTGCTTTGGATTGTGTTCTTTCTTTTAGACCAGTTATTCGTCTGAGTATCTGGAGATGACCTAGAACCAAAACATGCTAGGCAATTTGTCCAGACATCTGCTGCTAATGACTCGCAATCAGGTTAAATCAGCCTGTTTGTTACTTAAAAATGTGTAATTCAGGCACTCAAAAACCCAGTGAAGTTTTTGAGAAATAAAAATCTGGGTTTTTCTAAGTTGATAATCAGTCCTTCTTCCAAAACATGATGGAGGGAAAATTATAGTAAATCCAGGAGAGTTTAGAAAGACAGATGCTTAGGGGAATGAAAAGTATTCTTTAATTGTATTCTGCATTTGTTGTTGGGGCCCTCTCTCATCTCTGAAGACAAGCACTTGGCAATTGTGCTTTATAGATGGAAGGGCTTTAGTGTTCATGCAGCTGTGTACATTTTTGACACAAAAGTGTGCCAGCTTGTATATGTCAGTCAGCAGACAGATACTTCTTAGTGCGTACGGGATCTCCCACTGCTAATCCAGAAAAAGATAGATCAGTTTATTCATAGCTAATAAATGCAGTTGTCCTCACTACCTCCCTGGCTGGTCTTACACTCTGAGGTGCAAGTAACAGGGGCAGACGTATTATCTGGGAAATTTTCCAAATTAATCTTTAAAAAAAAAAGTTAGGCAATAGACACTGGCTACACTAAGCAGCGTCCTTCTGTCCGTAACAGAGCTTCCAGCTGCACAGGAAGATGTGCTCTAAATACACATTAGATGAGAGGAAGTCAGGTAAAGAAAAGGATTGTTTCTGCCAGAACTGTCCACATGCAACTTCTCAGCTCTTCAAACTGTGAAGAAGTGTTTTAGGCATCTGTAATATCATTTCCCAGAAGATGCAGGCTTGATTTTTAATACTTATTTTTATACCTTGAAGTTCTTAGGTACAACAGCATTCATTATATATCTATCAAAATACCACCAGGCAAAGGAACTGTTAGTGTTCTTGTTTTAGCTAAGGAGCTCCTCTGTCTCCCATCACTCTGAAGATTGGGGTATTCAGGTGTTTGTCTTCATATCTCGCCCATGAGGCAGCAAAGTGCTACTGTTCTGATTTAATGGATGGGGAGCTGAAGTTCAGATTCTACTTAATGCAGAAGTTGATATTTGAAATCTCCCCTAGAAAGGGCTAGAAGGTTTTACAAACTAGTTGTTTCATGTGGTTTGCTTTATCAGTACAGCTTGTGTGATGTGGCTGCAGGTCTGGAGTCAGAATGCTGCAGTAACACGGTTGTGTTTGTCTTTCTGCTTCTCTAGTAGTCAGGAGAGGTACCGACTATTTTATACAGGGTGTAGACAGGCAAGCCTGAAGTTCAGAGAACTGTAAAGAGCCAAGTGTCTGAATATGTTTTAAATTCAAATTATACTTGTTATCTCTTTGATGACTGAGTATAATGGCTAGGTCCAAAAAAAGCCTAAGGGTGAAGGTGACGAGCGTGATGTCATGTTAACCTGGCTTTCACCTCTAACAAATGGGTGAGAACAGTCTGTTCCGTAGGGAAGTTAAGATCTTCGTGTACTTTCTAGCAGAGGCATACCAAGGCTTACAAGTAAGATCCTTCAAGATCACTGAATAAAATCCATGAAAAATAGCACGCTGAACTGCTGAAGTGTGTGCAAATATCAAAATCAACCCAACAGATATATTTTTGAAAAGAGTTTTTCCTCAATTCCTTTTTGCTTCTTGGGTGAGGGTTAGGACTTTAGATGCCCGAAGGGATGAAATAAAAACTGAGGTATGAATTTTGACCTGTGTAAACAAGCCCTGCTTAGGAGCAAGTCTGGTTCTAATTTGAGGTACTGCCTTCTGTTCAGGATACATAACTTAGAAATATCTCCTGAGGGTTAGGCAGCTTTAACTTTTTGTTTTACAGAGACTAGGGGATCAGATTGTTCTTTGAAAACACCACCCCCTAAGAAAGCACACGTGCAACATGTTGAGTATATTGGTAGATACTATTCCTTCAGATAGAAACACTGCCACTATTTAAACTTAAAAAAAGTGGTGCAATCGTTTTTTCTAGAGTGAGTGTAGTGGATTAAGCCCTTAAGGACAGATAAAGGGAAGTTTAGTTTTCAGGGTTTCTTGAACAAATGGATGCCAAACTACTGAGGTTTTTTTTGTTTGTTTTTTTTTTTTTCAAAAAGGAACTTCTGAGCCCAAAAAGCAACTGGTGGAAAATCTGGGATACAATGTCATCTGAGTTAGGAGTTTCAGGACTGCAATTAAGTTGTCTAAGGTACAGTCATGGATTACACAAATCCCTTTTTGAATCTTTCCTCTGATTGATCCATTGCCAGACAGAAAGTCTGTGGCAGAGATGATGGGATAGGGCCTATTATACCTAGAAAGGATAGAAATGGCAGTCTTTTGGACGCGTGAATGAATGAGAAAGCTCCGTGACTCCATGCTATGGAGATACAGCTGGGCTCCATGAAGAGAAACTCAGTGTATCTGTAGGGGTGTGTAAGAACTGCTCACTGTGTAAAGAGTGACTCAACTGCTACAAAAGAAAGAAATTGCAGTGTATTTGGTTGTGTGGAAGGTTACAACCATTTGTAGGATGGTTGTGTGGAAGGTTACGTTCCTCCTGACCTCTCAAATAAGACTACTTTTCAAATATAGTGTTGAGCATAAGTTGACAATTCTGTGGCATTGTAGTGGGTTTTGTAAAAAATATACACACTAAAAAAACACTCTTTCTATGAAATGGAGCAAAACAAATACTCCGAGCGTGCTTTATGTATTGCTAAAATACAATTTGAGCTTGATGTCAGGAGTTATAATTACACATCCATGTGAGGAGGGAGGATTTTACTTATTTAGTGATAAAATAATTCATTTTTTTCAGGTGGATGAAAAACTGTGATATTTTAAAAACAATTGAATTAGCTATTACTATTTTAATGTGATTATTCTTGGATGCTACTTGTTTGAAAAGAAAATTATTCATGTAATATTGATCAAAATGCACGTCCACTCTGAAGAAACTTTTGTGTTTGGCCTTGCTTTCAATCCAAGTTTTCTGAAATAGGATACTACACTTCAAAAGAAATGGGTCATCTGGCATATGTACCCTTTGCCAACCTCTACATGATGCAAATTCAGCTCTGTAGTAATTAGGAAATAACTGTATGAGGTAAGATGTTCATATATTCAACATTACAAGTAGAGCTTTTATACAGTGACATTTTTAGTGTCTTGAAGTGGTCTTAAAAATGTGTATTTAAAAAAAAATATCTCCGTGCTAGTGTTTTTACTGCCAAATTCTGACTCAGATACACACACTTTTCTCAGAGTGGAGAATCTTTCCAGTAACAATGTTTCTTAATGAGTTTGCCATGGAACGCTGCACGAGCTCGTTTACGTTTGTTCCCAGCAGAAGTGCTGAGAATGGCTGTGGTCATTCAGTGTTGGACCTCCCCGTAGCTCTTCATCACAGTGAACCCTCTTTGCAGTAATGTAAAACAAATTCCACTCCATATAATCTTGAGCAAACATTTCGTAGTTAGTAGAAGGCGTAAATATGTAAATTAGCATATGGAGCCAAATAAACGGGCCTTTTCCAGCATCCCAACAGAAATTTATGGAATGCATTATGACTGAATACCAAGAAAGTGAACAGAATTGGAGATCTAAAAACAATGAAAGAGGAAATGTTGAAGAAAATAGCGTAGTTTAGAAAAATGAAGGCTAAAAGGAGACAATGATAACAGTGTTAATGTATATAAACATGTAGTTTAAAAGAAGAGAATTAACTTTTCTCCATGTCTACTGTAAGTAAAGCAGAAGTGCATTCATAATAAGCTTAAAATATAGCAAAATTTGTTGTCTTCTCACAAGATTTTTTTTTTTTCTAATAGAAAGATTCAGGCTAGTTGAGCAAAGGAATACATTATTGTGAGGAAAAAAAATGAAAGCTCTGACACTGTAGATTTTAAAGAATAGTTGGATGAGCATTTGTCAAGAATAACCTAGGTAAAATTGATTCTGCTTTGGAGTAAGTGGATTCATTCTGTGACCTCAGAGAATGTTTTCCAAACATATATCCTATTATAAACTCAGATTAACCCAATGAAACTAGGAAAGATGTTCATTTTAAAAAATAACTTTTAGAAGGAAAGAGCTGCCACTTTTTTTTTTTTTTGTTGGGAACTTTGCATAAAGTTCTGATTGACAATTTTCTATAAAGAGGGAAGGTTGCATGAGTTGGACAAGTTTTTGCTTCTATTTTATTTTTTCTCCTCTAGATATTTTCCAGCATTTCTTTTTATGACTACTGATAAGGTTTGTGATGATAAGAAATGAGTTTTAATCAGTAAATAAGAATAATATAATTATTTAGGTTGGAAGAGAAGTCAACTACTCCAACCTCCTGCTCGTAGTGAGTCCAGCTAGATGTGTTTAGGCCTTTGTCTAGTTGAGTTTTATCTCCATATGTATTAAAGTATATTTCCAAGTACTGTTCCAGTTTCCGATCTGACTAGCCTTTTGGTAATCTTTTCCCCCTTTTATCTATACATCTATATATCTATATATCTATGTTGAAGCCTTGCTAAAGCCAAGGTACAGACCACCAGTTGTTTTCCCCTCCTCCGGCTGCTCAGCTGGTCAGAAGGAGAGAAATCTTTTGCTTAGGTTGGCTTTATGTATTCTTTGTCTCTGCTGGCATTTTTTTCCTTACGTAGGTTTTTAAGAATCATCCTTTTTTATTTCATTACACTGAACTGAAGAAGGTGAACAAGATTTTCAGAGGGGAAAAAACTGTTACAAAATAAATTCTTACACCAAGCTTTCTAATGCTGAAGGAGAAAGGAAGAGAGTGCCTTTGTTTAGCTGACTTGGAGAACACTGTATCTCAGCAAACTTTTGATAATGCTACTCATTTTTCAGAATTTTATATTAAATCATGCACTAAAGAGCTCTTGGAGAGCTCTTATTTTATTGTGTCCTTTCTGTCTAGGTTGTTGCCACAGGACTTCTCCATAGAAATTCTTTTAATTTTTATGCCAACTTCTTACATTTTCTCCTCTTGTCTTCACAAAAAAAATGATTTGAACCCATGTCTTCATCTTCTGTGAAAGAAAGATAAAGATCTTCTATATCACCATCAAGTGTCTGGCTTCAGTAAGAAGGGGAATCATCCTTTTTTCTGCCTGAGAACTGTTTGCACAGACATTTTAGGTGGAATTTTGCCCAAGTACTTAAAATGAATTCACAGTTTCATCTTGAAAAACACATTCCTTTCTTCCTTCTTTCTGAATCCCAAGAAGCCTAAAGATAGGGAGTGAGAGAGTGCGTATAGAGAAAAAGGAGTGATCCAGCACAACAAAGCGAACTGTGCTGCTTTATGAACAAAACAAAACATTTTCAAACATGCACAACAGGGACTTAGGCAGTGAATAAGCCAAGCTGATTCTGACCTTGCCAGTGTTACAGGGGTAATATTTTTCCTAAGATGAGCTGGGTTTGTTAAGCACAGACATACTTTCCACCAGTATCAAGTATCTGCTTGTTCCTTTTTTTTTTTTAATTGCAGAAAAAGTTTATTGTAGCTGCTACAGGGGAGGGAAAAAAGATTTTTCCCTTCTGTGTTATTTCTCATATTTACCTCTTGCATGTTAAGAGATCAACTATGCAGCACAAGCTTTGGCATCCAATTGCAATTTTTTTTTGGCATCTTCTTGACTTTATTGCCAAAGTACATTTTTGCCACTGTTCTTGACATTCTGCACTGCATGGTTAAAAACAAATTTTTATGCTTGCGCGTGGAAACTCTCACAGCCTGTAGTAGTCCCAGCTGTGGACTTTGTAAAATCAGTACTTTTCCTATTGTTGCATCAAGCTTCTAGTGGAAAAGCCCTTTCCCAGACTAGATCATAGTTTGAACTGTTTGTTTGTGCAAAACCAGTTACAGAATTGGGTCTTTTGATTATCACAAATATACCACATGAACTGTATTCTGTAAAACAGCAGTTCTTCCCCTTTTGTTACAACTCTAGTTGCACTTCTGTTAATTTTGTGCAAACCTGATTCACTATTTTGGAATGTAGTGGGCATTCTCTCTGTAGGTGACAAACCTAAGAATTAGCAGCAGAAGAAGGTTTTATCAATTATTGTTTAGTCAAGGGTAATAAAAGTAGTTACTCTCTACCAAGTTTGTATTTTTTATAAACTAATCTGAAAATGTAACCACTTATGTACCAAGCTATTTTATACAAGATTAATTTCCACCAGTAAAGCATACCTATATATTTGGTGTTTCTTTTTCTTGCTTGTCTCAAAGAAAATGCTGATGTAGGAACTTTGTGTAGGAGTCTGCACAAAGAATACTCATTGAATCTAAAGAGAGTGACTGTGGAAAAAAAAGTTTTTGTTTTGGTATCTACTCTGGCCATTGCTCAGTAAGGATGGAGTTCTCATGTTTGTTCAGCTCACTGAAGAAGCCAAAGGTGGGATTATATTCTGTGTTTACAAGGGCAAAGAAGGGAACGAGAGAGTTCAAGGAGATTTTCTGTACTCTGTGCTTCTTCTGTGTGCAGCAAGGATAGTGGGTGCTCTCATATATGTTTCTGGAAATAAACAGTTATGGAAGCGCTGTGTTTTGCTTCAGGCATGACAGCATCTGGGATTCTCTTTGTGCTTGTGTGCCACTAAGAAAAGGTGCAAGGTGGAAGGACTTGCTGGGAGGGAGATTTAGGGAAATAAAAGCTGCTGAAAATAACAAACATAAAGAAAAAGCTAGATGGTAGATACTGCACAAACACATGAAGTTTATCTAATAAGAAAGAAATAATAAAAGGAGCGGGGGGGGGAGGGTGCCAAGCATCTCTTTCAAGAGATGCATGTGAGAGATCCATGTACCATGTGTTGAATGGAAGCTCATTTCATTTTAGTTAGAGCAAGGGCTGAAATGATACAGATCCAGGAAAGAACTTGAAGAGGTTTGAGCATAGAAAACAGTAGTTTAATGGATGTTCATCTTTTAAGAGTAAGTGTATGAATGCTTCTGGAAATTCTCAGACTCAAATACCTGATGGCGTAGAGAGAGGTGAAAGAAAACTGACTATTTCCAGTGCTTTTCATTTGTTAGTGCATTGGGGGTGTTTCACACCAGTACTTCAGTAGTTTTTAAGATTTTTGTAGGATTCTTATGTGCTGGTATAATTGAACTTGTAACCCAAAGTAGTTTTAAAGAGAGGGATTTGATGATAAGTAATAGCCAAAAAGGAATATTCCTGTAGCTTTGACTTTAATAAATGTCAAATTTCTGATGTCTTTTATTTCTAAAATCTTATGGTTTTAGTTTGTGCCAGGGCCAGAAGGCAGTAATGATGACACTTGATCAAGATTTTCATCTATACTAATCATGCTAAATCGTCATCTTGTGTTTTTAGCGGTGCAGTTATACTGAATCTACTTGGAAAATCTTGGCTAGTCCAAGGCTGGATGTTAGAAATGCTATCATTTTTGATGCTGCCTCTGTCTTCCAAGTTCTTCCTTAATTACAAATGATACATAAATCTTGTCAATGTTTTTCCTCACCCTTTAAAGTGCCATTACATTGAAGAAAAGCCTGTTTCTTAACCCTCTTAAAAAGGCTCCTGTATATGGACAAAACGACTAAGTTACAGGAGGATATTTAGAGTGACATGAAGGGTTGTGACATGTTAAGATCTTGTATGTGTTAGATTATTTGTTTTGAGGAGCTGTTTGTGGACAGGAGGAGTCTTATCTGTCCCTCCTATTCTTGGATTCATAGAATACCAGGTTGGAAGGGACCTCCAGGATCATCTGGTCCAGCCTTTCTTGGGAAAAGCACAGTCTAGACAAGATGGCTCAGCACCCTGTCCAGCTGGATCTTAAAAGTGCCCAATAATGGGTAATCCACAACTTCCCTGGGGAGATTATTCCAATGGTTAATTGTTCTCATGGTGAAAAATTTTACTTCATATTCTCTGTAGTCTCCATCTTCTTTGTAGCCACCCTTTAAATACCGGAACATAGTGATAAGGTCTCCTCTAAGCCTTCTTGTCTCAAGCTGAAAAAACCCAATTCTCTCAGTATATCCTCATATGGCAGGCTTCCCAGACCTTTGATCATCTTTCTGGCCCTTCTCTGGACCCTCTCCATCTTTTCTGAATAGTGGGGACCAACACTGAATGCACTGTTCCAGGTGTGTCCTGACAAGTGCTGAGTAAAGTGGGATGATGACTTCTTTATCTCTTCTAATGACACCCTTGTTGATGCAACCCAGCATCCTCTTGGCTTTCTTTGCCTCAGCAGCACACTATTCACTCATATTGAGCTTGTTGTCCACCAGGACCCCCAGGTCCCTTTCCGCAGGGCTGCTTCCCAGCTGGGTAGATCCCAGTCTGTGCTGCATGCCTGGATTATGCTTTCCCAGATGCAAGACCTTACACTCGTCCTTTTTGAACTTCATGAGGTTCTTGTTAGCCCACTATTCCAGCCTATCTAGGTCTCCTGCAGGGTTGCTCTCCCTTCTAAAGTCTCCACTTCCCCACTCAGTTTGGTATCATCAACAAACTGCATCAGGGTACACTTGATCCCATCATCCAGATCACTTACAAGGATATTGAACAGTGTTAGGCACAGTATCGATCCCTAGGGCACCTCAATTGTGACAGGTTGCCAGTTTGAAAAGGAGCTATTTACCACCACCCTCTGGGTGCGGTATGTCAGCCAGTTCCCCACTCACTGTACAGACCACTTGTCTAAACCACAGCGCACCAGTTTATCTAGGAGGAGGCTGTGGGAAACCATGTTGAAAACCTTGGAGAAATCTAGGTAGACAATGTCCACTGCTTGGCCCCTGTCAACCGAGCAGGTTACTTTGTCGTAGAAGGTGATCAGGTTTGTCAAGCACGAATTGCCCTTGGTGAATCCGTGCTGGCTTTTCCCAATCACGTGCTTCATTTGACTTGTGATAGCCCCCAGGAGGATTCATTCCGTAATTTTCCCAGGGACTGAAGTAAGACTGATGGGCAGCCTATAATTTCCTGGATCCTCCTTTAAGCCAGTCTTGTAGATGGGGTGACGTTAGCCTTCTTCCAGTCTTCTGGGATGTCCTCTCATCTCCATGACTTCTCAAAGATTATGGAGAGTGGCCTTACAATGTCAGCCAGCTCTCTTAACACCCTTGGATGGATAACATCAGGGCCCATGGATTTGTAGGGGTCAAGCTTCCATAATAGTTCACACACAAACTCTTCACTGATGATGGGTCTGTGTTTGCATCAACCGGGATTTTTGGTCCCAAGGCCAGGGGCCCAACAGTGCTGGTAAAGACAGAGGTGAAGAAAGTGTTGAGAACCTCTGCCTTTTCAGCATTGTTGGTGACTGATTCACCTCTCCCATTTAACAGCAGGCCAGTATTTTCCTTCTGATTCTATTGAGAGTTTTCAACAAGGGTGCAGCAGAGAGAGGATTACCACTATGTTGGCTGGTGAGATACATCAAGTGAAATTAATGGTTTCTGGTGCGTGCTTGACCCTTAGTTAGATTCTTTCTATAAAGGGTTATTTAGTCTGATGACGTGAGACATTGCATTTGACTAATACTGAGCCTTTAAATTATTCCTTCTTTTAAGACACAAATTCCTTCCCATATTGTTTTTAAATAGTGTGAAGATGTAACTACTGAATTATGTATTGACTAAAAGTGTGTGAAGTGTCATGCATTGATTATGATTGCATTGTGAATTTGATCAGGAAATTTTCATAATAATAATATAAGGAAGCTTTTCACCTTCTAATTGATTTTCAGGGCGATTAAATTAAGACCTTGTCTAAGTACGACTGTCCTTATCAATTACTGGCAGAATAGAGAAATTAAAGGATTAAAAATTTACGTGTGTTAAGATTCAGTATTTAAGGTCTAAAATCAATCAGATCATAGACTGAATAATTCCATTATGACAAAACTATCGTTCAGGATTAGACTGTGGTAATTTGGAGAAAGAAAAGGCTGTCTGCACTAGTACATATGGGAAAAATTAAGATTGCAAAATTAAGCACCTAGAACTTAGGAAATGGAGTCAAAGTAAGCAGCATGAACTTGATTCAACCTTGTTATTTTTGTGTTATGATGGCATGTAATCAATTGATTGAAATCTAGCTTATCCATAGGCTCCATGTACGGTATGGACCAGCTGTTGCCTTTTAAAAATTCTTACTCTTCTGCATATGGCTTGATGTCTGGCTCACTGTACATATCTAATTCTCAGGAAAATGCAGATTTTAAATTTTTTTCCTGTGCTATTTTTACTGGAGTGTCTGAGTACTTTGTAATCATTGATATTCACTTTTACAACACTTAAATTACTACTTTTGTTTTATGAATGGAGGCTTTGGGTTAAAAAAAAAAAAAGAGAACTGAATGCTATTTTTGAGCGCTCAGTTTTACACAGGTAGGACCTCAGTTTTTCAGAGTAGTTCATGTGTTTAGAGTTTCCACCGACCCCAGTTCAATTAGGAGCACTTAACAACACTTCCACAGATCTCTATGGGGTGTTCAAATGCAAGCACTTAAGAAAATGAAGAGTGCATAACAAGTGAATAACTGGAAAGTTTGACTTAAGCAATTTGCCTTACATTGCATAAGAACTTTGTGGCAGAGGTAGGGACAGATTTCTCCAGAGTGACATTGAACTGCACTAGCTATGAAACTGTCCGTTCACTTTTCATACTCCCCTTCCTCTTTCATTAAACATCTGCAGAGCACTACATCAAATAAGACAGGCTTCTGTGCACAAAATCCTTATTTGCTACATGAATTCTGTTTTAGTTGCTGAACATCATAAAATCCTTGAGGCAGATATCTTATGGGAAATGTGTGTTTGTATAATTGTAGACTATATCATTATTCATCCTCTATTTGTGTATGCATTAATTTTTTGCAGACAATTTTGGGTTTGCGTTTCCTAAATTTTGAGAGTTTACTTTTACAGGCATAATGTGGTCTAAATAGGTATTCTGTATAGTAATAAAAAATCCCAATGTCATAGGAGAATCCCAGACATATCCATCACGTGGAACTTTGCTGACTAATACAGATGTCAATGGGTAAAAATCTTTAATATTCATTAAATCTCTTTCTGATCTGAACTGTTAGAGACACTGACTGCTGTACTAGGTGATCATCTGTATGTAAAGGATAGAGTGCATGTTTTTCCACTGTATTCTCTGCTTACTAGCAACACACAGTTTCAACTGGATTTGCAGGGAGAGTTTTTACTAGTGGTTATAGGTTCTCCTGTTTTTCTATATACTTTGCTGCATTTTTTTTTTTTTTTTAATTTCTTTTACCTTTACATCCTTTTCCTGTTTTGATACTACCCATGACTTGTTTCTGGCTTCTCCCTCCCACTCTCCCCCCTTTTTATTTCCCTCCTGGTTTGACCATTATAATGTCCTTGATTGTCTTTTTTCTGTGTTCTTCAAGGTGTTGTCATCTTTTCCTTTATATTGCCAGGCACCAAGTGGTAGAAAATTAAGAGGCCAAGAGAAAGACTCTTCTCTCTCCTTTCTACTGTCTAGCACACCATCAGAATTTGGTGGCCTGGACCAATTTCATGAAAGAGCACCTACATTTCTAAGATGCAAAGTCTCTGTGCAAATGTAATTTTTCTTTGAGAATTTCACTACCATCCTCTAGCTAACTATCCTGCAAAGAGCTATTTCCTGACATTGATAAATTTAGACTTCCATCTTTTTTACCTCAGGATAACCACACACTAACAAATTCCTATCTCTGATCCACAGAAAGAAGGAACCAAAACACTTGAATTTTTGTTATTTAAGATGATAAGAGTGATTTAAATTAATTCTTCCAAGTAATAATGAAAAAGTATTTGGCATGAAGCAAACATGATTATAAAAGATTTTCTTTTCTTTTACTTAAGAAAGAACGTTTTAGAAAAATTCCATGCAGCAATGGACCAGGGAGGTAAATTTAGCAGTAAGTGCTGCTGCTATTCCAGTTTGCAGACTTTGGGGAAGAAGTACCGACTGCATCTGAGTGTTAGTGATTTGTTTAATAAAAGCACTGCCTTAAAAAGTATATTGAAGTTGCAGGATTTTGACTAAATCTGTGTTAGTTAATTTATGTAGCTACAGAGTTTCCAAAGATTACGGTAAGCTTTGTCATAGGATGGGATCCTCAGGAAACAGCACGCAATGCTTTTGACACTAGAATGACGTGCTTTCTCATATGTAACTTGCTAGTGGTTTTCTTCAGTAAGTGTGTATTTAAAAAAAAATAAATTGAACTAAAGAATATAATATGTATTTGATCAGATACCGGTTATATGTAGTTTGTTACTTTGACTTGTGAAGTGTCCCTTCCTTGGGTTTTGGGCTATAACAATGCTGTCTTTTTCATCTATGAAAACAATTACCTCTAAAATGAATTATTTTTCAAGATGCCTATCCAGAATGAGATGGGATTACACATTTCTTTTCCAGAGTCCCTATCTTTTCCTCAATCTATTCATGCTTTCCATGAAATGCACTGGACTTGATAGATGATCCCTAAAGCAAACTTAGATGGACAAAACTACAATCTTAAATAACAATGCAGTATAGCAACTGAGAATTCAGAAAGCAACTGTTAGCATTACTATTAGAATGAAAATGCAAACCTGTCAAGTAGTGTTGTTCTGGTGTAAGGACAACTTAATATGGTGACAGAAATGTCATATACTAAATTACTGGAGGATTCATTCAGCTCGATAGTGAATTGTTGCATGACTTTTATTTAAAGACATTCTAGAGAATTATACAGTATTGTAGAAAAATCTCAAAAAGTAACTATATCTCTGTATATACTCAAAATGAGATTTGATCGAAAGTAGTTAGATCTGTGCTTACAGACTTAAGATCTATAATACCTTAAGATTAATTGGGAGCATAAATGGAGAAGCTGACAACCTGGAACCTTGACTTCTTAAAATTGCTGACCCAATTACTGCTAAGCCCTTTGCTGACATGTTAATATATCTCTTTAAACTGGTAAATCACCACCATTTCGGTGTGTGCTAGAGTTGGTCCATTGGATGAAGGAAGATGTAAGTTTAATTTAAATAATTATTGACCTATTATGACCTGTTCATTTCACTTGTACTGCTCCTCTCAAGGTAAGCAATTATATTTTTATAGTGTTGGATGGTAATCAATGTACAGGAGCTATCTTTATTGATTTAAGTAAGGCCTTTGATCTGGTAATCACCAGCTATTGCTATCTAGGCTGGCCTTAACTATATTGAATATTACTACAGTTATTTGGTTTTAAAATATGCAGAATTTAGAATTGTATTAAGATGTTGCAAACAAAGTAAAAAAATTTTTGGAAATCCTTAAGATTCCACTTCATAATTTTCCTTAGTTATCGGAAACAGATTATTTTATACAATACATGCTATTTTTTAACTCTAACTAGTTTTAGGTCGGCAACCTGCTTTTTTTTTTTTTTTTTAATATCAAGCAGATGGTCCTTTTGGGGTCAGTTTTATTTAGCGGGAAAAGCCTGGCTTTTCTTTATATTTTTTAATTTGGTACTTGTATTGGGCATTTTTGTGAGGAAGGTTTAGTATATTGGTTGCTTTGAATCTGCTTTATACTGTGAATTCAGAGTTGAAAACCTCTGTTCTTCCATTTGGGAGTGGAAACCAATCTGTTTTATTTTTATTTTTTATTTTAATCAATGTGCACTTTTTGCACATGTATTTTGTGCAACTTTTAAAAAACAATATTCATATCAATGTATTAGGTAAGAATAGTAATTGAAATATTGGAGCTTTATCATAGTTTGTAGGTGGTACTGGAACATCTTCAAAAGCATAATTATACTCAACTAACCTGTTCTCATCTTTTTCCTCATTCCTCATCTACCTACCTCTTTTTTATCTCTTCCCTAACATTCTATTCTGGACATGTTTTTTTCTCTGGTTTTTTTTTTTTTTTTTCTTTCCTCCTCTCTTTTGTTTTATTCTTTGACTTTGGAAAGCCTGAATAGATATGGGTTTAAACTGTCTTTAGAAAGCTGTGAAATTTGTGATCATTTTGATCTGCTCCTCTAATGAGTTCTAGGGCCTCTATCATTCTTGCAGAGGGAGTTCAGTTTTGCTCTGGTGAGCCTTGAAACTAACAGCAGTTGTTCAGAGAGGTCACCAACATAATGAGAAGGGCACTCTTGAGATATCTTGAACCACTTCCATGAATGGCCATGAAGGTTAACATTGGGACCTTACATTTGACCTAATATTCTATGGAGAGTCCATGTAGTGAGCAGAGCAAATAGGATGATGTGCTTGTGGCAAAGAGTGTAAATACAGCTGCTGCATTCTGGATTTTTTTGTTGTTGTTTTTTGGTATGCAAGCTAAAATATTGCATCTCGATCTTGCTTAAGGTCATGAAGGTGTGAGTTGTTATGACCGGGTGCATTCCTGAGAAGCAGTGGTATGATCTCCTCGGTAGTCATAGGTGGAAGAAGGCAGTTTTTTATACGCTGCTGTCTCTGCCAGCCTGTGCTGAAATGACTGGAACTTGCTGTTTTGAACTGCTTTCATGAAGAAGTTGATGATACAGTAGAATTGATAATTAAGCACAGCAATGTTCTTTCCAGTCTCCAAATTTTGTGATTTCATTACCTGTAAAATTTTTAATTTTAAATAATTTGTTATTTCTTTCTCTATTGAAAAGGCATTTTACATTTCATATTTGCTCTGTTTTGGGTTTACGACCTATTCTTTGTAACTTCAGAATTCTGCTGTCAGCCTTCTATATTTTTATCTTGTTTCATATTGCTAATAGGTTTAATTGTGCAAGCACACAGTACTACAGCTAGCTTAATCTCCCAGCTTTGTTCAATCACACACACAATTTTTTTTTCAGTCTGTTGGTCAAAGTCTAAATGAGACGGTAAGTAAAGGCTGGGACTGATCAGCAGGCTTAAAAGTTTTACCTTAAACCTTACAATGATCCCATTTTAGCACTGCAGGAGTTCAGAGTGGAGTGGCAGGTATATGCATGTGTGAATCTTTTTATCTCTAAATGCTATATTCCAACATAGCATTTGATTTTAAAATATTGTTGGTACAAAAAAAAAAAAAATAGAATCGCTGTCTGTCAACATGGCTAAGAAATAAAAATAAAAATGACTCATTTTTTTCAACACTGGGACAGTTCATCTTATATTGGGTAAAATTATAGGGTTTTCTTTCCTCTTTGGAAAAAAAACAACCAACCAACCCACAACTTAAATTCCTTGGAACTATGGTAAGCCTTGAAGTCATAAAGGACATTTACTTTTGTGCTGCTAAGGTCTTTTTTTCCTCTCTGTCTGGGGAACCTGCCAGACAGAGGTATTTTCCCCATCAGGAGAATTTGCTCTCTATACTATTCCACCTTCTTTGGGAGTACTCTGCTGATGCTAAAAGAAAATATAAAAGCTTTAAATATTTTCCTTATAGCAATAATTTCACACTGGTGTTTCACACAGCTGTAAATCTTGTATCAGATTCTTTCTTAAAACATCCTGTATTAAATAGCTATATGGGCAAAACATTAATGCATTTTACCCAGTTATGCTATAAGTATATACCAATATGAAACAAATGTTCTCCTGAACAACCCTAACCCTAAACATGCTCCCTTGCCCCTCCCTGCACTGTACCACACGGTGTTTTTCAGATTGCAGGAGGGGATTGAGATAAAAGCCCTGTCATCTAGTTTTGGTACTGCACTGGGTATATGAGTAGGTATTTAATATTGGTGATAAGGAAAAACAGGCTGCCACATTTCAAATTAAAACTGTTGAACCAGGTCATATCCCGAATATATATGCTCTTAGGACGATACTTGCTGATCTGAATTTCTGCCTTCCCACAAAGGTTCATCCAGCCCTCACAGGGTACCAGTTTATTAACCATTCCCTAATACACATTGTAGATGGCAGGTGCTCGAGTCTTTGTCATTGTGCCCCAAGGCTAAGGCACTCTGCCCGAAGATATTAGCTCAGCCAATTTTATCTGTGTTTATAAAACTGGCATTTCTATCTTCTCGAGTCTTCCAGGTAGCCAGAGCGAGCTCTGTAATTCTTTTTTTCTTCCCTCACCCTCCCAAGAGACTCATGGGATAGTAATCATATAAAGTTATTTTAGACATATTACGTTGCAAATATTTTTAAACTGATCATATACAGTGTACAGGGAAAAGGGGGAGCATAAGCAAAAAAAAAAAAAAAAATCTCTTGGTCCATTGGGTAAATTTTCAGTACAATATACGAGCATTTAGCCACACAAGTCCCATTAATGTTAATGGTCCCAAGCTTTCTTTTATTCATCACAGCACTGATTGCACTTGGTCAGCTCTTTATCAGTTTGAAATATTGACAGTAGGAGGAGGCGTTCCCTTAGCCAGGCCTGACTGTTGCAGTGCTCTTTTAACTTAGTCATCCTGCAAATGCTCCTATAAATGGATTTATTTCAGCAGATCCAAACTATATCAACGGATCATCTTACCCTGGTGCTAGCCCCTTTGCTTTGGCTCCAATTTGGAAGAGCACTGATTTTAAACAGTGATCATTATTTATAAAGCACTCTATAGTTTTGCACTATCTTATTTATTAAACTAACTTGTTTTCTGTGCTGCTGCTAAAGTCCTATCTTTATCTTGTTAAGAAGTGATTATTTGTTCTCTGTGGTTCTGATTATGATTTAGATTATAAAACAAGGCTATTCTCTGAAAATGTGTTGACCGCAATAACTCAAGATTTCTAAAATTTCTGCTGTGCAGCTCCACTGTTCCTTTAGTCATCTGCATGTCTACTTCAAAATACTTTTAATGCTTTCTGCAAATCATACTGTGCTTTCTATAGTTATTGCAGAAGAGATTTTTCTTTTGGTTGTATTCTTGCTTTGTTTTATTTGTTGGAAAAACAAGTTTTTCATTGCTTTAATTGTGGGGAAAACAGGCTCTTGGGGGTCATGCCTTCTGCTTTCTGAATATTTTTTAAGGTGTCTTTCTCTGCTGTCCTATAAAATCTATGCAATGTTGTAGAAGCAAGTAGTTGTAGCATAAAATATTTCCCTATACCAAGGAAGGGGGGGTCTACAGAAATACATTGCTATTCTAGTCTTTAATTTAAAGAGTCATTGTTACTTATACTGATGGTACTCCTCAGTGAAGTGTAGAATGGTATCCTTGGGGAGTTTAGAAAGGACCACACTACCTACTTTCAAATTTGACTTGCCACTTCATATCTAAGCCTGTCTGTTTAAAAATCTTTGTTCTGACCATGCTTACATGGATGTAAATTGGGATTAGTGTTGTTATTCTAGGTTAGTTAGAGTTATAACAACTGATGCTTAGAGTGGAGCGTGTCCTCATATTTTCTCCTGAGTAAAGAAACAAATTGGTTAAATAGTAAATAGCATGACATTTTCATATGGAACATTTTTTCAGGCTTGGTAATTGATAGTGCTTTTATTCTGGTTTACTTTAAAAGTTTCTTGATTTACTAAAACCAAAGCTTCACCAGCAGAGGTGCCATCACTAACAGAATGCGTTCTCTCTGTTCTGTAGTAAGTAGTGGGAATATTGGTGTAGTGGAGTTTTAGCCCTTGGGGGATTTTATTTTCTGCATTTTCAAGTCGTTCAGTGACTTGCAGCAGAGACAAGGAGGGAGGAGGGGGAATCTATTTACACAAATTACAGTCTTTGTTCCCATCAGCCTTCATAATTGGATGAACAAAACGAAGGCTAGACTGGCAGGTACAGCTCTCCCCGGTAATATCTTTTGAGTCAGAAAAAAGTTAAGTGAATTGTGGAACTAGGGCAAACCCTTTCTGGGAAGACTCAAGGAGGGGGTGGGGGATAGGTGTTTTTTGACAATGTCTACCATTGGGAAGCCTTACTGCATTGTAGAAGGAAAAGAGAGAGGTTTATCTTGGGATGAAAGTCATCCATTCCATGAAAGTTTTGGCACTCTTCAGAGTGAGTTCCTTCACAAACAATTTGCACATTTAATTATTATGTCTTGGGGGCTTTGTTCAGTATTTTTAAAAGATGAAATGTATTATAAGGACACTGCCTCTGCACTCTAGCTTGCAAATTCAGGTGTTTCTCGCATTTATTTTCCTCCATTAGGATTCTTTAACTTTTATTCCATCTGTTTTATATTTTTCTCTCCCCAGTTGTTCCCATTCAGTGATTGAAATACACCAATTTGAGCTACTTATTCCAAACCCGTGTTAGATTGTCACGTTAGCATCATTAATTTTCAAAAAATTAGGATATTCCTGTGTAAACTTGGTTATGCTACTGAGTTGCATGCGTTAAGGGGGGAAAACGAGCTGAATGGGAATCCTGGGTGAAGCAAAGACTGCATAATTGGTTTTATGCCAGACCTTCTGCCTTTCACATAGGCAGGAAAGGGCCAGGGAAATGTCAGAGGTGGAAATCAGGGCAACGCAGTACTCCTGTGGAATTGCAAAGTGACCGCCAACTGCAGCCAGCCTGAGAAATGGCCAGCGCTCAAGGTTGCTTTAAGACAGAAATGCCCCGTTCTCCTGGCTTTATAAGCCACCGACTGAAATCTTCGTACACCGAAGAGCCTCAGGATGCCTACTAAACGGTAGGGGAGGAAATATGTCAAGCAGTCCCTCCCCAGACCTCTTACTGTGGGAAAGGGCTGAGCTGGGTGTTAGGGTTTCAGGATACTCTGGAGTCAGCCTTGATAGTCCAGTACTTCGTTTCTACAGCAGTTTGGGATCCGCATTAACTGGCAGTCCCCATGCCCGAAAGCCCCGCTGTCAGCTGCTTCATGCAGTGGCAGTGTTCCTGCGCCGACGTAGCTGAGAGCCACGCGCTGTTCAAGAGCTGTTGGCCAACTCTGCTCTAAGGCTCTGCCATTTTACACCAGACGTGCCTTGCTGGTACAAGTACACCATTCACCCTTTTAGTAGCAAAACACAGTTTAGACTGAATTTTTTTGTAGAGGCCTTTTTATTTAGCGTTTTTAAGTGCGTCTATAAATGACGTTTTTGCATTGTTAAGGGTGGAGGGAGTAATTTTTTCCCCTTTCCCTTACACTGCCCTAGCATGGCAACCAAAACGTTAAAATAATCAGTTGGACTTAAATAAGCTGGCTGTCATCTGAATCCTCAGGCAACACAGGGGACAGAATACAAGGTGACTTGGAGCCATTGTTACAGCACGTGGGCAAGGATTGTTGCTTTTTTGTTTTGTTTTGAATATGGTTGTCTTTCTATGAGACATTGCAAGTGGCAAAGATACAAAAATGGTCACACTGGAAACAAAAGAATATAAAGTCTCATACTTCTTAGTAATGTTGTATGTCCAATCACCCACTTTTTGATTTAATCTATTACACTATTGTAATCAATCATGATTTTCTGTGTTGTAGAAAGTCTCCTACTTCGAGAGAAAGGGAGAAGGAGAAGAAAGAAAAAATTATCAGTGAATTTTGCGGAAGAGGAGGAGAAATTTTCTTATTACCATCATTCAGAATTAGTCAGTCATGTATTCTGTAATCACTCATGTTTTAAGCAATAATGTAAAAATCAACACAAAGGCAGGCTACAGCAAAGTGGTCTTTAATTCAAAAATCCCATAAGGAATTAAAATTCTGAAGAGATGACATAGGACCAATCAATAACTGCCTGAAAATATCACAATATATGGAGGCTAAATGACGTCGTGCTAGGTGAAAAAAATTAAGGAAAGTATTTTCAGTATTGTCCTTATCTCTTTTTATTTAGATTAGTAAAACTGGTTCAATTTTAAATCCTTAAATGTCTCTTGTGTTAGGAACAAAAAGTTGACAACATCTGCCCTAAAGAATTAACAGTCCAAGTGTGAGACAGGATCAACTACATGTACATAGAAAGCAGCAAAGGGAAATTTTATGGAAGTTATTTTTTTAATCCTTGTGCCTTGGCAGTTTAATTTATTCCTTGTTTAGTGTTGCAATTTAACTTACATTTTGCAAACAGAATTATGACAGTATTTAGTAAATGTTATGTGCTCTATCAATTTCCTGTCATTATAGTTTTCTGTATTCCTCACTTTCTCATTTGCCTCAAGTTGCATCTTTGTGTAAATTGTGCCCTTTATTTAAGCCCTTACTGGTTGAGTTACATGGCTATTCGTACCATTGAAACGTCTTTATTCATACTTATTTCTGGATCACCTTTTCTACTGGTTGCACCAACGGATGCAGTTTGGAATTTGGAGATATACTTAGTTTCCTCTAAGTATTGATTGAGTCATGAGAAAATTGTGAACTCCTTACTGTACATGGAAATGCACCGAAACACCAACATATATCACTGCTGGTGCTGCTTTGTGTATCATTTGGCTTATTACTTTTTCATTTCCATCCTGGCACACAGTGAAAAATCTCAGCTGAAATCCTCAGCTGAGGAGCAGCCAGCTCACCTGGGTAGGAGGAAGACATTATCTCTGTGTTCCTCTACTGCCAGCATTATTCTCCGCCATCCTGGTTGCCCAGGTAGGTGACTGCACACAGGATTTTGCATAATATCTGGCCATATCTATTCCCTGTGCAGTTTATTTGTCACATCAGCTGTATTACTGCATGTAATACAGGAGTTTTTCCGTGTCCACTGCATACCACTATATTGCTTTCCTAAAAACCAGAGGAGGGGAGGGTTTGCATTCTATTTATCACTCTGAAAGTATTTCATAGTGTGTGATTATTCAGCTGATAGATAAATACTATTTCATTACCATGATAGTTTTGTTTTATGCTTCTGTATGTGCCAAACTTACAGGGAGTGCAGGGGATTGATTCTTGGGAATAAGCCAGACTACAAATTGATGATGCAACCTCCACAGCTGGCTTACTGCACTGGGTCATGTTTTCTGTGGCACATTCTTTACAGAAGCTGGGCAGAGCAGAGCAGATTGGTGAATTTGGTGAATATGGCGTTAAAACATATAAACAATAAACAACACAAACCCTCCTGTTTGATTATTGGGCTATATACTTACGGTGATGCACCAGGAAAGGAAAAGGAAATGATAACAGCAGCTAATGCTGAACAACTACTACAGGTGGTTCTCCCCTCCTTCCCTGGATCTGTTTTCAAAAGCAGTCCAGGGACTGTGACTGCTGTATGCATGATAAAATCTTCCTTCTGTGCATTTGGAAACATTAGTGAGAGTAAGCAGGGATCATACGCATGCTAGAGTAATTTCTCAGAGAAAATTATGCTAGATTTCTTAGCATCCCAAGCAGACTTGCCTCTGTTGTCTGCGTATTATAGATTGTGCATAGTAGTTTACTTTTACAGTAACAGAGTCATCATGTTAGCTTTTTCTTGTTGAGTTTCATGCCTCTAACGGTGTGGGTGTTTAAAGGCAGTAGGACCAAGGCCATCTTTCCGGATTACAGCTAACCCTACGTGTCCAGTGCAAGAGAAGTTGGACTGAACTTTTCTATTTCCATTCTGTACTGATCTGTAAGGGCAAGGCTTTCACTGAAACAGAACTTGAGGTGTTGAAGAGAGTGTTTTGATAGCTGTGGAACATATTCTAAGTAAAATATTCTGTATAAGTGCTATGGAAGTGTTTGGGTATATTTCCAGTAAACATTTCATGCTAAACCCCATAAAGCACTTAATTTACCAAGTGCGCAGTTCCTAGGTACAGAGGCACATGATAACAGGGCAAAATGTAATGGAATTTTATTAACTCTTTTAAAGCAGGACCTGCTGAGCTTCCGAGGTGCAGTTCCATTAGGAGGTAAATATCTCAGAAGGCAATGAGTGAACTTTTACAATCACCTAACTTGATGGGAGTTGAGGAAATAATTGTTCACTGTCAGCAGGTGTGTCATGATATATCTAGCGCAGTCTCCTGTAAACAGGAGACAACTGAGTTTGCTATCTATATATAAACCTGCGGCCAATTATTCCATTGAAATCCTTTTTTGAACGTAGTTTCTACAAATCAAACCAGCTTTAGGCTTCCTCTGGAAAAGGTAATTACATCAATAATAGGGGAAATATTGTCACAAATATTACTAGATGAAAATATTATATATTACTTTCAGTTC
Organism: Charadrius vociferus; assembly: GCF_000708025.1. Lineage (NCBI taxonomy): Eukaryota > Metazoa > Chordata > Aves > Charadriiformes > Charadriidae > Charadrius > Charadrius vociferus. Next base: position 4,021,278 of record NW_009646856.1, read on the forward strand.
TTAATTTGGCAGTTTTGTTGTAGCTTATTGGTCTACCTTAAAACTTGGATATGTTGTTAGCTTTTTTGCAGTTCTACCATCCGTACCATTTGTGGCTGAGTTTGTAACTTGAAACTATGCTTTTTGCTGAGTGTTTGCTCTGTGGTGTTGTATTTCAGTCTAAAAGGGTTTTTTTTCCCCTCCTTGTTACATTTCCATTTTTATCCTGTAGTATTCCTCAAGACACTCATTAGCTTATTTTAGTTATTCCTCTGTTCTGTATGTACATTGTCTAATCAATAAGCTTCTTCACTTGCTGCAGGATTTCCACCTTATTCTGCTTCCAGCTTCTGTGATGCTGCATGATGAGATTCAGCCTTGGCTAGTGCACTATTGTCTAAATTTGCTGTGTTTCAGATCATTACACTGACTTTAATTTTGATGTATTTGCATTTTACTCAGCTCTAGTCATACTCTTTTCCCTTGATCAGTTAAATTACTCTCTGTGCAGTGTTACATTCGTACTACTGCTGGAAATACTAACTAAAGGCTTATAATTGAAGTGCTATTTACAACTACTGACCTCCAGCTCGTTTCTGATTTCTCTGTGATGTTGACCTTTTATAGATTGCACTGTTGTAAATCTTTGAAGTGATTCTTCTTGTCATCATATTTCTAGTAATTATGATTTGCATTGCATTAACACCTAGAAGCCTCTCCCACCTTACCCTTGTTGCATAAGATGACCTTTTTTATGCACTAATTCACATACGGGTAACAGAATACAGTTCTTTCTCTAAAGAATTTAACCTGAAATGAAGATGAATGCTTGCCTCTATTTCCATACTTTAAATATCATAGTTTGAATTCATGAAATTGCTCAGAAAGGACTCTTACTCCTAAAACTATTTCCTTCCTTTTCTAACAAATTCAAAGCCTATTGAACTTCTTTCCAGGCTATGTAAAGATAAATAAATAAAAATAAAGATTACAGGTATGATTTGAGAGAGGTCACATTTGAGTAAAATCTTCTCAAATTTTGTTCAAGTTGTACAATAACAGCAAAGAAAGCATTAGGTGAATATTGGGCTGATGTTCCCTCTCTGTTCATATTTCACTTTGATATTGAGGACAACACAGAAACAAACTTGCAGCTGATCCTTACCCCAAGCAGGATATGAGTCCTACAATTTCATGATTACAGTCATTACTCTAGTAGCTACGCTCTGAAAAAATAGTGCTGGTTGGATGCATGCCTGTTGTATACTGTCCCAATGTACACAAGCAGAAGGCAGTTATGAATTGTGTTTCTAGGCTTACTTAATAAATGAATTTGAGTCAGGATGCTAGTTTTTTTAGTTATTGTATTCCTTAAAACCTCTGTATAAACAACTGGATGTTGACTCTAATGCATGAGGAATGCTCACAGATAATGGTATCAACTGCATCTCCATATCAGGTCTCACGCTGATCTCTCGTATGTTTTTCTGAGGTCTTCATTTATTGATTTAGATAAATTTAGGTAGTCAGACTGTCCAGTTCCTTATGGGTCTTGCCAAACTCTTGGATACTTCTTGTATCAATATTTTGCAGATTGTCATAATGACATTTCTCTTTTCACTGGGAATTTGTAAAGTGCCTGTGATAAGGTACATCTTTGCTTTGAACTTCTTTCCTTTTACTTTCCTTGAATGCTGTCTTGTTTGTGTTGAGTGTGTGTTGGAAAGCTTCTCTGCTCCCTATCTGCCTTTCCAAGACAATCATCTCATGTGCTTATATTGTGTCTTCTTCCTTGTGCACTAAGCGTAGCAATCCATTCTTTTTCACTTTATCTTCATATAAGAGTACTCTCATGCCATGATCAATCTTGCTCTGAGCAGGTTTTGGTTTTTTTTTTTTTTAAAGAACTACTTTGTATAAATATATTTTTTTTTAGTGTATAAAGTATGGTTTATTTATCTTTTCCATGGTATAAAGAACTGGTTGGGCAGGTCTGGAATCGCCCGGTTAATTCTAAACTACAGCTATTGGTGTGCACAGTAATAGCAATACGGATTGAGAATCTGCTTTTTAGGGAAGTCTTTTGATGTTCTACTTAATGTGCAGTATTTGGAAAAGGTTAGACTAATACCCTTTTTTGGTTATATTAGTATTTCTCAAATGTCAGTCAATACTTAGCATCTAGGTAATTTTTCTAAATGCATGTGGGCATTTTGCTGATTTTATTTATATTTAAGGCTATGGAGAACAAAACAGTAATGAATTTTTCAAATGTTATGGAACCTTACACAAGTGATATTGGCCCCCATTCTTCAGGAAGGAATATGGAGGAAGAGGGTTTAAATGATGGCTCTTGGGTGACATACCTCAGTCATTGGCTGAGTACAAACTCAAGGTCTCCTAATTTTGAATCTCTTGATTTAACCACTGGGTATTACACTGCTCCTGAAAAAGCATCACTCTGTAAGTGAGGGGATAAAATGCTACTAATACATCAAATCTTATCAAATGACTTTAAACTTATCTTAGCTTTCCTTTCACCAAGGTTTGCTGTAAATCTTTCTTACTAGGGAGTAGCAGGACTTGTGTCCTTGCTAAAAGGAGAAGATTGATTTACTGTATTCATATGGAACCAGCAGCTTCCTATGAGTATGCAATAATGAATTGGAATATCCTATAGCTTTTACCCCTGTGCAACACTTCAGGCGACCTTAAAGAGTGGAATATGTTACAGAAGTCCATTTGATAGAAACTTATAAATGTGTGTCTTCTGCATAGAATAACAGCGTAACGCATCTTTTAGTATGTGCAATATTCTTTTTCTTCAAATGCTCTAATTGATTGTTCATTGGGCTCAGTCAGCCAAAAGTGGAGAGAAACTTTGTACAGACATCATTAGTTTTTCTCCATTTAAAGATTAATCATGAAGAGCTCTGGCTCTTTAATTCTGTAATTTGTATATTTAATGGGCTGCTGCAGAATCTATGACAGTAATTAGCATAGCCTGAAAACTCATTAATACGCAACAACATGATTAATGCAGCATTAATGCAAACATGACTGAAGTTATTTGGGTTATGTAGTAAGAAGATTAAAGCTAAAATGTCCTGTTTGTTTTACCAGTAGTGGGTATAATGGGGTAGCAAGCAAAATAAGAAAAAACAGGTATCAAATTAGTCATTTTAGTGTAAAAGAAATTTTCAGTTCTCATCAAAAGGATTTGGGGTTTTGCCTGATAGTTGATTTCCACAGGAGGTGTTTCATGTTTCCCCCTTTCATTCGCTCATCATATTCTGTGTTTATGCTTGTTCAACCTTTTAGTTTGATGTAGCTGTTTGGCAGTTTGAGCTATTAAGAGCATATTAAAAAAAATAAAATAAAAAAGCCTTTGAATTGTGTCATTCTGAATAAAGTTAGACTTTTTCAAAATGTGGGGGGTTGTACAGTCTAATTGTAAAAACAATGGATTTTTAGCTTCTCCTGGTTTTATTATCATCACAACAGTAAAGGGCCTGCTGCTTGCAATTGGACACTCCAGTTAAGTTTGGAAAAAGTTGGGGAAATTTTTTGTGTGTGTGTTTGCATGCACAAATATATACATGTGCATAGGTATATGGGCATATATATATGACTTTTAAGTATATATTTTAAATTTCTACTAAAACACTAAAGCAACAAAAATGAATAGCATTTACTTCATCAATGGAATTACTAACTCAGTGTAATGTTTGTGATGAACTTTAAAAATATTTTCAAACATATTAAAGGAAACAGGAAAAAATGGAGCCTGTTCCTGTACCAAAGACAACAAAAGATGTTGGACAGACTTGGGAAGAATACTTTCCAGCTTCTTTTCTGAACAAAATCCAGAAAGCTATAGGCCATCACCAAAGTGTGAAGAACTTGTAGGACCTTCATGATTATGTCTGGGAAAGCGTCCTCTGAGCTCCTTCTTTTCCTCTAATTCTGCTGTCCTTTATGTGAAACTGCTTTAAATACTAATCCATTTTTGTGAAGTCTCTCTTCTATATTTTTGCAAGGTGCATTTTCTTATTAAAAATGCATTTTTAAATGTGTTTTAGCTATTGTAATGACATGTAGCATGCAGTATCACTCTCACAGAGAGAATAATGACTAAATATTAATTCAAAGGAAGCGTATAGTAACTGAGAGTTTTCCTCCCCATCTATCACCTCCCCAGATAAAAGAAATTTTGTTTTAGAATTTCTGTGGGAAAATGTACTTTGATTAGACAAAAGCATTTGTACACAGTCTTAATGTTAAGTAAACACTTAACGTTTGTCATCCTGAAGGGACTGCTGAGAGCCCAATGCTGTAGTCAAAATTTTATACACAATTTAGTTGGCATTATACACAAAAAAGGGCTTTAGTAAGCATAAAGAGATCGCTTTCTTTGCCAACAATTTTCTGTACAATTATATAATTATTTACACCATTTCCAATAAGGATATAAGTAGAATGGAAATGCAAATTTTGTTTGTACAATTCTGTGAGAAATTGCACTGAAAATGGATGCGCTTCACAAATTATGCAAAATTCATTTCTAATAATGCTTTGTGATTTTCCAGATATTAGGCAGGCTTGTTTTTTTTATTCTTTCCAGTTGTAATGTGCACTGTTTTCCTTTCATGATTTCCTATGTCCACAAAGGGAATGTCCATAATATGCTAGGTTATCTAATACATAAGATTCTTACTTTTTAATCGTATGCATATGGGTTGGGATTTGACGTATTTATGAAAACTAAACTAATACTTTTCTTGTTGCTGACCTCATCCAGGTTGGAAATACCTTTAAGTGAATGTTCTTGTCACTGTTGTACAGATTTGTTCATGTGGTTATATATAGGTTTTGGTGAAGGGGCATGGGACTTTTGAGAGTTGTAGCAACTTTATGCATTTAATGAGTCTAATAACTTATATTTGTTGGCTATTTTGAGCTGGACTCTGAACATCCACTTGTAGAGAAAGGTACTTTACATGTGTTTCAGATGAGTGCACAGGACAAAAATATTAGTTTTAGGTGGGTCACTTTGCTGAAATCTCTCAACTGTTTTTGTAAAAGATGTCTTCAATTACCTTGCCCCCCAGCCTACATTCTCAACACCTCTTCCCCAAAATTTCAAAATGTCAAAAGACATTTTTTTGAGCACTGTGAATGTTTTTGTAGGTTGAAATGCTGATTATTAAACAAACAAAAAACCTCAACAAAACAAAACCAACCCCAAATCGTAGAATCATAGAATAGTTTAGCTATTTAGTTTATAGTTGGAAGGGACCTTTAGCTATATAGTTTAGGTTGGAAGGAACCTTGAAGGCCATCAAGTTCCAACCTCCCTGCCATAGGCCTCCCACTAGACCAGGTTGCTCAAAACCCCATCCAGCCTGGCCTTGAACACCTCGAGGGATGGGGCATCCACAACTTCTCTGGGCAACCGATGCCAGTGCCTTACCACCCTCAAAGTGAAAAATTTCGTCCTAATATTTAATCTTAATCTACCTTCTTCCAGCTTGAAGCCACTCCCCCTCATCCTACCACTTCATGCCCTTGTAAAAAGTCCTTCCCCAGCTCTCCTGTAGGCCCCCTTTAGGTACTGGAAGGCCGCAATAAAGTCTCCCCAGAGCCTTCTCTTCTCCAGGCTGAACAACCCCAACTCTTTCAGCCTCTCCTCATAGGTGAGGTGCTCCAGCGCTCGGATCATCTTCATGGCCTTCCTCTGGACCCGCTCCAACAGGTCCATGTCTTTCCTATGTTGGGGGCTCCAGAGCTGGGTGCAGTGCTCCAGGTGGGGCCTCACCAGAGTAGAGTAGAGGGGCAGAATCACCTCCCCTGACCTGCTGGCCCAATAACTAAATTCAATTCAGTTAAGTTGGAAAGATGTTTGACAGGAAACAAAATCTCTGTAATCGAGGTGAATAAAGTTTCTTGGTGAAACAAAAGCTATTTTAAACTCTTTATTTTGCAAGAAAAAATCTTTAACATCAGTCAGAAGTGATTTTTATTGCTGTAATATTTATAAATTATTAGTATATGTTATGCTAATCTGGTAGCTGCTCTAATTTATTAGTATTTTCCCTCTGACCATCAACTGTCTCTTCTAAACTCAAAATAATCCCATGTGCTCTGTAAACTTACTTTAAGTAAAAGCACAGTCAGCCTCTAAAGAGCACATTCTTGCCTGTTAAATACTTTTGGGCAGATCTCACAAGCTATGTTGCATTGCGGCAGAAGAATCCAAATCCAGATGTGAATCTGAGTCTGAATCTGAAATGTTGCTGAAGTTCTCAGACTTGCAACCCTTACATGAGGGAGGCAAAGAAGGGATATAAAAATAGGTTCATATGCATTTTCTGTATTAGACAAAAAGCTGGGTTCTGACTCATCTGACATTACTGTATATCTTTTTCATTTTAATATCAGCCAGTTACTAAAAAGGAATGCTTAAAATGGTGTGCACTCAGAAGGGTAGCATGCTGATATTGCTCCTCAGTTTAATGCCTTTAAAATGCCCATGTTTGTCACTCACATCTTCATCCCTCTAATAACCTGGGTGTGCCATCTATGAAACTAGGATAAAAATCTAATCACAATCCACTACTGCATAAGTTGAAGCTATGTAGATCCTTATAGAAGGGTAGAGTCTGCCCTAACACACTTTGGGATACTTAAAAAAATTAATAATAATATTAGAAACTTCCCTTTATTACTGTGTTGTTCTTTTTGTCTTTTATGTTCACTGCATACAGTGCTTGTAGTATGTTTTGTACAATGCCATTATAATTAAAGAAATTCAATTACAGAAATTGAAGAAATGTCTTTATTTATAATTAAAGGAATTCTGACAGCTTCTCCAATTGCAGCTATAATTTGAAAAGGAATTAAAGATTTTATTTGAATTACATACATTAATGTTTAATTTGTAATAGAATTTCCTGTTGTTTTTTACCCTAGAAATGATAACAACTCCTTGTGGCCCAATCACTTTTGTCACATAAACAGGCCTGTTAGGCGAATTGTTGAGTTGCAATTGAAGATTCGGTTGATTAAAAGTACATTCCTACTATGTCCCACAGATGGTCATGTTTTCCATCCAACCTTTAGTAGCCTCAGTAGTGTGGCTGAGATGCAGTTTCCATATATGGCAAATTACACAAGTAATTGTATTGTCACTATTTTATTTATCTTCCTATTTATCTGTTATATCTAACATTGAAGCTGAGGTTTTAGACATGCATACTGAAATAGTAGACACAGGTCTTTGAGAAACTTTCTTGCAAAAACTCCCCCCCCCCCCCAAAAAAAAAAAAAAAAAGAAAACAAACAAACAAACAAAAAAAAAACCAAAACTTGTATGTCATTTGAATTGGTCCAGTGTTGGTTTCAAGTTCTTTGTAACTTTTGCTTTTCAGAGGGAAGCTTTCTGTGATCGGGTTAAGTAAGATCCATTTTCAGTGCTCAGTGTTGATAAGGCAGAAAAATGACATACACCTAGCTGTTACAAGTCTAATGGGATTTCTGGCTATGTTTTGTTTTGAACATGATGTCCAACCTGGACTTGAGGAATCTTTTCAGATTTTTTTTTAATGAGTATGTTCCTGTGAAAAATATTAATTTCACAAGTTTTTATCTTCCAGTGAAAATACTATATATGAGGCAGAAGTTTTCTTAATATTCGGTTTCTCCATTGCACTTGCTTCTAGAATTGCAAGAAAATATTAATATTGAGGTGTGAAAGTACTCATTTAGAGCTACCTTATATGAACTTCCTTATCTCACGAGAAACTCCAGAGAAACCTGAATTTAAAGGGGTAGAATTCTTTTCTGAATTATGTAATAGGTGACAAATGAGTTTAGAATTTACTGTTTGGGCTGCGACTGAAAATGATGGTTCTTGACTCATCAATACTTTATATGAAGCTATGGCAAATCTACAGGCAGGAATTAAGGTTTGTGAGCCTTTTCAATATCCAAAGAAGAAAGCAAGCTCCTGCATAACATTTGAAAACTTTTAGAATTACTGCAATATTACCATTATGAACCCTTTAGTTTATATTTTCTAACACAACATTATAAGAGAGTGGTGTTTTTGCAGAAACTCAATTATTTTGTTAGTATTTGTCCTTCTGAATTAGGTGTGAGGAGGGATCCTCTAGTCTTCAGAACTGTCTTTGACAGCTTGATAAAAATACTGGCAGTTTGTTAAATTAACTGTGCTCTTCAGTGCTGGGATTAGAGGCCATCAGTCTCAGCCTCTCCAGCAGATACTGCAGCTGGAAATACCTGGAACCTCAAAGTACAGCAATAGTGGTTATTTCTGAGCCAGGCAAAGCTATGCTTTTCCATAAGTAGGGACACAGTTGAGTTTTTTACTTGGTGGGCATTACTTATGTACAACTGATTTTTGCAGATATTTTAGTAACGTGACTGAGTTTCATTGCCTAGAGAATGTTTCATATCTGTGAGTGCATCGTGTGATTTGCATGAAAACATTTATGTGATTTAAGAAATGGGGTCAAAGGATATTTCTTATGGGTATAGGTAGTTAACAAGCATGACCTAGTATGAATATGCATCAGAATTATAAATCTTTAATTTTTTAAGGTATGGATGCTGTCTACAAGAAAAACTTTTGTCACTTATTGTTTTCTGTCTGACGTAAGAGTGAAAAAGTGCGTGAAAAGAATGAATAGTTTGATGGAGTTGGGTAAAACCCAATAAGTTACTCTGTTCGGTAAAAAGCATTTTACGCAGAAATGTCTTGGAAGTGTTTAGTATAGATAGGTGTTGCTATTGCTGCTTTTTCATTTCCCTTTGCAAACAAATTAGTACAGTAAAAGCATCGCTCTACCATAGACTCAGCCTGCAATGTCTGGATTTGCATCTTAGAAAAGTTGGGCCAAATTTGGCATATGGTTTTGTAATTTTTCTGTAAGATGATGTTCTAGAAGATAGCTTAAAGAAAGGTGTTACAGTCAAAAAGATCGGTGGTTATCCAAAATTTGTTTATTCATAATTATACCTCTCAAAACTGGATGCGTAATTTATGAATTGTTTCATTAATGTGTCCTTAGATAGTTGCTGACTAAGTTTATGCCACGGAAAACAATACTCCAGTATTTACAAGCTGATTAATTAGATTGTTGTTTTGATACTTTATTTGTAGTAAAATGTAATGTAAGAGAACTATGTGTTGGGTTTTTTTTTTCTTGTATGTCATTTGAATGACATCTCATGTGCTGAGAAAATATTTTGTCAGAAACCAAATGGAGGACTATTGATAATGATCTGGAAAGTTCTTAATTAAGCTTAGTTCATCAAATATTCCTTAGGATATGTCCAATTTTTGTTAAAACTTGTTCTTTTTCAGGTGTTCTTTGTACACTTAGGTATATATACACACATGTATTTATATGTATATTTATGTTTATTCTTTTAGAAATACATATATGATCTTTTGGAACCAACCCCCCACTGTTCTTCATAGAAATGCTTCATAAAAATCCTTCCATGCAGGAAATTCATCCCTACTTTATGAATAAATATGTTAAGGGACACAAAAAATCCACATGTAAAACATCAACTATTAGAACAATATGCTAATATTTGAATTATATTTTTTTAAGAAAGAAGTTACTGAACAGCGTAACTCATAATTGCATATCTTTTTTTTTAATGCATGAGTAAGGGCACTGAATCACAGACATTTCTCTCAAAGGCTGATTCAGTCTGGATTCGTGAAATTTCTCCTGCAATGACTGGCAGGGGTTTTAGTGAACAAAACTTCCATGATTTTGGTTTGCCATTTTACTGCTGTTTTTAAAACAACTTTTTATTTGTAATTATACTGTTAGAATGCAGAACTACTTTTGGCATTAACCATCTGCTTGCTTTTTCCAACCAGGTATTAAAGTGAAATTTAGGACGCAGGAACCTGATGGTTTGATTTTTTTCTCTGCATCACCTGGGAATCAAGAGGAATACATTGCACTTCAACTGAGGAGTGGGCGTCCTTACTTTCTTTTTGATCCACAGGTACAACAGGATACAATAAAAATAGCTTATGTTATTTCTTTCAGTAGTTCTTTGCATACTTAGCCTTTTTAAAATTATTGTTTAATTGATACAAGTTAACTGGCTGTTCAGAACCCTTAGGTAACTGGACATTTTGGGGAGAGAAACACTGAAACACTAAAGCTTTCCTCAATTTTTGTTTTGTTTGCCACAATTCATGACTACTTTTGCATTTTTATGGGTTGGGGGTTTTGTTAGTACCACTGAACACCACTATAGCTTAAAGTACCAAGATTTCAGAGGTGGGCAGAACTAGTTTTTGAATTAGCAAATAAAGGTTATATATTTTTTTAGTCAATTACTTTTTAAGCCTCCCATCTTGAGACTTTGTCTTTTCCTACTGAAGTCAGGGGCTTGCCATTAATGCGATGAAGGTAGTCTCTTGCTTCTAGTAATAAGGACCACAGCAAAGACATAAATAATGAGGGAAATATTATCAAATAAATTCCACAAAATTAAAAATAAGGCCACATTTCTTGCATTTCTGTTTGGGTATTTTCTGTTTTCTCTGCACACTGAAATTGGATCTCCTCATGAAATAAAAAGAAACATTAGACTCAGTTATATTTCGTACGTATGCAAGAAACTATAAGTAATTATCGGATTTTCTAATGATATTGCCAGCATGTGGTATCATATGTATCCCATATACGTGCATCCTTTTTGTAAGGTTACCACTGCCTTCGTGTTGCTGGAAGGCTTGGTCAGTGTATCGGCCCTATCTTCTGTCAAACCTCAGTGTCTAATTATGTGGTTGGTGTTGTGTCTATTGCTCCATGGGGTTGAACAGAAATGCTTACAGGAATAAAACGCCGTGGATTTAGAGATTTGACAATCCACTGTTAACCTGTGCATCCTGAGTTTTGGCATGGTCCAGGCACTGTGCTCCATGACTTGCAGAGGTGTTGTGCAGCAGTGAAGCTCCTCCTGAGCTCTGAAAAATCTGTGGAGGAGCATGCTACTGCACAGACGATAGTCTTATGCGATCCCCGTGCTAGAAAACATCAACTCTGCTTCTGTCTGTGAGATATAAATTTCTATTATTTCCACTGCATTTACACACAGTATTGTCGTCTTTTCCTTGTTGCAAACCGAATCAGTGTGTACTTCAATTTTTGGGACAATGTTTAACATTGTTGTTAATGTTGCCCTCATCCACATTTTAATAGGTAATAGTTCTGGTTTCTCTCTTTTATTCTTATACCTTCACTTAGCTGAAAAGGAACTTTTATTTCCTTTGCGAGATCTTTCTAGGTGTAATAGTTTGATTTTTTTGTTGTTGTTGTTGTTTGTTTTAATGGGAGTGGATATCTTTTAAATAGCATTTTAGTGCTTCAAATAGTCTTCCTAGCCCTCCTTGCAGATTTGTTCCTTCTGAAGTAGCTTTGTATCAGGTAGGTTGGACTCATTCCCTAGAAGACATTGTATTTTTTTGGATTCACAGTATTTGGGAGATGGGGAGGAAGGGGGACAGGTGGAAAAGTGGCTGGCTTGGGGCTTTAATTTTCTTCTTTTTTTTTCCCCTTTTTTACCTGTCCTTTAACTGTAAAAAAAATGCCAGGTTTTGTCCGTATTCAGTCCCTAGAGCTTCTTATTTCAGCATTATTTTCAATAATTGCTATCTTGAATTGTAAAAAATTACTTGTTATGAGTATATCTTTTTTTTAAAATAATTTTTATCTTTGTGCTTCATTTGAATCAGCTTGGGACAACTGTCCCAAGCTGATTTTTATCACCATCACTTCTTTATTTTTCCCTCCTCTTACAAAGTCTAAAATAACCTATATGGCTGTTTCAGTGAGTGTTTGTAGAAAAAAAAAATAAAATTTTTAGTTCAAAGCATTCAGGAATAGTGTAGGTCTTAACATTTGATTTACTGTAGATATATTATAAATTATAAGTTATAAATTTTTTTCAGTCTTCTGTATCCTTAATATGCTGTGCTCCCATACTATGTTTACCTTTGTTTCTATGTTTTCTACATAGCTTGTTTCTTTTTTCTTTTTGCCGTTATTTGCTATTCCTATCTTATAGTGTCGGGTATTATGTTCTGCAGCAGCAATTCTCAGTCCTTCATTTGTGTGTCACTTTGCATTAGTGTGCAACTGCTTTAGTTACTTCTTATTGATAGCATGTGGTTTCTTAACTAGGTTCTATGCATTGTTTTCTCTAATTATGGTCGTGGCATATATGATAAGCCTTTATGGCCCTGCCTCTGTGCTCTTCTCTTAAAAACTGCAAAAATTCTTTTTGATGATAATTATAACTGCTGCTTTTTATCCAGAGCATCTTTGTCTAATATTCTGTGCTTCCTTCCAGCTGTGTCCTGTCACAGGTTAATTATTTTTACCCTTAGTCCCTTTCAATATTTTGGTCTGTAACTTTGCTCATGGTGAGCCGCATGTTTTCTCTTTGTTGTATCTGCTCTGGAGATAGTCCTGCCAGGTTGTCTTAGTGGGGAGTTTTCAGCAGCCTAAGTTCTTCCTTCTCTAAGCGTTCGTTTCAAATCCTTTTCTTCCTGTCCAGTCATACTTCTCTCAGCTATGTACACCAAAATTCATCTAGCTGTTTTCTGACCATCTCTTTTTTTTTTCTCTTTTGTGTTGTCTAGCTGCTCTTCTTCCCTTATTGTTTTACGGTCATTCTTTGCAGGTTCCTACTCATGCTCCAGGAAGCATGAGGTTTTCTGCTAACAAAGGTCTGCCTCAGTCTTGTCTGCATAATCAAGTTGTTCCATAGACCTTCCTCCAAACTCAGTGCACCTGCAAACCTTCAGCTGTCTGTGGAGATTCTTCCCATCACAATGCATTTTACATCCACCCCTAAATTATGCAATCAACTCTAGCGACAATTTATAGTTATCTTTCAGTGGCTACAGGTCATTTGTTCTATTTTTTTTCCCAGGGAAGCACTGAATATTTTATACAAAGTGAAATCACTAACAGTGGAAATTTAAGGCTAATCTATAGCACCGTTTCCCTTAGTGATTAGGACAGTCTGAGGATAAGAGTATTGGCATTCTTCTCACAATATGGAGGGAATTGAATCCAGCTTTTCCATTTTAGAAGATGATCCATTTACTAAACTTTACAGCGAGAAGGAGGAACACCAGATACTTTTCTTGTTGCCTGTGGTTTGTGCAGAGGCTGAAGTAGTAGGCACTGTCTGAAGGTGAGCTGTTACTCCCCCAAAAAAGGAAGGTGAAGAATACATAGCTATGCATCCCAACTATACCTTGCTGCTTGGCACTGGCAAAACTTCAGCACTTGTTCACCTTTTCAGTGGTAGGAGTTCGGGCATTGAAAGAACTTGACTGGGAGAAGTGGCATTCAGACTTTGGCATCTAGACAGTATCTTTGAGGATCTGCATTTGTGATGGTTCTATGTATTTTCATGAATGTAAGCATCAGCATGAAGAGCTGCAGAGTTTTGTATTGACTTAGTTATTACTGAGAGCTACTAAAAATCAAGACTTATCGTATGGGTCAGCAAATTAATCTAGATTCGGTTCCCTATGTGTGATTTCCAAAATGCATAACAAGATATTTCGCAACAGGATATTTGAATATGATCACAGTCACTCAGGTAGTTCTGGATAAAATGTCATACAGATGCCTCCAGTGCAGTTCATGCTGAACCCTAAATAACATCTTTTCTTTTTTTTTTTTCTTTTTTTTACCCCCTGAAATTAAGCACAGGTTAGCACATATGGTTGTGTGGTCCCAGATTGAATCGGTTACAAATAAATGTGGTTTCTGATGTATAAAACTGTTAATGCTCTAGACTGTTGCCAAACATAATATGAAGAACCACTTATTCAGGCACCTGATCTTTAGAATGCAGCATCGTTTGTAACAATTTTAACGCTAACTAAGTACACTTTGATGAGACAGCATTTAATAAAATGCTCATTAATTTCATCATTAGCAAGGGTATGCTAAGAAGTAAGCCAGTTTCTTATGTCACGCCCAATTAGCATCCCATGCTAGTAATCCCATTAGTATTGTTGAATTCACTAATGGAAAAACTAATGGGCATGCTACCAGGGCACATTAATTGGGCATGACACCAGTTCTGGTTTTAATTATTAAACTACGATAATGAAATGTGTGTTTGTAAAATATTAAAATGTTGAAATAGGAGAGAAGACAATAAAAAATAGTATATGAAAAAGCACGCGTTAGTATGTAAGGATATATAGCTTTGTATTGTTACCATGGGACAGAGGACTGCTCTACAGACTGCCTTAGTACCAAGATGTGGTCTGAATGGAGTAGGAAACATGATGTAAATACTAATAGGAATTATATTTTCCTGTAATCGTGTACATATGTACTCATCATATGTATTTTCATACATAGGATACACAGTGACACTCCCCAATTCAAAATGTACTGTAAAATGTATATTATGTTTATAAATCTATATGCTGACAAGCAATTTCTAGTAGATGCTCATCTCTAAGGACAGAATACTAACTTTTAACAAGAGTTTCAGTATTAATCAAAATAGGTGGATGTTTTTATCAACAGGTTTTCTTCATATGTGTAACTCTAAGGTCCTTGAGCCAGAAATTTCTGAATTGTCTGGTTTGCTGCTGCTGCAAAGTAACAAGCTAGATCCCCAAATTATAAGGCACTTTTTATATTTCCTTTACATATTTTTTTACAATTAGTTTTTTGAAGTCTGTCTTAATCCATAGAGTAACTGCAGAGGTTTTGATTCTTTATATTATGTAGTGCCTATGAAATGTTTTTCCATTCAGTAGTTGCCTGCTACATAGGACAGTTCTATTTTGTGAATTCAACAGAATAACTTTGAGTTCCCAGATGGTTCGAGCAGAGTATAAAGTCATGAGACAACATTACGGGAATTATTGGGAAGTTGAAAGATTATTTGGATATAAATATCAGTAAAATTCCTGAAATACATTAATTTTATTTTTATTGCATAATTATATGAATTCATGTGCTATTTATTTTAGTTGTTTACAGTCCTGAGATTTGGTTTGGCAACCACATCTGTTGTATTCCTCTTACTCAGCAATTCAGAAAAGATTTCTCTGCATTTTGTCATGGATGTCTCTCAATTCATCCCCTCATATCATTATATTTTTTGTTTTAATAAAGCCATGTAAAAACTCTTGTTAAATTTAAAAACATTTCTACAAGTATACCTTGTGCAGTAAAAACATCCTCAGTAAGTGCCTTCTGTTCGCTCCTTTCCACCCCCCCACCGGAATCTCTTGGTATGACTTTTTTCTTCATAAAGGTATTATACTCTCTCACCTAAAAAATCAATTCCTTTTGATACCAGGTTAACAGGAACAGCACATGCATTTCATGCTGTCCTACAAATACACCTCTTTTTTGGATACCTTCCTGTAGACAGGTGTTGTAGTCAACAATCCTGTTGGATTTCTGTGGATGGCACATTGAATCGTGGCCATCAAACTTCACAACAACAGCAATCAATGAAGTAGTTAAATAAAGACTTAATTAAAAAAGTAAATAAAAAATAAAAAAATCTGAGTGACATGACCCTCAATAATTTGTGCCTCATCCTTGTCTTTATCAGAGGAACTACACAGGGTTTTCTATTTTTAATAGAAACTGAACTGGATCCTCAATCCCTCATTAATTATTTGAGAAGGTTAATTTAGTGGGGAAATCGGTCCTAAACATCACTCAGTATTGCAAAAGAAGTTAAACAGAAGACTTTTGTCTTTATTTTTAGATGTTGTGTACCACAGAATGTTATAAAGAGTAAGGTATAATTCTAAACCTTACCTTCGTAATATTCTAAATCAGATTCTTCTGTTAATAAAAAGGGATCTGCGGTAGCAGTCACTCCAACTAATGATGGTGGAAGAGAGTACAACGATAACAGTTGGCACCAAATAATTGCTACAAGAATTCAAGCCCTGGGAAACATCACAGTGGATGGGCAGTACACAGGTAATCAATTCAGTTTCATTTTGCTTTATTATTTTGGTATTACTTAGGGTATTGCTTACTTGCTTACGTTTCCACTACCTGTGTTCATCCATACAGAAAAAAACTCACTCAGTTTTCTGACAAAATCACTACCGTTTTGTCTGTGCATCTGAGGTATCTGTCCACTGTAAGTCTTTGCTAATTTAATACTAAGTGGTAGGAGTTTGTCTTTTTATGCTTGTGAATCTATTATTGTATCAGTATTCTTTTGTAAAAGAGCTCTAAATATTTCCTGGGTATGTATGGGAAAGTATTAGGATATTGTGTTACATTAGCCTCTTTTATCAAATATCAATATTCTGTTATTGAGTTGAAAAACTGTTGAAAGCATTGAACACAAGAATAATGACCTATTTTGTTCAGGTTCTTCCTTAGCAACTAGTGGCAGTACCATTATTGGAGAGAACACAGGAGTTTTTGTTGGAGGACTTCCACAGGGTTATACGATTGTAAGAAGGGATGTAGGTGAGTATGGTTGTGATATAATGAATCCTATACAGTGGCACTGACTTAACTGCTTTTCCAGTGCTGTAGGCTGTATTGACATTGTGTCAGAAACATGAGGACAGTACTTAATTTGCATAATTATTTACAAAATTGTATTAAACAAAAATAAGTCTGTACAGTTTCTTGAATTTTATCTTTCGGGATAGATTGAAGTACCTATATAACTGATTTCATCATCAGTGTATGAGGTCTGTGTACATTTTATTGAATTGTATACACAGAACTAGTATGCACGTGAAACTTATGGGTATGTTTTACATTTTAGATACCGAAATTCTCTTCCAAAATACACATACAAATTGTTTTTATTAGCTTAAGCACAGGGTTTTGTGTCCTACCTGGATGCAGGGATACAACACTCTGAGCTTTTCTGGTGTGTGTTTGGATCCTTCAAGGATTGTTCCATTGAACTCGGTGGTGTATGAATACATCTGTATTCTACAGCTGTATTTATGTGGAGCTGGATTGTAGCTGGCTTCCACAGGATCAATAAACATACATCTTCATATGTAAACTCGATCTATATGCCAAGGGTATATTCTACCAGCAGATAACAAAGAGGTGACCGCATACAAAACCAGTATATAATCAGCTGTTCTCAGGGGATTCATATCCAGGCTTGTGCTTTTTTTTTTTTTTTTTTCTTTTTCTCATTTAAACCGGAAAACTAAATTGTTTATTTAAGTTTGTATTCCCACCGCTGATAAGGACATGAAATCTAGACAATTACTTGATGTGAGGTACACTAGAGTGCAACTTCCTCTATCCTCCTACACCAAGAAATATGTGCATGTGGTGTTCTAAAACTTTGGTTCATAAAGTAATGCAGGGTGCCTCCATTAAAAACCTCAACTAAATAATCAAAATGAGGTTGACTCTACCATTCAAGAGAATGCCATCTATAAAATCCTGCTTTATATATTTGTCCCCAGTAAAGAAAAAGAGATAGAAGCCATGAATTGCTATCTTTTTTTATTCAAACAAGGAAAGAAAAGCTTCCCAATGGAGCTTCTAGAAGTGTATTCATCTGCCTAAGCTTCTGCAACACAGTTTCTTCCTATTCAGCAGATGCATGCCTTTCTTCACAATTCCTAGTTTGTTTGTTTGTTTTTTTTAAAGAGGATAAACTCGAAAACTTTCCTTGGAATCTTCATGGAGTAGATCTATGCTGTTGATTTGAAGGCACCTGTTGGCAAAATCTCAAAAATGTTTAGTATTTTCCAGCTACATAGCAGTACCTGCTGCCCTTAGTGACTAGACTCGTTCAGAAATCCAGATTTAGCTTAGAGACTAGATTTACGAAGTGATTGATGGCTGGTTCTCAATGCATACTTGCATATATACAATAGGTGAGTATGTATAAAACATAAATTAATCCCTATGATTAGTTGCAGATTGGCTTAAAAAACTATTTTCCATTTCTGCAGGGATGAAGATGATAGTCCAGAAAGGATTTGTGGGGTGTATCAGTGACATATTTTTGAAAAAAGTGGATACTCCCCATGAAAACTGGGAATCTTTGAACTGGCAGGATGCTGAAGAGCAAAACAATGTCTATCATATTTGGGAAGGATGCCCTGTCGCGCTCTCCGAAGGAGCACATTTTCTTGGCAAAGGTAATTTGCTGTACTATTGCACTAGTCTAGTATGCTCTTGAGATATAAAAGGAGATCATGTCAGAAGTATTGCAGTGATCCGCTTTTCAAAGCAGTTTTAGTTATATAGGATTAATTTTGAATGGTTTAAAATCTGGTTCCTGGGTTTACAGAAGACTGCTGCATGGAAGAGGAATTGCATTTGCAGACAGGTGCTGCTGCTGTATCCGTATGCAGATTTGATATGCATGTAAAAGGTGAAGTTTCAGTTTTGAAGAGACACAGATGCCTGTAATGTATCAAAAAATACCAGGCAGCAAAATTTAGAAGATTGCACCAGTTTGGTTTGTTGCAGTACGTTATGAATAACTGTCCTTTACAAAGCTGAGTGATACAGTTGTAAACCTAAATCTTGAAACCTCCAAGGTCTTCATGTCAAAGTAGAAAGTAGCACTTAGATTTTTGCTTTTGGTTTCTTGAACCTATTTATTTATGTATTTGATTAACTTCTGCCTGTATTTGCTTTCTTTCAAGGTTTCCTGGAACTGTATTCAGGTGTTTTCAGTGGTGGACTGGAATTTGAGATCTCATTCAAATTTAGAACAGATCAACTGAATGGATTGCTTTTGTTTGTTTACAATAAAGATGGCCCAGATTATCTTGCAGTAAGTTCAGAAATACAAATAACTGTATTCAGATATGACATATGAGTTTTGTCTACTAAGATATGTCCAGCATTTAAAGAAATTTCAAAGTCAGTATTTTTGTGGTTTACTTATTTTGAAATGCTGTGCACAGCAAAGTGTAAGGGGAGCAAAAAGACTCCAATGAATGCTCAAAGTAGGTTGCCTGTGTTATTCATATCAGAAATAAGAAAGATATCAGTGTATGAATATATGAAAAGCAGAATTATTCTCTTTGCTGAGTTAGAAGTGATTAGAAATGGGAATAAAAAATGTGCATTAAAAGCCTTTGGTTCATTCTTGGGAAAGTATAGAGTTACACAATTTCCCGGTCCTCATACTAGAACAGAATCAATTGAATTGTAAATCAAAAATTTCATGACAGAAATTGTCCAATGCCCTAATAAAGCTTTCTCTTTAAGGTATATGTAACTTTTATAATCAATGTGATTTCTTCATTTTGATTTGAAACATAAGGATTGTTATAGAGACAGAAATTAGTGGTCTAGCTTAATCCCATCTCATCCCTATTACTGTTTTCCCAACACCATAGAGGAAATTCTACAAATCCTGTATTAGGTAAATTTCTGAGATAATGCCTATGAACTTTCTTGTTGGTGTCTGTTGCGTAGGACTGCTTTATGCTCAGAAGTACTCGTGCTTCCATCTTTTCCAGGATCTTGTTTAAGGTTGAATGTGTTTGTTACAGCTTTTCATTTTTTTTTTTTGTTAGTTACATGGCTCTGGATTTTCATATTTTTCTTCCCCCAAGGATTTTGAATGTAATTTGACTGTGGTCACCATTGCTTGAGTGGGTCAAGTGTAGTTACTACTTGCACCAACTAGAAGGTATTACATTGAAAGTAATATCTCTTTTTAGTTGGTACAAGAAGCAATCATTTACATTTAGAAATTTTTGAGTGTATTGTTACTCTTTATGACCTAATCTGCTCTTTCTGCATTTTTATTGAATCTCATTTATTTATTTATTATTATTATGCAGCTGTTTTGCTAATGGCTGTCATGTCACAGCCTGTTTTATTGCATGGCATTATATCTAATGTGCCTTTTCTCTTAAACTTCTGACCTAAAATGTATAAATATATTTTTCTGCTTTTCAGGTCAACTATAACTTACTTTTCACTTTTTATATTACTGACTTTCCCAGTGGATCATTTTTTCCTGGATTTTGAATTCTGCTAGACGTGATTGCATCCTCTTTTTCAAGCAGCCTTAGTCCAAAAATTATGAGTTCCAATAAAAAAAATCTTGCTAATTATGCATTACTACTTTAGTTTTGCCCTCAAATAATGACCAAGATCATGAGCTGATAGCACAAGATGCTACACAGGCACTACTGTCCCACCCTAGAAAGACTTGTATGTGTGTAATTCACAGTATAGGAGCACTATTTACATGAACAGTATTCACAGGGACAAACACGGGGCTTGGATTCTTCTGGAGATTCTTGTGGTGTGATCCTTGTTTCCTTCCTCTTGCTCTGGGAAAGACTAACAAATAGAGAAGGCTTCTGACTGTAAAGGGAAAAGGGGACTTACTAAATTGAAAGTGTAATCAAAACCACGAAGTAGTTAGACAAAACAACTTCCTTCTCTGCTCATACTTCCAGATTTTTGGCAGTATTATCTTTACATTATTTTTAGCACTGAAAACTGTGATTAGTTAATTTTCTTAGCATTTTTCCTAAGTCAATTTTTTTTTTTTTTAATCTCGCTTTACTCCTGACCTAAACATCTCCACAGCCTTAAGGTGAGGAATTTTAGAGAGGATGAATATATGCATGCTTTTCCAACCCTTGCAACTTTGTGTTCTGCACTTATATAATGATGACAGAAGGTTTTTCCATACACTTGAGCTCACAAAAAAAGGTTAATAGAAAGTGAAAATGAGGTGTGTAGCATGTTGCGCATGAGCTACGATGTCTTTGTTAGGATCTTTGGTCAGGAGACACTTGCATTGCAAAACAGATTAGAAGCTATACCACTTATCCTGAGTGTCAATGCAGGATGGTATTCCCTGACCCTTCCCTTTGCATAGGTCACAGCTCTCTTATTAGCTTTATAGTTTTGGAATGACTAAACTAGACACATGGCTGGCCTGCTACCAAATGGCCAAAGACTCTGTCTTGTCTTCTACTCGAGACAAAACTATGTCCTGGAAATGTGCTCTGTGTAAAGGTCACTTCTTCCATGACTTCCATGCTGTGAGAATTAACTCAAGCTAGAGAGGTCAATCTGATTCTCTTTGGATCCAGGCACAATAATTATGAGCAAACTGTGACCAGATAAACTAGTACGAATCACTAGCTCTGACTCTGGCATATGTTTCCTCATGAGTTTGTGACTGAACGAAGGTACTGTGACTGCTGGTAGAGTTTGCGTTACTGATTTTGATGCTGACCACTTCAACAGCAGAGAAAGCCAAAGCACTGCAAATCTTATGTGCGACAGTGGCACCAGCTCCCAAGACATTGAATTCAAGAGCTGACTTGCTTCTGCAAAGCAACAAAGTAAGAAAGAAGTCCTGTGGGAACTTTTTTCAAAGGAGTTGCACTTAAGTTGCTGCGTAAAGTAAAATAACCAGTGTCTGAGATGAAAGTGTTATCTGTGATGGAGCTAAGTGAGGCTGTGAAATAAGTGTTTTGGGGACTCAAAGTCAAAATCTTTTCATTAGCAAAGAAGTAGCTGGTACTCATGTGGGACTCATGAAGGTGATATACCTATTCGTCACCAGTGATTTCTCTTGGTCCTCTCTGAAGAAGAGATTTCTATTCTGTTTCCATTCAAGACTGATTCTGGGGAGACTATTGAAAGGTCTGTGTTTGGCCTGGACAGCCCAAAGAGGGCTGGTACCAGTACAGAACATCTCTTTAACCTTATTGGTTTTGAACTGGAAATCCCAGTTCAAGATCAACACCACTTACTTTTTCTTTCAAAAGGCTCACAAACTGACTGTCATTGACAAGTTCTTTGAAGTTTCTTGCTTGTCTCTGCTGATATCCCTGAATCTCAGGATGGCTTCCTGGTTCAAAGGAGATGAAGCTATAATCAGTCTTGTAGCTCAACATTGGTTGAGACCATTTTGAATGGCAGGTTTAACAAAGTGTCCTTCAGCCTCCAATGCAGCCCCTATCCTGCGTTTTGTTTCTCAGAGGTATGGCTGGATAATCCATCTAAACTCAGGTTTAGAGCTATGATATAATGCTTTTATAATGATGTTAAATTGTCTCCTTCTGTTGAGAGATGGTAACTTACATGTCTGGCAGAAGAATAAGATGACCTTTGCATTTTTGGTTTAATGTTATATTTTCCAATAACAAATTAACAATCAACATTTTTTTGAAGTGGTCCCAGAATTTTGTTCAAAGCAAACAATTTATCTCTTGTTTTTCTGAACCTGTGCTTACTACCAGAGAGAAGGACCTATAAATGCTGGATGTATGCAGGACTTTGCTTTTTTATCTTCATCATGCAGAACAGTTCAAAGTGAAGAGTGGTTCTTTATCTCTAGCTGCGCTTGGGCATTCTGTATGTCAGTCCAGGTCATCATAAAAAGCACAAGCATCATTCTCTGCCTGCTTTAAGACTATGCCAAGATAAATAAATTGGAAGAGGGATGTGCTGAGTAGTGAAGTTATGTCAAACACCATGTCTACTCTCTAGCTTCCAGGTTTGGCAAATTTGCTGGCATACTGCTGTAGTCATGCAGCAGAAACACGTTCTTCACACCAGCACAGTGTGCTCTGTATTAATTTTCATCAGTGAAGAAAAATGGTGACTTGTCCAATGGACTACTTTTTCAATCTATGCTCATCAGCATTGGTGCCATCATCTGTCCTTCACTTGTATTGTAGAGCCCTTAGCTGTAAAGGGCTATGAACTCATGGAAATCTGAGAAGTTGTGGTCCCAAAGAACAAAATCCCTCTGTCTCTGAGCAAGCAGTCAGTGTGCACTCTGGAACAGGACCTGTATTGCCCATGACATCTCAAGTACTGAGTTCTTTCATCAGTTGGTGTCCCTGTTAAAGAAATACAATCCAGTTGCAAATACTGCAATGTTAATATTATCAGTAATCTAAATATGTGAGCTTGTCATTACTGGTGATAAACATTTATATTAAATCTGTAGTTTTTATTTCACTTAATAAGATTTTGGCATGGAAACAGAAATACCTTTTTGTGAACGTATCCATATCTTTCAACCACAAGTTCTTCATCTCAGTCTTTAGTACTCTATACCTGCCAATTTACAGTCTCAGCCCCCTTGTGTTCCATTCAGTTAAGATAAAGAACCTTGCAGTAAAGCATTTGGAAACTTCTGCAGTGAAAATTTAGGTTAAAGATATTTCTACTAGAGAATTGGCGCATTAATCTCTAAAAGCACATACAAAAACAATTATTTTCTTACAAGATTTAGAAGAATAAGGATGAAATACAGAATCATTGTATGCTGGAAAAATTTGAAATTGAGTTCACCAGCCAATTAAAAAGACCTTAATCAGATCTGACATTTCATTTCCTTATTATCTTGTTACATTCTTCTAAAAAATGAATTGATAGATAAAATACTGTTTTCTCATTCTCAAAAAAAGCAAAAGAGTCCTGGTTCATTGTCTTTTCTTTTTACTTAGTTACATTAGTGACAAAGTCAGTTGTCAAAAAATCACAATATATTTTCCTACGTTCTAATTAACTGATAGACTGTATTTAGCATGTTTTGTGTAAGCAATTTTATTGTAATTTCTGCTATCCTGAAGATGAAAATTGATACAGATTGTTCATTGATCTTGTTCATTGACTCCCTTGATTATTTTTTTAAAATAACAGCCTGTTGTTGCTGTGTATATGATGTCTTTTCCAAAATCTTTTTTCTGTTTTAAAATACATAGATTGAACTGAAAAGTGGAATATTGAACATCTTTCTAAAGACTGGCATTGTCTTTACACAAGTGGATCTCTGGTTAGGACTATCTTATTGTGATGGAAAGTGGAATGAAGTCACCGTGAACAAGGAGGGCTCTGTAGTTTCAGCAAGTATGAATGAACTGAGAGAGCAGACACTTGAACCTCATGTTCAACAGCTGACAGTAAACTCACCGGTCTACGTAGGAGGAATCCCACCTGAGATTCAGAATTTTTATAAAGAACTGGGGTTAGAACAAGGTGAGATGATGCCAATAAGAACATGTGTTTCTCAAAAACTGGTGTCATACATGAGGTGGGCATTCTGCCGATGATAGTGTAAATTCATGAATATGTAACACGATCTTTTCCTCCCACCATTGTTGCTTTAACTACCAGTTATCCCTACCCATCTACCTTTTCTTCGACCTGATCCTTTTGTAAGTCTATAAAAATTCTTCCAACCCAGTGATATCTGAAGCAATCTAGCTCATAGGAGAGGAACTGTAGAGTAGCAAACGGTAATCTGAGATGCCCAACCATAAGATCTCAAATCTTCATCAGAGAAAGTCAGTTCAGATAAACTTGTTTCACTTAATCAACTTGTGTCACTCGCAGATCTGGAATACAAAACCCGTGGAAGACAGGAAACATAGCTTAAATCACTGTATTGAGGGTGGATGCTGCCACAAGGAAGAATTGTTGGGAGTTTATTTGTCTTTTTTTAGATGATACTGATTCTGGTCTAAAAATTAAGTAAGCATAAACCTGTGAATTTCGATTTTGGCTACATTACCACGATGTTTTCTGTGTTATCAGCAGGAGGAGAGGTGGTCATTTTTTTAGCCATCACTGTGACCCTTCTCTTCTGGAACAGGTCAAATTTCTAGGGAAAAGAGAAAAGAATTACAGCCTGATACTAATGGCCTCCACAAAAGGATCTGCTGCATGAAATGTAGTCAAAAGTGTCTATTAAACTAGATCTGTTTTTGCATTAGTTATGCATCCATCAGTCATAGTGTATTTTTCAGATGCTGTGGGCACCTAAGTTGCAGTCAGTAAGTGATTAGTGGGGAGTCTCTGCAGAGCTCCATTGAAGCCTTGTGATTTCACATTTATAGAATAGTTTGAATCAAATCCATGCACTGCCATTTACAGATAGCTCAAAAATATTGTTTTAAGTATTCTTCCAGCTGTGGGTATCACATATATTATAACCTTCCTCCAGGTTCTGTGTGCATAATATTTATGGCCCAAAAGAGCTAGCCAGTCATACCCTGTCAGTGTTGCCTCCTAGCAGATGGTATAGCCTCGTGACTGGTTGTATTCACAACTCCTGCAGCAAGAGATCTGTGAACAAAGAATCTAGGGCAAAATAACGTCTAAAGTGAAGGTCTGAAATGCATATTGAGGCACATCAATAAACATTACTTTTTTCACCGAGCCTCCTCAACACGCTGCAAAATAAGATGGTGGCTGTGAATTAATATTCAGAGCATCTGAAGATAAAAACATTCTGGTGTGGTCCTAAATGTAGATTTAGATGGGCAAGATTAAGCATTACAGCTTAAAAACATACTTTTATGTAGGACTATAATGATGTAATGGTATGATAATAGAATATGGAGACCTTCCCAGCTTAATAAATATTTACAAAAGGTTTTCTTGATTAATGGCTTCTTGGTAGTTAATTTTAAATAAAGGAGTATCTTTTTACTCACAGCAAATAAGGGATATCTTCTCCCACCCCACCTCCATGTCAGTTGCAACTTTATTTTAAGAAATTTCAGCTAGAGTCTGCGGGCCTTTGTGTGACCCATCACATGCCCTCCTGAGAGGTCAAGATGGAGGGGAGCTGGCAGGAATGTTTGTGAAAATTTGTACTGTCATTACTTATTCTGCAGCTACCTGAGAGTAAACAAGATTACTAGGCTGTTATCAGTCAGGTATCTTCAAATAGTGATAAATGCAGCTAAAAAGATACTAAAACCAATGTATTAAAATAGGTAATACAGCATGCATCTCATCGCAAATTAAGCAACTGTTCATTTTGTCTCATGATTAAAATACCTGTGCAGACTGGGATTAATTCTTTCCTTTGCCACAGACTGCCTAAGAAACCGAGTAGATTGCTGTGGAACAGAGTTGAGCTTAAATTCGGATGTATTCATTTCAAGGAGTAGTTTGTCTAAATCCCTAGTGTTGTGGAGAGAGAAGGTGTTTTAGAGGATGATTCAAAATGGATGTCCACCTTCAATGCCCCCTTTTTTTTTGCATGAACTATGCATGGATATTAGATTCTCAGATCGGGTGGATAAGTACAAATAATACTCTGATCTGCCATCTTACATTAATAAAGGCAATAAAAGTGCGTAAGATATAAATACAGTGCATTCACAGAGCTAAAAAAGAGCATTGATCTGTGAGAGGTTGAATTTTAATTTACAAAGTTAATTCTTCAATGAATTGAAGTCTTCAGTTTGGTTGCTGTTTACTTTGGTTTTACGTTAAACACCAATCACTGTACTTTACTCAGATCTGAGAACTATTTTGTATCAATTTATTAATTTTCTTTGTAAATTAAGCCGCAGAAATTTTAAAAACTGCATCCTGATTTTTTTTTTGTGGTGCTTTTACTGCAAGTAACTAATTTAACATATTTGTAATGTTGATAGGAATGTTACACACACAGAGAAATATATATGTACATACAGAGATAAATATAAGATGAGGCTACTTAATTTTCTTCTCATAAATTAACAGTTTGGGGTTATGTTTTTAGAGTATGTTTGTAAACAGCATACCAGTTATAGCCCCATTAGGATAAACTGATATACTTCCATGGTCTCCTGAAGTTAATTATGTTTTCAATCATTCTTCTCAGTTTGAGGAAATGCGTATATTAACAAAATATTCACAAGCAATAGAGAGCTGGTTTTCAAGTTCAGAATTGCTTTTATGGTAATAATTTTAAAGAGAGAAGTGACAGAAGAGAAAACAAAAAACTATTTCCTCGTGGGATGGAATTGATAACAATGAAAGTATATTTCAGTAAGGCAGGAACTCAACACTAGCACCCGGAATTTGTACCGGCTTAGTATCTTCAAAGGGGAGACAGAATGTCGTGTTGGAAGGCAGCATATTCACATTACAGTCTTTAATGCTGAAAATATAGAATTGAAAGGAATTAAAGTGATTCTTAATTAATGACCGAAACTCTTTATATGATACTAATCCCTTACTGTTTGCTAGGTTTCGGTGGTTGCATGAAGGATGTTAAATTTACACGAGGTGCTGTCGTTAACTTGGCATCTGTGTCCAGCAGTGCTGTCAGAGTCAATCTGGACGGATGCCTATCAACTGACAGTGCTGTTAACTGCAGGGGAAATGACTCCATCCTAGTATACCGAGGAAAAGAGCAGAGTGTTTATGAGAGTGGTCTACAACCATTTACAGGTAACACATTGGTTCCTTAAATGAAATACATCATTTTTATTTTGTTCTTTATTAGTGTATTACCCTGTTCAGTGTTGGTTTTTTGCTTTTTTTTTTCCTCCTCTATCCTTCTCTATGTTCTTTGAAGAATACCTTTATAGGGTGGTTGCCTCAAATGAAGGAGGATCAGTATCTAGCACATGGACCCGTGTTCGTACAAGAGAATCAGGTAAATATAATTTTAAGGTTTACTTATTCCCATTTGTCATTAGCTATCTAATGTCAGGTTGGAGAAAATCCCACCGCAACAATTTTGAGTAGCGTCAGTTGCCCAGTGTTTCTAATGGAGCAAAACTGCTTAATGCTTTGAATAGGTCTTCGGCTACAAAGTGTTCAGGCAAGTATTTTCCACGCATAATTGAAGGTCTTTTCCAAATATATATTAGATTATATAATTGTGTGAGAGCAAAGAATGTGAAAGCATTGAACTGCATTGGCTAAGAGCAGCTGTGCATCTAGGTATGTTCATACACGCACACCTAAACTCACACTACCTGAGTCTGCTGCAGTAAGTAAATCTGAATTTTCATGTGCATAACTTAGTGATACAAAATCAGCGTAGAGAAAGAGAGATACTGGGATAGCAGGCACAAGCTGTGGAAGACAGGAGGCCGTGTAGTTGTTGGGGAGCAGAAGGTCTTGTGAAAGTTTTTCTTTGTTACCTGCACATGGGTATGCTGCTCAGTGCTGCTAAGTGAGGATTCTTTTAACAAGTAACCCATATATTGCGTGTGAAAATGTGGTAATATTTAACAGAATAGCAGCGTGGGGCTTGTGCAGAGGGTTTCAAAGTAGGAATGTAATACCTGCTGAGCCTTAAAGATGAATCTTTTCTTACATTTTATTGAAGATAATTTAAAGGACCTTTTCTGTTCAGTGTTCTTGCAAACTTTATTGAACCAGCAAGTTTTTGAAGATTTACAGTTCTGCATGTTTTATTTAACCAAGTTTCCCTCTTCTGTAATTTGAAGCCTAATTGCATTCCATCGACACAGAGAATTCTTTTGATGCAAGATATTCGATGTATGATCTTAAAAAATGATACATTACCTGAGTAAATATTGGACTTGCAAATGCATTCTTCTACAACTTATGTTCCTTATTTTGCGTACCACCCAGAAGAGAGAAAATACAGGCACATTTTCATATCAACTGTCTCATGACTGTAAGGTTTACCATAAATTTATGTTTGCAAGCTGACCACAGCATTGAGCAGCTACATGTTCCCCGGGGTTGGAGAATAATTGCGCTATTTAATTATTTTTGAGTTGGTTTTGTTATGTCCCTTATGAGAAGACCATCTGCTATACAGTACCTTACCTTGCCCTGTAATACACTTCAGAACTAATAAAATCAATATATTAGTGTAGTAAGTGAAGCTTTCCTAGAGTGTCACATTCTTTCTTTATACAAGAATCACAACTTCCAGGTATTTTTATACTTTGCATTCTGGTACCCTTCTTGTAAAAAACAAATCTGCTTTCATATTTAGTGAAGCTAAACAATAAAATTACAAAAAAAGAGGTTATTTGATGGTGAGAAAAGCGAATGATCATCAGCAGGGCTAGGGAGTCCACATGCATTTACAGCAAACTTGTCATCCATCATCCTGCCATAGTGTTCCTTGGGCCTTTCCTCTGCATCCCCTGTGCAGTCATCTGTGATGAAGTTGTTACTGGCCAGACCTTTACTTGGTATAGTAATATCTAATAAATAGTTAAAGGTTATGGGAAATGGGATGATTTTTTTTTTTTATTAGCAACTGTATGCATATATGAGCTTAGCTTTCCAGTTCTTTTAAACATCTTAATTTTCCTTTTTTTCTCTTTCTTTTTATAATATGGAATAACTTGGAATGATCAGAAGCAAAGGATTTTGCAAAAAGGCCTTACAAATCTCTGCTTTGCCTTTGGGCAGTTGTACGGCATTGTGAAAATACAAGAATAAATGGAAGAGCTTAGATTTTTTGAAGTAGTTTTTTTAAATGGGAATGCTCATTTTTAGAAATATTTCATAGTTGTGGCATTCTGTGGCTTAGATATCCAACAGATAAATATCAAACCCTTCTCTTGCAATACTGTCTTGCTTCATTCAGTTGTATGATTATAATGCCTGAACTTGTTAGCTATATACAATCCACCTCTTCTCTTTGTGAGTGATGCTTAAATATGTTTGATACATTAAATGTTTTTGGAAAATTGCAACAAGACAAGAAGGAATGTTATGTAGATGGAGTTTTGATGGTTTTGAAATATAGCTTAAACTGAGTAGCTCAAGATGTGCAGTCATATTAAATCAATGCTGAAAAGTTACAACTCTAATAAATTGTATTTATGCTAATGGTTGAGTCTGATTTACTGCAGCCATTAAAAGTGAGAAATAGGGGCAATAGTCTCCTTAGAACTGCCATTTTCTCTATTTTCTATTTTATCCTTCTACAGCTCCACAAAATGTGCCAACTCCCTCAAGAGTTCACAGTATAAATGGTTACAGCATTGAGGTCACCTGGGACAAACCTGCTGGGGTCATAGGTGTAATTGAGAAGTACATTTTGAAAGCATATGAAGAGGATGGTCCCAATGTACCCATCACTAGTGCTGAGCTTGCTGACACTAGTATGCTCACAGGTAAATGTTGTTAAGTACCATTTTTTAGGCACATCTAATAACACGGGGTGCTTACACCTCCTTTTGTTGAGCTATAAAGTATTACTTGTTTATTTCTGTGTATACACAGCATATATAATGTTTGGAAGGGTAGTATTTGGTGTCAGCATCCACATACATAGCAATGTACTGCAAAGAAGAGTAGAAATTAAGGTACAACTCAAGTACTAAAAAGCAATTTTATTTAAGGTATTCCTTCCCAACCTATTGATGCTTTGGGGGAGAATGTTTTTTTTTGTTTGGTTGGTTGGTTTGTTTTTGCTTAGTGTATGTGTGGTGTGGGGTTGGTTTTTTTTCTGCCCTATTGTTACATCCAGTTCACCTAAATGAACTCTACAGGTGGGTCCAATAAGATACTATTTGGCCTTATGTATGAAAGGACTTGATATACTTGCCTAATGTTGATCATACAAACCTAACTAATTTTAGTGGGAACTAGCATACATTCATGTTAATTAGATGCTTTGTTTAGTACAACTGGATGTGGAGGTAGGTTAGTATGGAATGAAGGAACTTGGGGCCTTGGCTTTATGGGTTTTGGTCAATGTTGAGCTGTGGGTTGTGGACAGGAGCTATAGGAACCATTGCACTTGCGGTATTTTCTGAAGTCCAGGTCTTTTTACCCAGAGGAGGCAGATGTTTTTAGGAGGAACACTGAACTCTCTTTCTGCTACACAGAGAATATTTAGGGACTTCTCCTCCTTTCAGGATAGCGTGGATCTGGCTTTCTGCTCTCCATTAACAGAAAGCCTTGGGAAGGATGCACATTACTGACAACAGTCTGAATTATGTTATGCTAAATGGGGCAATAGTACAAAGTCTTACTTTCATTGTAACAAACTGTGACCAATAGATTTGTTTATGTACTCTCTAAAATTAATTACATATTCATAACAATTGAAAAAGTGCTAATGACATAATGCTCAAAGCTGATGCTTTGGTTTGGCTCAGCTTTGGACAATATGACAGTCCTAGGAAGTTCCTTAAACCTCAGGCAGTATATTATTGCCGCTTTCCTGAAGCCCAGGTAATATCTGTTTAGTGTATTTACATATGTGTGTATGTCTATATATATGTATGTATGTTTTGTGTTGTTTCTCTGCCGAAACGTACGTCTACATTTTCAAAAGCAAACATACACATATTTTATTTTCTTCGGTTTTAAATCTCTTGACTATTTGTGAGTAATGTGCTTACAATACCAAAACTTCATGGGCTTTCTGTGATTTCTTTGATGAATTTGTTGATTTGAGTACTCTTTATCTATGCTGTAAAGCAATACAGATTCTATTAGTAGAAATTAAAGACCATATTGGAAGCATATGGATTAGATAGCTAATTCACAGCTGATAGAACGAAAATTTTGTCTAAATTTGTTGGCATTGTGCCATGATTAGTGTCAGGGTTATGAAAAAGTCTACACCAGGCTGGACAGGTAAGAGGTTATCTGCATGCAGCTTTCAGGAGGCAGAAGAATAAGACATTCCTTTATATTAAGTGGGGATAGTAAATGGATCCTGCTTCTTTAGTCTATTAGAGCAGATAGCTATTGAATACTGCAAAACAAAATGACCCTAAGAACTTAAGAATGGCTGTACTCAAACATTGACCTCTCTGACAATGTCAGATTGTAGATGCTTAGGAAGAAGATGTAAGAAATGTGCTAAGCACAGAGTGAGTCTTCCTGTTATTACAAATTCAGCTGGTAGTTTGTGGAGTTCCTGAGCTGAAAGTTGCATCTGGACCATCATAGTTAAAGGTCTGTGGTAGAATTGTCTTTCTTTTTTTAATACATTCATGCTTTTGGCTTCTGTAACTTGCTATGGCAGTAAGTTTTCCAATTCAGTTGTGTGTGTGGAAGGAGTGCTTCCTTTTGTTATTTAGAACTGCTGCCCAGTAGTTTAGTTATGTGTTTTCCAATTTTGGCATTGGATGAAATAGGTAATTCATGTCCTTATCATGAGGTCAGAGCTGAGACAAGTGAAAAATTAAATCACTGATCTTGAAACGATTTTACCTTCAGCCCGCTGATTTCAGTGAAGCCTACACAGGTGGATTAGTCTGGTCATTGAGAAATGGTTACCTACAATTATGAGACTCCTAAGACAAGGTGCAGCTTTCCCTGCTGAATCATCTTTCCTGGTTAATCAAAAGTTAACATTAGCACAGAACCCCACCAGAATATGCTCTCTTTGCTTACTTCTCCTTTGAGTTTGCTGAGAAGGGGAATTTTGCTTATTTTTTTTCCCTAATTTCAGGGAAATTTTTTTTCTTAAAGGCTGGATTGCTTTACTCTGTATTCCAATACATTCCGCATGCCATTAAAATTTGGAATATGAATTAGAATCAGTACTTAAATAAACCAAAGAAGCTTTAGGACACACTGTTTCAGTGCGGTTTGTGAGCAGCTTTTGCTTCTAGTTTCATTTGGAATCCAGAATATCACAGAATCACAGGATCGCTGGAGTTGGAAGGGACCTCTTGAGATCCTGTAGTCCATGCCCTGAGCTCAAGCAAGGTCAGCTGGAGCATCCCCTGAGCTCAAGCAAGGTCAGCTGGAGCAGGTTGCCGCGGACCATGTTGAGTCTAGGTTTAAATATCTCCACAGATGGAGATATTCTTCTGTGGGAAGCCTATTCCAATGTTTGACCACTCTCACAGTAAAAAAGTGGTTTCTGGTGTTCAGGTGGATTTTCATGTGTTTCAGTTTGTGCCCACTGACTCTTGTCCTTTCACTGACCACTACTGAGAATAGTCCGGCTCCTTCTTCTGTGTTCCCTCCGCTAGCTATTTATACACATTGATAGAATGAACCCTGAGCCTTCACAGGGATCTGCTTGATGTAGAGTACCATACGATAAAGCCCTGGAGGGAAGAGGGGCTCAAGAAAGCTCGCTAATAGTCAAGGATCATCTCCTCCAAGCTCAGGAGCGATGCATCCCAACAAAGAGGAAGTTGGGCAAAAACACCAGGAGGCCATTCTGTGATTCTGTGATTTTCTTTTCTGGGCTGATCAGTCCCAGCTCTCTCAGCCTCTCCTCATAAGAGATGTGCCCTTTATCATCTTAGTGGCCCTTTTGTATCATCTACAAACTTGCTGAGTGTGCACACTTCCCTCATCATCAAGGTCATTAATTAAGATGTTCGACAGTATTGGCCCCGGTATCAGCCCTGGGCTACAACACAGCTGTCTTGCCTCTAACCGGATTTTTGTGCCTCTAATCACAGTCCTCTGATTCTTCTCTTGTCAGGCAGATACGAGGAAAATGTTTTATAATTCAGATTGCTCTCATTGTAGAATTGAGGCAATACACAAGCCTCTAAATTTTACCAGCTCACAATTATGGGCAGTGAAGAAGGCTAGCAAAAGATGCAAATAATATTTAAATAAAATATCCTACAAAAGAATTTGCAAATGTTTGGTATTCCTATTACAAGACTCTTCTATTAATTTTTTTGTGTTTTTTGCAGTTCATCCTGCCTGTGTTATTGCCAAGTGTTGAAGTTGGGGCTGCACACGTGATAATGAGAAAATTGTTGTTGACGGCTTCCCCTCTGAATGCCCTGAATGTTCCCTCCTTCCCTTGACACGTGTTTATAATTACTTTTCACCTTTTAGTCTTTTATGCTCGGCAGATGAATATCTCAGGAAAAGTTAATTTAATGATTTAATATGGTTAATCAAAGTGGCTCGGCTGCGCCTCGGCTTTGAAAGCGCTCTAGCTAGGGAGTCTCTCAGGAGATGGGACCTCCTGCCAGTGACTGATAGGCCCGGGCTTGCTGGCAGGGCCGCAGGGCCGGGGCAAGCTCACTGCCTGGCTGGCAAACACCCCTGCTTCGAGAAATGCCCCCAGCTGAGGGGTTCTTCCTCTCTGGGAGAGTCCTGCCGGGCCCAAGCTGGCACTGCCAAAGCAGCCTGCGGCACTGGGACCAGCCTCTGTGCCCTGATCAACGCCTCCAGCGGGGCTTGGGAGCCACGGGGCAGCCCCATGGCCAGGCCCCACAGTGCTGCTTGCTTGGGGCCCCACAGAGCCTGGGGCAACAGTGGGGGCCAGCTGCTCCCCACAGGCTGGGGGCCGAGGACGGCTGCCTCTCAGGCCGGGGACAGATGGGGTGAGACTGAAATGAGTTTGCTGTCTGTGGTGGCTCTTAGAAAATGCTATTTTCCTCCGGGTGCTCTGATCTACATGGGCCATGCAAGCGATTGACCGCAGCCAGGTAGTTTGCCATGTGAAACTACTGATGAATGACTTTCATGGATATTACTTTCATGCACTTGAAATTGCTTGAGAGCTCTTGGTTTGTGCAAATGTTTTGCACTCAAACCACTGCTATGCTATGCTGCAGTTAATGAGATTTTTGTAAATCCAAAGAAAAGAATTGCAAACCAACTCATGTAAATATGTAGAGGGCCGGAGCACTAGGAGGACTCCCAAATCCATACTCCAAGTTGGGACAAATTTCTGATATTCTAACATCCTTTCTGAAGATACAAAGAGTCACAACATACTAGCCAGGTTTGGTATATGTAGCTTATATTTACTTGCAACTAAAATGCAGCGGAATGTTTAAAGTAATAAAAGCTGAAATGTTGTATTGAAAATAAGGTTTTCAAGAGCTGCTTCATCAGGTGCTTGAACCACACTTAAATACAAGGATGGTTGTCATTTTCAGGTAAATTCTTTCTCTTCATCGTCATTTTGTAGAAGTAACCTTTGGTTGGAAGCAGATAGACGACAGAAAACATCTAAATATTACCCTTAGCCAGAAGAACAGCAGCGTGCACTTTACAGTGCCATGCCACAGTGTGTGAGATGAGGAAGGCTGTATGCATCCTTCCCACATGAAGGGGTATCATGTACTGAGACCCATGTAATGATTAGGGCTGCAGTGCAGCTGTTGGCCTGTTTTGTCCGTGTGGGTGTCTTAAGGAGATTTTGTCTCTCCATCTCTCTCATCCACATGTACGCAGACTTCTCTCGGTGGGAGAAGCTGCAGGAGTATGCCAGAAGCTGCACCTCAGCCCCTGCTCAGATCCCTGTTTGACTGAGGCAGCTACTGCAACGTAGGGCAGCCAATAGATCTGTCTATGCCCTTTAGGTTTCTGTGAGTTGTCAGGTAGTGCTTGAGCTCCTAATGACTCTAAATCAGATGAGCAGAATGTAGGTTCGTATCTCCTTTCATTTAGCTGGCTTTAGTAGACCACCAGCATATTTTTCAATATATGCATTTTAAAACATAAATTATATTAATATTCTGCAATATTAAGGTTCTAACTTGATTGAGTTTAGACCTAAATGAATCTTGTTTACAGTCCGATGCTGTTGTATAAATTTATTCATATGAAATGTAAATTGTCTGATTAAATAAACCTGAACATTTTATCAAAATTATACCAACTCTTAGCTACATACCAATACTTTTATTAGTAAAAAGAAATCAACTTCTTAATGTTTGTGAGAACAGAAAGGATTATTAATAATCTTTTTATAGACATACTCAGAAAAGTTTGCAAAAAAGTTAACAGTGTCTTTTTCTCTCTACAAACTTTTAAAATTAATCATGCTGTACAAAATGAACAATGAGAAAGTTATCTGGAAGGATCAAGAGTAACATAGTGATAGATATTACAGAACCAATACTCACTGTGGTTAAGTAACTCCTGATGCAAAATTGGACTGCTGGGCTAAGGTTTTCTGCAAATTAAAGCAACTAAAGAGTTGCCCTGTGTTATGGGGAAGGTAACAGGCTTCCTTGAACCACTGCAACCTAAATTTCATCTTCAAGGCCAGTGGAGCTTATGTATGGTTGGTTATGAAGTTTTT
This sequence comes from Charadrius vociferus, assembly GCF_000708025.1. Lineage (NCBI taxonomy): Eukaryota > Metazoa > Chordata > Aves > Charadriiformes > Charadriidae > Charadrius > Charadrius vociferus. Next base: position 4,057,038 of record NW_009646856.1, read on the forward strand.
CTGTTGGGAAAAGGGTCTTCCAAGCCACAGAAATCTAGTAACCAAAGTAAACCTTTTTTTGTTCTTATAAGCCAAAGAGTTGGAACAGGTGCCCTCTTGTTCAATAATTCTTCAAAATTTTATAATTCATTCTATACTTATGGTAGAAGATTTTTTAAAAATGCAGATGTGTGCAACAGATTGATGTGCACAGGCTTTCAGTCCAGAAATGCATATGTAGAAGACGCATGTACTTAAACAGTTTTTGCTACAATCTGTCAAAAACACAAAGTCAGTTGAGGACTTCCTTTTCTGGTCAGTGGACTGTGATTAAGTGTACTGTGGCAATGATGCATCTCGACATACAAGTGACTTTGTTAGACAGATGCTGTACGACCTCAGGCATTCAAGTGGGCTAAATAGTCTTTAGGTCTGGGGAGGGGAGATTTGGTAATTTTTTTAAAGAGCTTAAACAAGAATTAAGGTAAATCTATAAGGTCAAGTGTTTCAGTCACAATATCTGTATTTCAAAATAGGTCCTTATGAAGTAGAATGTAAGGGAGGAAACAATGAAAAAAATCTGGCAAGGAAAAGTCCTTTTGGCAAAAAGCACACTCAGCTTGTGAAACAAATGGAATTTGTGTGGGTAAGCTCTGTGGCTGACTTTGGGAATCTTAATATTCAGAGCTGAGTTTTCAGGCTGCATATGAAAATAGTGCCTTGTTATCATTAAAATTAGCTAAATCTACCTGTTTAAAAAAAAAAATAAAAAATGAACTAGTCTTGCAAAATTGTCCTCTTCCACTGTCTCAGCTTAGTGCGTTGTTTTTTGGGGTTTTTTTTGTGGAAGTGAGGAACTTCAGTATTTGTGTTACATCTGTAATATTAAACAGATTTTTTGTGTGAGTTGTGTGCATGGGCAAGTGGGTTTAGTTTTGTTTTTATGGGAAGGCTCCTTCAATAAGTGTATTTCAAAAAGCTCACTTCGATTTATATTTGTTTAACCAATTCATTATGCAGAGTACAAGCTCTCTAAGTTACCATGAGCGTGTCTTTGTCTCTGAAGACCTGGTGTGGTGTTTTGAAGCAACTTTCTGAAAAAGCAGGATGACAGATTGGAGCAGTGAAGCAGCTGTTTTCATAAAAGTTTTTAAACTGGATGAGGAAATTATTAAAATAGTATCATTGCCTTTGAATCTATTTTCAGTGTTTGTGAACAGAATATTAGCCCTCATACCTTAGTGGTAAAACCATTATTTTTCTTGATGAGAAGTACTACTTTTCCACTAAAAATCTGCCAGAATACTGTGGAATCTGGCTTAGCTACCCAAATATACAAGACCTCCCTTTTTGATATATTGAACAAAAGAAATGTCTGTTTTATGGAGAAGAGAAAGGAAGAAGCTGTATGTTTAATCTTCTTATATACTGTATGCATTAGAATGATGAATGGAGTGGATATAAAGATGCAACTAACTGACTAGTCCACGCATCCATTTTACCATAAATTCACTGTTGACCCTCTTCTACTGTCCATGTCAATATTTTTATCCCTTATCTGCAAGAACGAATTCAGCGTTTTCTCTGACACAACTCTAAACTTCAACTTTAAATATTGCAAATAATTAAAGATCATTTAAATAAAAGTATTGAAAATTAAATACTAGTTTTGCATATAAAGTGGGCTTAATGTTCTAGGTGTGATTCCAGATCACTCCTTTAGACTGTTAACTTTACATTCATATTTAACAAATGACATTATTCAGTTTCATGGGGTCACTGTGTCAAAATGTCTGTGTTAGAACTTTAATTTATTTCCAAAGGTTCTTTGAGTGGGCAGATAGGAATGGTGTGTTAGAATGATTTATCATCTCCAATTCCCCATGTGGATTTTAAGGCTTGGAACGTAGTCTATGATGTAAATTTTAAGTCTAGATGGGTTCAGCTGCACTGCAGCAGCAGACTGAATCGATGGGACTTGTATCCCAAATGTGGGAGGCTGACCCTCTTCTTAAATATTGATGGTGCCTCTAATTCTATCTCCTGATCAAAGTGACAATTTGTCTACCTCTCTCCTGTGAACATTAATAGAAAACATGCAAGTGTGTTTGTGGCCAAATTTTGCTTTGTTAGCATCCTCTCTTGGAAAGCCTAATGGACTCTTATCATATCAGCAATTATTGGGTATACACAAGAGATGCCCATCTGAGAGTGTGATAATTGAGGAGTTAGGGAAAGTTTTTTAAAGCTGTCAGCCAACTTCATTGGATCATGGGCTGTTTTTTGTTTCAATATTTATTTTGCTGTGCTATAAATTAATGCACGTGTATCAGTGATGATCTTTGCTATGGGACTGCTGACTTTGTACTCTAAGGTAGTCAGGCACTGAGTGTAAATTTCACTGACTGACTAAAAGTGCAGAGGAAATGAGTAGGTAATGAGAGCAGAGCAGCCAGTTCTTTAATTGAATTAAAAGCCGGGTGACACCAATGCAGACACCTGTCCAATTACAGACAGGCCAAGGTGTTTACCATTGCTGTACAAGCGATTTGAAGATGACAGAAATCTTTCCGCCCACAGATTAACATAATGAAGGAGAACAGATTACAGTGGATGCTGGCCAAACAGATAGGTTGGCAGCTGAGAAAAAAGTAGTTTGCTGAAGTATGTAAATAAAATCTGTGCGCTTGCTATTGCCTACCTATGCAGCACATCTGTTTCTTTGTTGAAAGGAAATAGAGCAAGAGTACATGTGAAGGAAAAACATAATTAGGAAATGAACAAATTATTTTTTAAGTTGCTGCCTTTGCTGCATAATTTTTTTTAACATAAACCTCCTGTTGCAAAAGGATTTATTTGTTTGGGTTGTTTGGTTTTTTTTTTTCAAATTCTCATTGCCCTTCACAAGCTTGCCTGTGCAATGTACACTCTGTTGCGCTGCAGGTGCTTTATATAAAACCTTTCTACTTTGTCCAGAGTAAACCAAACAGCCCAATCCAAAACTTCTACAGCTACAGGCATCTTTCTGGGTATGTGCTACTGCTGCTCTCAGTGCCTGAAGCCATTGGTGACCCCACAGAATGTCTTCCATCAGGAAATGCAAGGAGCATTAATTCACTGCTTCATAAGAAAAGAACGCTACAAATGCTAAATGTACAAATAAAACTAAATTGCTTCCTAAAGCACAGCAGAGTGAATAGAGAGGTGGCATATACACTATACCATGCTCCTTTTAACCGAGAACTTGCAAATGTCACAGAGGATTTGGTTTCTGCATGTGTTTATTTGCTGAAGGTAATTCCAATAGTACCTTTTATATGTACCCTGTTTGACCGTCTATGATCTGGAAATAAGTGCTTTGTACTAAGTATTACACAAAAAAGGTATGGGGTTTTTCTACTGAAATTTCTGTGCTGAAGAATTTACCCTAGATTCCAATATTCCTGCTTTACAGGGATAGTAATGTTTTAAAACATCATTATTTCATATTTTCTGCTTTTTCAATGCTCTTAAAAATATTTGTCTTCCATCACAGGAAGATTACAGGCACGTTTGCTTGGGTAGTAGCTGACACAATGTTCTTTTTCTTTCTTGTCACATTTAGATTAGATAGTAAGATGTCAGGACAGCTTTCCACTGTTAACTGGGGATTTGCAAAATCAAAACTATAACTGGAGAGAGAGGATTCTGATCAACTGGTTTTAGTTTAACAGTACTATGAAGTGAATGTGATTACTTCTGAATATCTCTTTGTGTGTACGAGTGGAACTAGACCTCAGAGAATTCAAATAGAAAGATTATTGCAATGTCAACCTTTGAAGTTTTTTGAGTAATTATAAGGAAAGACACAAACATTACTAATTCAGTGAAAGCTAATCTCATATTTTCCATGTGAACACAGCTATTGGTAAACACAATATAAGCATTTACAGACTTACTTTGATTGTCCCACTCAGAAAATAATATATTTATGCTGTAACTGGTAGCTTTCATCATCAAATTCTCCAGAGCCTTTTTGTGAGTTTAAAGGCCTTATGTGGGGAAAAAAAAGATATTTTTTAAAGAAATCCAAAGTTATGTTGCATTCTATGCAGTAACTCAATGAGGAGTAATAATAAGGATTAATTTCTTCTACCTGTTTGTGTATATGTAATGCCGAGGGGGTTTGCAGTCTTCTTATACTATGGGAACTTTGGCCAAGAATTGTGGTTCTCTGAGGTACTGTTGTTTTTGAAGCTGCTTTGCAAAATCTGGTGTCAAGTTGCAAAATTTGAGTTTGCTATATATATTTTTTTTTCTAATGAAACACCCCATTGATTTTACTAAAAGCTGTGAGAGCCGAGGTGAGAACACGGTTTGAAATAAAAGTTGACATGAATTGGCCTTCTTTTAATTACTTCTGCATTTTCATTCCATATTACTTTAATGTCAGACCTAACTTGAAATGGGAACTGCTGATGCTTCCGAAAATGACTATAAACCACATTTTTTCCATCTAGTCCTTCTGGATAATGCAGTTCAAAATATTGTGTAACTTCCTAAAGTGGTAAGCAGTGACTTGTTGCATTCGCTATGACAAGTAGCTGATCAATATGTGGGAATCTAGCAACTTCTCTTTACTAACATAAGCAAGGCCTGAAAAAGCAAAAGATTACAGGTCTTTTTTTTTCCTGTAAACCCTTGGGTACTGTGTCACCTGACTTATGATACTGTAATATTATAACAAATATATGGTCTGTATGCTGCCACTGAAATAATGGAACCCAAGTGGGATGTTTCATACAAAAGAGAGATTTCAGTTTATGGATGAGTAGGGGCAATATTGGAGAGGAAGCATTAAAAAAGTTTTGTTCTGGGAGACAGTGAAAATTCCTTGGAAAACCAAAATGAATAACTGAAAAAACTTTGTGAGGCAGGGACTAAGAAAAAACTTCTTTATTGTCATTGTTATATTAAAATATACACCTCAGTCTTGAAGTAGTATCTGTTACAGTGAGCATAACTAAAGAAACTTAGCTGCATCAGTAGTATTAAGAATGGAATGAAATACCATTTACTTTTAACTTATTTTGCAAAATTTCAGTCATGGCATAACAGGAGCAAAACCTTAAAATCATTTTCCTTTTCCACCTGTAACAGTGAAAGCCTGTAACAGAAAACTTTAATTTTTTCACTTCTGTCTGTGTATGTGTGCAACCTGACTGTACACTGTGCATGCATAACACCTTGCTTACTTCTGTTGCAGGCATATTGACAGGCTTGCATCCCTTCACAAACTATGCTGTAACCCTAACTGCTTGCACTTTGGCTGGCTGTACTGAGAGCTTGCATGCATTGAACATCTCCACTCCACAAGAAGGTAAAGTAATTTCAAAGGTCTTGACTTCCACATTTCAGTCATGAATAATAAAACAGGAGAAGAGCTAAATGCTGCAAAGCCATTTGCTGGAAAACCCCAACCTAATTTGATGACAAAGTGCATTGCCAGACCATAATTGCTCCATTTTTTGGGGGGGTGCGAAAATGAATCAAACTCCATACCCTTTAATGACATGCATCTTTAATAGCTGTAATGCAGATTAATGGGCTTTTTAATTGCTGTTACATTGTTCATGCAAGAGCCTTGTCATTAATATGAAGCATCTGAAAGATTAATGAAAGCTTCCTCATTTTACTATGGCTCAGAAGTAAATCTAGAGACAGTCTGACTAAAAAGAATTGATTGTATGGCACAGTATGAAATTGAGAATCAAACGGTTGATTTCCATGGTTTCTTTTAACTGCTAAACACCAGCAATAGGCAACAATTATTTCAGTGTGATGAAACCTTCAAATGCCGATTGAGTTATTTATTAATCACTGCTCAGATTTTCCCTTTCTTTTCTAAACGCTTTTAGATGTTGTTGTGCTCAAACTTACAGGTTGTGAGTGTAAATTAATGTTTTCTGTGCTTACATCAAGAACAGGAGCAGGAAGAAAGAGAAAATACATGATATTTCTGACATTAGAGAGTAGGCTGATAAGTAATACACATCAATTACTGGAGCAAATGCTCCCAGAATATCTGTGACATATCTAACTCCATTCTCAATTAAACATAAAGTACACATCTGCTGGTTCTATCATCCTAAAGCCATGTTAATCCAGTTAAAATCATCAGTTACTCCATATTTCCACCAGCAGAATAATGAAGAGTTTGTGTATTTATAGAACAGTAGTTAATCTTCCATGGTGTGAAGTAGTTTTCAAAATTCCCTCCCTCCCACAGTTCTTTGTTTAATCTGCTCGTATAAACTAGGTAGTAATACAGCACCAATAAAACAAATAAAACTTTAGCATGAAGTTATGTGAATTACAACCATAATGCTTAAAAGAATGCCAGAGTGTTGAACTGCTGCCGAAGGAGGTAGTCACGCAAGTTGTTGTCCTGATGAGGACAGTCCTGAAGACTGCAGTCTAACATTGCTGGAACAGTATTTCGATGAGCGTGTGTTAGCAACTGCCAACAGCACCAATCAAATCAAAACCCAATTATTGTCTGTTGGAAGTTCTAAATAAACTGACTGAGTTTGTCTGGTGGCATTATCCGTAAATGGGTTTAGCCTCTGACAGCCAAACGGTTAATGGACCCTGTGACGTAAACATGAAATACAGAATTGTTTATTTCTTTCTGGTGTAATGTAGTAATTAAAAAATAAATTGTTTATGTCTTACTTTCTCATCTTAGTGAATAAAGCAGGAATTCTTACAAGTGTTTGAGAAAAACATCCATGGTTTTCAGATGTGCTGTCATATTGGGAAGGTTTAGGCAAGAATAGATTTTATTTTTTTTTCTCAGAGATCAAATAAAGCCATGGGGAACATGTGTTTTATCCCTCAGAAGAATTGAACAAAAAGTCGATGTCTGGAGTTTCTATTTTTGGATGCTCTTGTTGCATGCTCTTAGTAACAATAAATTGATGATACAGAAGACAGACGCCGTATCACACCCTCCAGCTATCCCTGTTTCCCTATTGAAACATTCATTACTTTATATTGTTTTCACATTGCCAGGCACTGCTAGTTATTGTTTTAAATTGCTAGCACAGAGCTTGTAAATTACAAGATATTCCTCCCAGACTAAGGCCTGAGTTCTGCTCCCCTTGCGATATTCAGTGGGATTGCTTGTGCTTCTAGCATATAACTCATTGGAAAGGTGAGAGAACTCAGATTTTAAATTATTATCCATTGCCAACTTCCAGTAGATTATATACCTAAAATCTATGCTAAACAAACATTGCTAAGTGTATTGAATTTTGAAAAGTCTGAAATAAGGGGTAGTGCCTAAGAATACAGTATCTGCGTTTGTGATTACAAAGAATGATTACTTTGTAGTTAGGAATAAAAAGCATGAAGGAAGAGAAAATAATTTGTGTTAAAAAAGGACAGTACTAACAACGTGTACCTCTCCCCTTGCTCAGTGTTATCAAACTGGAAAGATAAAGTTATATAAGTGTAATTATTCTCAGAAAAAGCAAAGAGTATATCCTTGTCTTCCATAGAAGTTTCTATTTGGCTAGGAAACCTCACATGTAATAGAAGAGTTCTCAAAATGCTGGTATGTTGCAAGCATAAAATCTCTTCTGAAACTTCAACTTTACCAAAAATCATTCTGGTAGTAGCTGGTTACTGAAATTATTTATTATTTGTGGAAATATAATATAATATGTTATACATTTCCATCAGCCCCTGAAGATGTGCAACCACCCACAGCAATATCCTTTCCCACGTTCTTGCTGATGAGTTGGAGTCCACCAAAAACACCAAATGGTGTTATTATACAATACACTTTATATATGAACGGAGTACCAATTTACTTTGGAAATGGAACCAAATATGTCGTAAAAGGTGAGTTCTGTGCTAGGTAGCATGTCAGATGGATATTTCATCGTTGCTATGAATAATAACATAGAATCGTAGAATCATCTAGGTTGGAAGGGACCTGGAAGATCATCGAGTTCAACCATCAACCTAACACTGCCAAAAGCCACCACCAGACCATGTCCCTAAGCACCACATATATGACTGGTCCCTTTTTACTTCAGAGGAAAAGAAAAATAAATTTAAAATGGGCCAGATGCGTTTTAAACTCTGATGGGTTCGATTTTTTTAAAGAATCCTTCATAGAACACTCTGTTGGGACTCAGAAATCCATGTGTCCACGGTATAGCTAAATCTTGTGCTGTGTTGTCCTTTTTCACGTCCTGAGTCATCTTTTTAAAGATTTCATAACATTTTGATCTTGTAGCATCCAGCTCTTGAAACAAGTAAACTGTAAGCTGTTGAAGACAAGATATGATGTACAGGTTTAATAGTTTTTCCTACTGTCTTCCTTAGATATTCTTAATTGGAGAGCCACTGTGTTGCTTTCCTGAATAGCCCATGTTTAATTCAAGCATAAACTAATCATCCGTTTTCTTCTGATAACGCTTATGCAATGTGTCAATAAACAAGTTATATCAGTACTCTTAAACTATTACATAGAAGCTAAATGACTGTTGTTTGGCAGTACAGTGAAGCAGTAATCTGACTTCCTATTTTAATATAATTGGTGTAGTTTAAGGAAGTATCCAAGGTATTTGTTCAGAGATTATTCAAACAACAAGAAGAATCAAAATAAAAACCAAACTGTTGAGCTAAAAGTATCACAGCACAACATAAGCACGATTCAGGACTCATCAGAATTTTTATATGGTAGTAGTGCAAGTAAAAGTAAAGCATTTCATGTCGGACAACTCAGGGGGAAAAGGGTATCGAGAGCCTACTTTCTTTTTAATGTAAGGTCTTAAAATTCAAAGCCATTTCTGCATCTTGAGTTAGTATAAAACATATTTAAAAATTCATATAGTTCAAATTTCTTTGCCTTGCACAGGCCATAAGCTACTGGTGTGGTGGGTCAGTTTTGACACTGAAAAATGAATCCAGTTAGAGAACCTCCTGAAGGCTGTTGATGATCGCTATAATAAATAGTGCACACTTTAAGTCAAACTTTTTCATTCTGTATTCAAAGGTAATGGATTTTTCGTAACCATAGTAACCTTAGTGTATTTCTGGATAAATACATGAGGTATATACATTCTGGTTTTATTTTTGAATATAAACTACCACATTATGTATTACTAATAATATGAAAAATAGGATATAGGTTAGCATAATGACAGCTCAAACTAGTGTGCATTTTTCTTCTGCAAAAAAATAAATATTTATCAAAAGTATAGGTTCAATTAATTTCTCCCCCCCAAGTTTTCTGGTATTCTTGTAGTGCCATTTATCTTTTTTGCAAGATCTCCATTAATCTCTTATTGCCATACCATAACACTATTCTTAAGAATTTTGAAGTGCAAATAGTTGTGCTTCCAATCTTATTAAAATTATTACTGAAAGTTCATCACAGGTAGTTTTACTGGTGTGTTCATCTGCAAGCTGGTAATAAATTGACAAGCAATGGAAAACATTTGAGGAAATGTTCACTGTAATGTTTTTTTTTTTGGTTGGTTTTAGATTCATGTGTGGTTGTCTTCTGGCTCGTAGTCAAAATGAATGCTTATTTTTAGAAAATGTAGTCAAGTAACTTTTGTAATTGTTCTTTCAAAATATAGAAAAGGATAAATTAAGAAGGGTTGGGACTTGATTCCTCATATTCTACCTCTAAATCTTGAATGATACATCAGATTACATGCACCTAAACGAGTCTAAGGAAAAGTCATCTGGTTCATAAGCATCCTAGAGGAGGTCTTGTTGCTTTTATTTAGAAATTATTTATTTATGTTTTTCTTCATTTTTCTAGACATTTTGATATTTTGGGTCCTATTGAGTGTTTCCTAGCTTTGATTTCAAATAATTTTTTAGGCAGTCATAAGTAATAAAGAGAAAAGAGAATCTTACTCAAAAGAGAAGGCTAGTGAATCAGATTGTGGAGCCACTCTTGCCTACTGTTCTGAACATGGTGTGGAGATCAGTCTGTTTACTTTGGATCCATTTTATTTAGCTGGCGGTTTCTCACCCTGAGGGGTAAGAGGTGATCTGAGCCAGCAGACTGGGATTTGGGTCACTAGAAATCCTAGTCATTCTGAATCAGGTTTATTCAAGATCTTGCTTAGATCTGCATGTATCTTGAATTTCACTCGTTTTTGATTCCTTTCGGAGCCTGAGATTTTCTTCATTGCAGGCTAGAGGTAAAAGAGGTATAACACAATCTTTTTTTTCCCTAGGGTTATGGTTTTACAGTGAAAAGCTGCAGCTTTTGACTTTCCAGTGTTACGCATGTCTCTTTCCTACCTTTTTGGCTTTTCCCATATTATTATCCTTTTCCTTTCAGCATTTATGCCAGTGATGTTGGTGACTTATTGCCTCAACATAATATGTTATTCACCCTAAACAGAGGGACAAAGGTCATTATCTCTGACATGTTTCCTATTCATTCACCAAAATGTTTGTTTTAATTTAATAACTATACGACTGAGCTCCTAACCCGTAGTCTATACCAGAAAGTCACAGATTCTTTCTGTGTTTTTTAAAGTGCTGTGTCTATTGAAATGTTTTTTTTTTTTAAAACCTTTCTTTTTAGGAAGGCATCAATTCTGTCTAAGAATTAGTACTTCGCCAACTTTCACTTCAGAACATGAAAAGTGCAATCAGTTTAGGCCCAGACTAATTAATCCATTACTTGAGGAGGGTTATGTTTTCTCAACAGCATAATTGCAAATATATTGTTAACTTAGTTTCTGATTTTGACAGTTGTTGAGGGATTGAAATAATCATTGATTTTCATGGAAATCCAAGTGTTTATTTCCTCTAGGGGTTGAGCTGTAATTAAAAAGGAAACCCTTTAAAAGCACGTATAGCAAATGCACACTTTACCACATTGAAAAGGGGGGACCCATTAGGCATCCATCGTCCATTAGTGCCTTTAAATATTTTCCCCATATTGACAAATTCAGCTTCTGTGTTGTGAGTAATAAAGCACTGAAATGAAGCCAGCCCCTGTACCACAAGACCTTTGTTAACTGTCTGTCTGTGATTTTTCTGCTTTCGACCTTTATGCTTTTGCCTGATGGGTCCTACTTCCTCGTGCAATCTGGGTGCTATTTCACATCCTGAAATCCAGTGAAAGCCTAATCTCCTAAATGGGTAGGGACAAGCCAAGAGTCAAATACACAGTCCAGGATCCCAAGTGGAATTTAGGCTCTGTGAAGCGATGTCCCTGTATTCATGCTTCCTGTTCCTCTCTGTGAGAGTGTAGAAGCTCCTGTAACCAAGACCAACAGCTGCAGCTCAGGAAAGCAATTGCAATAGGTTTCTGCTCACCAAACCTGCATACCTTACTGTTCTGTAGCGATGACTAGCAGCTGCGAGGAGATGGAGAAGCTTGTACAGTCATCTTCAAAACTCTTAACATATACACACTGATCTTACAAAGGCTTTTGATTTTAGGAAAATTTGAGTTGATTTTTCCTGTGGAGAGGAAAATACGCTTCTCTCACCCATCCAAACACTCACAGGCAAAATTGAAGCTTCTACTTTGAAATGTGGAGATTTCTTAATGTGATTCTTTTTTCATATTTTTAAATTTAGGTGGGGTATTTGTTCTTGTTTTCTCTTTTCTCTAAATTAGTCTCAGAAGTTTACCACCTGCCTTAGATCAAAGAGAAAACAGGGTGAGTTTTATACTGAAAAGTATTTGACTGCAGTGGCCTGAACTGGTGGTGCCAATACCACCAGCAGAAAGGTGGTCTAATAAATGCAAAAAGGTATAGTATAAGCAGAGACAGTAATGATCAGATGTGACCCAAGGGCCAAGTTTTGTTTTGGTGGAAACCTTATTGTTGTGAAGAACCTTTAGAAAAAAGATTAGAGCAAAATATTCCTCTATTTTTAAATGCTGAGCGTTTGATGGACTAAGAAAAGGTGTTCATTACCTAACATGTTTACAAAGGGAAATGAGTTTGTAGATATCTTTATAAAACAAAATGTATAAATCTATCTTTGCACTGGGCTTGCCATTGAGGATGTACGTCTACATTTTCTGCAGCACTAGGTACTTGACAATGTTAACAAATTGTGTTCATATAATTTCCCCAGCAGAATCTAATGGTTCTCATCATGAATCTTTAAAAGGAAGATATTCTTATTAAGACTCAGCTGTATGAAACTTATTTTTCCCTGCCAACCGAAAAGAAGTGTTTCCAGTTTTTCAGGAAAAAGATCCGGTCAGCTATTACAAGGGCAGATCCTCAACTGAGTTAAATGATTATAGAGTTATCCTAAATTGCATGCCCAAGAGTTTAAAAAAAACTGTGACAGACTGCTTTGTACCAGATTCCTTGGCAAAATATTAAGGAGAGCTTGGAAAAGGTGAGAAAGAGCTGCCTTCACAATTTTGGCTAAAAGTATGAACTAAGCTTTGGCTTATTCTAATTATTATTTGACCTGAGTGTGGAAAAGCTGATCCTACAAAACCAGTATAGAATGGGAGCCTTGTTTTCCTGTGAGGAAGAGGCAGATGTTTGACATCTCTGTAAACAGGGCTTAGCATATCTGAACTTAAAAAATGGGAGAACCCCAGATTAGTACCTGTATTTTTTTAAAAATGTTGCTGTAAACCAATAGCAATTACAATACACACTATGCACAGCCACGCAGTTATTACATTTTAGTGAAAAACTGACAGGTTTTTGTCATTTTTATCCTTATGACTACTACTACTACTTGTTTTAGATGATAGATCATGATAACAAAAGCAAAATCCATCATAATATCAATATTGTACTAATTGCCAAGTGAAACATTTGAACAAGAAAATCCACAGAATTGTACGCAGAGGATAATTGCAGTAAGATGTACCACTGCAAGAAGCTGAATCACTGAGAAGAAAACACTTATTATGCTAGGTCTGAGGTGTAGTTCTCATGGTTACTTTTCATACAGTTTTTAGTTATAGCTGTGTTTGAAAAACACCAGTTTCCAACCCTAAGGATTTGTGTTCCTTTGTTCTAGGCCCTGCTTAAAGAGGACAGGCAGCTTTTGCCTTAAAGGACAAACAGTAGAAAAATTCTGTTGTCCTCTGATATGAGTTTATTGCCCATCTTCCAGGTTGCAGTGAAATACATATAAATACCAAATGAACCCAGTCTGTCATTTCACTAGGGTGTTTTGGAAAGAGGAGTTTGCTATCCAATATGATGTTAGTGCTAGATTTATGTATATTATAACCGGGATGTCACAATTCCTCATTTTTTTTTGTGAAGCAGAGACTTTTTTAACACCATTGTGAGCAATGGAAAGTTAGTCTTCATCCCTTCGCAGTTAGAATTGCTTATCTGAAATGTTTTATGTGGGACCCAGTGAGATATGCCCCAATGTCTCTTTCTTCTTTTAGGGTCTTGCAATACCATGCTACAGTTCCATGCCCACCCCTCATATTTGGTTTAGCAACATATCCAGCTGATAAAGCATACAGGAAATAACATGTTTTGCAGTGTGGCATATAAAGAACGCCTGCTGCTTCAGGCTTTATTCTGGCCTGAGAATGCATTTAAGTAAATACATATTGGTGCACCTAGCACTAGAGGGCAGAGTACACCAGTGTTACAGGAGAAGCTGCCTTCCTCTAAAAGTTGGAGACATAAGAGAAAGCACATTTGATACACCTGAATTGGCAACACTGACATTGCCAGTGACCGGTACTATCGTAATTAATTCCACAGCCCCAGAATGCAGATTCAGCAGGCGCAAAAACCAAACTTCAGACAGAAAGATCTGGTGCACTCATTGGACTTAATAATACAAATCTGGGGAATTTAGAAGGGAGGGAGGGTGGGGTAAGGGTAAAAGCATTATGTTTATTTGTAGCAGCTCTGTTGTATCATTTCCTATTGCAGTGCATTAGTGCAGTGTTAAATAAAATCTGCTTATTTAAAATCCTTTTAAATAGTGTTTAAATATTTCATGCTGATACAATCTGCTAAAGTAGTTATCCTTGCTGCAGATTTCAGTTAACCTTGTCGCAGATATTAAGCCTGAAGCTACACAGACTTTTAGGGACCTTGATTATAGAGTAAAACCTAATGGTGTCATTATAAAACCACAGCTGGACAAGCTTCTGGAGTCCTTGTCCTTTGATCAGATTTGGGTAACACAGCAAGCCAGGAGAGAACTCACGCTAACCCTGCTGGAAGTGCTGAGCTCTCAGGTTGCCTGAGTACTGCTTTCTAAAAATTAAAATGCAACACAAATTATAACATGAGAGTGCTTGGTATGTCCCAATCTTCTGTATGTACCAACGCAAACTGGAGCAAATAGCTTCTCCAGAGCTAATAGCTGTAGAACAGGAAGAGTTCTTTTATTCTCCTTTTCCTTCTGGCAGTGTAGGAAATATTTTGGCTCTGTGCTCTGTTTTTTAAACAAGGAGAAGAAAAACATTGATTTTAAGTTTTGTCTAAATTCCACGACAAGAATTAAAACCACTAAAAAATGTAAAACTCCCAGTTTATTTTGTCCTGTGATCTTACTTCAAAATTAGTTGTCAGAATTAGACATGTATGGGCTTCTAGTTCTCCTTCACAGATATCTAGATTGATCAGCAGACTTAAAGATGTTGAGATCTCTTCAAAAGACAGTGTGTACTGAGGACAGATTTAAATCAAGTACTCATTGAGCTCAATTTGAAAAATTTAAATACAACCTTTTTTTGTTTGTGGTTGTTTTTTGTTGTGGTTTTGGGGTTTTTTTTTGACAAATGGCACAGCTTATTGTCCACACATTATTATCATTATTATGGTGTACCATCATGTGGATTTACAGGTCTTCTCCAAGACATCACCACTGCAGTTAGATTCTTGTTTTCCTGCTTTCTGCGATCAGTTTGTTGTAAAGTTGCCTGTGTGAACCTCTCTTGGGCAAACTGGCCCAATCTTGTGCAGCTTGTCTGCCTTCCTCTGTCATTTCTGAAGGGTGTAATCTGTTTCTCTGCCTTTTGTCTTTCATTAGTGAGAACTTCATATAGGGTTCTATCAAGTGATACAGTTTCCCTTTGTGAGCAGCTGTCACATGGTGACCACTGTTAAACATTGACCACTATTAAACATTGAGAGTTCTCCTCAGATTTAGAAGAACTAGAATATGCTTTCTTGGTCATATTGTGCTCATACCCTGAAATACTTTTTGTGGGATCTTATTTGCAGCAGTATGTCTGGTAATTGTGGTTTGCCTGAAACTAGTAAGGCAAAGTGGTGGGTTCTGTTCTGGTTTTAATTCCGCTGATAAAACATATGCATGACCTTATAGTTGAAGTCAAGATTTCATTCAATCACACTTCTCTTCAGTGCTTTAGAAAACGCTAGAAATTGTGCAAGGTTTTATGTCCAACTTATAAATCCTGTGTTTATAGATAAAAAAAGGCATCTCCACTTTCCTGAGACCTTTTTTTTTTTTTCTTTTTTTTTTTTGGCCAGTATCATTTTCAAATGCTTGGTAAATGATTTATGCTTAGTTTCAGGTAGTGCTGGACTCATGTAAATGAAGATATGGCATGTCTTGCACAGATGGACTAAGGCCAAACCTGCTGCGTCTGTTTGAATCTCTTGATATCCATTCATATGGATACCTCACTTAGCTCTAACTTAATAAGCTGGAAAGAGAGTGGGGTAGCCTTCTTGATATTGCAAACTGCATAATGAAGGTCCTCTCTGAGATTTGCCTTATACCATAGAAAACACACTCATATTTCTCCTTACTTGGTCAGGACCATTTGGTCTCCTGAACTGCCAAATGCTTGATGTATATTTAACTTAAGATAGATATTTTCTTCCATGCTGCTATTACAAATTGTTTTGGTTTATCAGCTGTGATAATTATTGTGAATGAGCAATATATTTGTTCCTGTTTGGCTTGCACTAGACACAGACCCTTCTTTCTATACCAAATATGTCCCAACTTTCCTTTAATACTAGTGGAATATTAATAAATGGTGACAATCTACAGGCAGGTGACACCACAGTAATACTTCTGGAGGGTTCCCAACCAGGGTTCCCCTTTTCCTTGGTTTTATTAAATGCGTGGCCACGAGGGTGTTGAGTCATTAACCATTACTTAAATATTTTCAGCATTTTATTTATTGAAAAAACAGAAAGCTATAACGAGACAAATTTATGAAAAGGGGAACCATTGATGTTTGCATGTTTCAGACTTGTCATGTCAATAAATCTAAGCAACTACCTTACAACTTGGATTTCTAAAATGCTTCACCATTTAATGTTTTTTCCTGTTACTGTAAGTCCAGACCTTCCTGAGTATTTTACATCTTTCATAAGTCTTGTCTTGTGGGTGAACAATACAAGCATGAGTGTTACAAGGCCATAAAATAGTTGGATGTACGTTTCATTTTAAAAATATTTGATGGTTTGTATGATTGGAGGAGGATTCCTGTATTTTCAAAATCTGTTTTCCTGTCCTCCTAACTTATGTGAGAACATACGCAAGGCATAAATCATGTCACAAAAAGCATGAAAGGCATTCTAGGATACTTCCTTTCATGTTGAATCACAGCCAGAAATCTAACCTAGGTTTCTACACTGATTGCCTAAATTGTTTACATAAAGCCTAATAGCCTTTTAGTCGGTACTGAACTCCATCATGCTTTCCACTAGTCTTCCATGAAGTATTGTATTTTTATGACAACCTGTTTCTGATTGAAGCATTTTACATAAATTGTAGTTGGACTTTGAAAGCTGCTGGGGGTTTTCTCTTTTTTTCTTTCTTTCTTTTCCATGGTTTTTATTGTGTAAGTAGAGTGACACATTAAAGTGAGGTGTTACTGGGAAATTAACTAGTGCATGGGAAAAAATGTTGAGGTGAACACAAAACTAAACATGCAAGAACAGTATCAGATTAGTGTGCTTTAAGTAAGGCTTAGACTCACGGTCTTAAGATGAATGGGAAGGTAGATGAGGAACATCATTATAGTTTCTGTGATGGCTGCTTTGCGTAGAATGTGTTCCTTTATTACAGAGGCACATTTACAGTATGCATATCTTGATTTCTTTTTTTGCATGTCTGAGCATGTTTATACCTACATGTAAATAAGCATCTGGATTTCTAATTTAAGAATGGTGCTGTTCAATTATTCTGGTAAGGAGTGGAGCTGCACAAGGTCTGCACATGTGATAGGGTGGGAAAGTGAATTTTTACGCTGGTGATAATAAACTGCCTGTGTTCTGCCTCTGGGAATATATCCTTAGCAATTTCTAATTTGTGATTTAATCAATTCAATCAATAAGTTTCTATGTTCTTTCTGTAAGTATACATGGCTTCCATCAACAGAGGTGCATATATATATAAAATTCAATACAAATATCTTGGGGAGACATAATATTTCTGTTTAAATTTTTTTCTAGTTGGTATAAATTAGTCAGTCAGTGCTGAATAGATAGTACGGGCAGTTAAAACAGCTCTGCCAACAGTTGAAAGTTTTCTTGTTAGGACAGTGGGTGAATAGCTTTGCATCCCCTCTTTTAGTGGAAAAGGTTATTCAGGAGTGACTAGAGAATCTGGCTTATTAAAATCTTCTGGGTCCTCATTGCTTACCTTTCTAGGATCATTGGCTAGACTGAGTGAGTTCATACAGAGGATGTATAAGTGGTGAAAATTTCTACCATCTGTTCTGTGAGAAATGTTGAAAATGAATGAAATTGTCAACAGTGGAAAGTAACCTATGTTGGTATGGTATGTCAATAGCTTCCTTTTGAAAGTTGAATTTCTTACTGACTTCAACTTTGGTGCTATTTGTGATCACTTAATTTTAATATCGTTAGTCATTTGTTTTCTGATCAAGCAACAGTAATCCAATTGACAAGAATGTTCACATGTTCTCATGAGCTGGCATGCTAGCCTTTTCATCAGCTCAAGGACAAGAATCCTCTCCTACATATCAAAATAATTGGGGTACCTTTAGCTGTTCTTAAAAGTTAGGGTAAAAGTATTAGTTTCATTTCAAGTAAAGTTTTCAGTTTTTGAGGTATGGCTCTTGGGATTTAATACCATTGCTGCAATGTCACATAACAATTTTTAAGCTGTTAAATTGTGCCGGGAATTAAAATGCATGCATAATTGAAGTCTTTCTCCTCAGTTTACAGGCAGAGAATACATTACATAGAAAGCTAGTCAAAGAAAACTCAAAATAAAGTGAGGTACACTGAAGAAATTAAAAGAGTAAATAAACAATTAAATAAATGTTACCAGAAAAAGACGGGTACCAATCTTAGCTTAACTATGAAAAGAAGTTGCATGGCAGAGATTGAGGTAGTTAGCACCAGAACATAATTTAAAATATTTGCATAGAGGACAAAGGAAAATCTAGGGAACTAAATACACTAAGTTCAGAACAGTTGACAGAAATTACAAGGTGACTTCTTCCACCAAAGGGCCTGTCCCTAGTGATGCCTCTTTGGGATGTACATTAATCAACACTGTAGTGCTCCAGCCAGAGAACCAAAAAACATTAAAGCAACTAGACTAAAATCATTCCCTGTTCCTACACCTTATCACCAGGTAACAGTGCTTCTTAGAGGTAGACCTGCTGTGGGGGCAAAGCCACAGGCTCTACAAAATCGGTGGCTTTTGTGTGCTGTCATATAAGTTGTGGTCACAACAGGTGTTATTTTACAGGCTTCAGCAGAGAAGCTGAGGGCAAGAATGGGCTTAGAGATTAGTCTACTCCACCAGGAGGTCCAACTAGAGGAGCAGTACATCATGTTAACTATAAATTGTAAGGAAGTTTCCGTTGCAAGTTCTGCGTTCCCTTCGTAAGTTAGGTAGAGGGCTTCAGTTTACTCTGGCACCTTCTGAAAGCACTGCCATTTAACGTCTGCCTTTTACAGTCATGTCCCTGAGCATCACAAGAAAATGCAGAAAGATGACACCAATACTGTAACATAAAGCAGATACATTCCCAAAAGTGACTGCTAACATATAGTGTCTGTTGCTTTTCTGCAAGGAAAAAAAGTAGTGATTATAAAATCTAAATAGTCTAGCTGGAAAAAAAAAAATAATTGTAGAGCAGTAGGACTGAAAAGTATACTATGTTCTACATACATGAGATTGGAGGGGGGAGTGGGTTGGGGTGAAATATGAAAGCCTCTTAAGGGTTTGCCACTTGTGAATTATGCATCTCACTCTCACTAGTAGGCGTAAATGCATAATTCTAATCTGTTCTTATTACTTATTTATAACATGCAGTGGAAAGTAAATTCTATGCCTCCTTTGTACAAGCTTAACATGCCAGTTAAGGTATGCAGATATTTCAGGGAGCCTACATAGGCAACTTTCTTGGCATAGCACACTGTTGCCAATTAAAGGGCATAAACTTCGAACAATAAATTAAACTAGCGCTCCCCCCCATTTACAGGAGGAATATAGACAGAATGTAAGAAATAAGGGAGAGGATCAACAGATAATAAGAAGATCATTCATCTTGAAATAAACTACTCTGCATTATTATTATTTATGATAGTTACTGTTATTAATAAAGTACATGTGGGATAGAGAAAAAGCCTGCAACAACCAGTGAATTTATGAGACTGGGGACAGATGGATGCTCCTTCTTTTATATCGCTGGCACTGATCGATTTGTATTTTTCCCTGATGATGGTTTATGCCATTATAACTGTTTGGTGGCTCCTTACTATTGAGTTATGGTTGCAAAGCACTTCACAAACGAGAACAACCCTCTGAACATTATATCCTAATCTGCACATCCTATAGATACGCCATAATACAGAGCAGCTGACTGCACCACCTGTGATCTGTGTACCCACAAACATGATTTATTCTGGTAATCCCAGTTTAATGCATCGCATCAGATTGTGGCAGTTATGTTATCTGATGACATTACTGACACTACATGACATAACTGGGTAGTGCAACGTGTCAAGTTGAAAAGAACTTCGGGCTTTTCAGAATTTTGTTTTTTTTGGTGTATGTGTTTTGAAAATAAATATGAAGCAAGTAAACTTTAAAAAAAAAAGGGGGGGGGGAAGAAATCCCAATAATTTTCCCTAGCCACATGTTGACCATATTAATGACTCAACAGCTGCGGCTGATTGTTCTCGTAAGTACAGGGGAGAGCAGGTAGAAGTACAATATATTTTACTATGCTGCTAATTCTGTGGCCAGATGAAAACTAGCTCAGCTTTTGTAGTCTTGCAGCAGATTTAACTTCCTATAAATTGTCTTGTTTAGGAATAGTGCTCAGAAACTGAGTCCTCCCACTATCCTTATTCCAGCACTACAGTAATGTTTTAGCAAAACCCTTTATTCTCTGACTATAATTCAGATATACAGAGCTGTACTGGTCCTGGGAAGGTGATAGTATCTATTCTACAGAAACTCTTAAATCACGTGATGCCTTGCCTGGCTGGTGGGAGTTGTTCTCTAATCATCTTGCATGCCTGGTACTATACAAAATGGTGGAACAAGTTACCCATAATGGATGTAAAATGCAAATATAGGTAAATAAAGGTCATAACCTATAAACCACTAATCTGTAACCTCAAGTTGATACCAGTTCAAACAGCCATTGTCATATTTTTCTTGTTTAGATTCCAATTTTTAGTCTGAGTGTGTGCTCTCAAGTTTCTGCTTGCTTGATGATTTTTTTTTAAATATTTTGTTGATCAAAACAATTATTTTGAGGTTAAAATGGTATTTTGGACTTTTAGTGCTTATTCAATTTTAATAAGTAAAAATATACCAGGAAAATTGTTTACTTGTTATCAAAGAAAATATATATTTTTAAATTAATTTCCTTCCTCCCATCCCTCTCTTTCTTTTCTTAGGCAGGAAAAATTAAAAAATAAAATAAAACGGTGTTGCAAAATTCTAAGTAGTTTCAGATACAGAGAGAGAAGTATTGAAATCTCACAGGACTGTTTCACAGGTTTACAAATTACAGTGTTGCTTATAAAAATAATTTTAAAAACATGATGTTGATATTTAGTGTCTCTTCCCCAGAATTTGATAAACCTGAATCTTCTTGTCAGCAGTAGGTGTTCCATGATTTTGGGTCCGGTGAGTTTTTCTGAAAGTTCCACTTTCTAAATTTATTGGATGTCCTTTTTCCCTCCTGTATTGTTGAAAGGGATTTCATGGGAACACAGGGTCCTAATTGCTTTTCTGTGTAGCACTTACTATCTTATATACCTGTATGGTGTGCCCTCTTCTTTGTTTCCGTTCCTCAAGTTGTTTTTTCAGCCTCTCTTCCTAAGAGAGTGTTTGTAAGCCTGTGCTTTTTCACTGCTGTTTGCCAGACAGACTTTATTTCTGCAGTCTGTAATATATGCTATTCTAGATCAGACTGCACTATTGATTTATATAAAATGTATGGTAATAGTTTCTATATTACTTACCATATATTCTGATATAACTTAACATCTTACTGGCTTCTCTTACCACAGCTGCACATTTCTATGCGTTCTTCAGTGGGTTGTAAAAGTGGCAGTCAGGCACTTCTCTTGACCTGATACGATTAACTCAGCACCAAATGTAAGGTGTGTCTGAATTTTGTTTCTCCCACTGAAGCAAGATCGGAATGACTTGGGAATACAGGATGTACTTCTGTTAGTGAGCCAAGGGTTTCTTGGTCATGCTAATGTGAATCCAGAGTACTTCCAGTTTTATAGCAGCAGGTATCTGAGATTCAAATTTGTAACATAGTTGCCTAGTGCAAATATATTTTCCAGTTGTGAACATAAAGCTGAAGTAATACAGAGGTAAAATGTTCAAAACACTTTTTTTTTTTTTCTTTTTCACTTTTTCAGGCTTGACATTGACTGAGAGATCATGGTTCTTATGATGTATACCAGCAGCTCCCCTCTATTTAAACTGATAGAAATACAGTGACTAGATTGGAAGTATTCATGAATGGAAATTTTCATTTAAATCTTAAAATAGGGCTGCATCAGGCCATATGTTGTGCAAAGAAATGAGAGATTGGTATGACCACAATTACTTCTCTTCATGTGCCTGGTAAAAATTAATGTGTTCTGTCCTTTTTCTGTTTTCTCCCCCTCTGACCTTCAAACTCACCTTATTTGTCCAGCTGTTCTAATTGAAATAAACTAGGGAGAAAATGCATGGTTTTAATTCTAGTAAGCAAAGATGTAACTTTGAAGTTCATTAGGTTCATTTGATGCTGAACATTTGTGCTGACCAGCTATGTGTCGTTTTGACAGCAAAAGAAGTCTAAAAAATAACTCAATGCCTCTATATTTTTCTGATGGTGGCTAATGATGATGGGCTAGGGGAACATTTTAGGGATGTTTGGGGAGGGAGTGTTCCAAGGAGCTTCACATAGGTACTGTGATTCTTCTGTGGTCGATGCCATATGATGTATTTACAGTCGCACAAGGAATCAGGTAGATTAATTGGAGGAAAAGGATTAAAAGAAAAGTTTAAATGTCCTTCTCTGACGTTTCCCTTCAACTTTTTCTAAGTAATGTGCTATGTGACACTCCACATGTTTTGAGTTTTCTTCAGCTGAGCACCTTTAGGATTTCAAGCTAGTGTGTCCTAACTGGAGGGTGAGAACAGTCTGGAGAATGTACCCACAGTAGCTATCTCAGGGACATGGATTTAAAATAAGACTGGAATGCTGGTGGTCCAACTTTTACAGGGAAAAGGAATAATATGCATATTTAATTAAAAAACCATATATCTTGCTAGGGGAAGGTTAAAGCTAATAGCTTTACCCAAAAAAAGAAACACAATAATCAGGAATGGAGGCTAATGTGGCCTTGTGAATTGGCCAGGATGAAACATAACATTTGAGGGATGAGTTTGTGCTCAGAGAAGTACACGGGTTTGGGATAATAAGTGGCAGAAAAGTTTTCCTTACAAGAGTTAAGTGTTATAAGAGCGTAACCAAGAAGCATTGTTACTAAATGTGAAAACAAATAAACTTTATAATCTTTGCTGTTAAAACATAATTACATTTGAAAGCATTTAAGTACTTTGAAGATACCACTTTTCCAAAAGTGGAACTGCAGTTCTATCAGATGCATTTAATAACGGAAATGATTAAAGTTCCTTTTGTTTCACATTTGTGCCAAAGGGTTTCTCTTCTTAAATATGACTTTTTTACTTTTTTTTACACAGTCCAACACAACTGTTGTGGTTTTGGTGCTCCCATATCATACATGGTTTCGTGCTATGCTTTTTAGTTCCTCAAAGGAGGCCTGGAAGTTGTACCTTTCCTGAACTCTTCTGAAGCATGTAAACCTCAAATGGAATGCGGATCTACTCCTTTATGAGTAATTTGGAAAACCAGCAGTATTTACGGCTAAACATGTAACTTCTTAAAATCATCAGAATTTGTTGGCCAGCTAGAAGCAAAGTTGTTTAGTCCATATGTCGTTGTGTCAAAATCTTTGCTGGTTGGAGAGCAGAGCAGCTTATGGTGTTCCTGAATATAATTATTTGTGACCCTGAGTTTACTTCTCTCTCTATATATTTCTTGCCTTGTTTTTAGTGGTTTCACAAAATTCTTTTAATTCCCACTCTGGAAAATTCTTAGTTATTAATTAACATCCAGCAGAAGTTGCTGCTATCTTGGAAGACAGCTTTTTTCTTCAATGAATGCCCTAGTTCCACATGTGAAAGGCCATTCATTGCTAGGTTATACAATTAGCTACATGCACACACTGTTTTCTTTGGCTCGACTGAGCTGCCTGATTTAGTCAAATAGTGTAATTCGCGATGTCCTGTTTTCCCTGAAATATTTTCAAGGGAGTGGTGAGTACAGCTATAGGTTTATAGGAAATCTGTGAAATAGATGCAGCGTTAGTATACCACCTTACCAGAGAAGGTTGTACATTAGTGATGGTTCTTCAAGCATCAATATAATTAAGTGATTGGTGCTTTATAAATACAGAAAGCAGGATATGCTGTGTGAAAAGTTATATATGAGTTGTTGCTTGCTTTTAGAAATGGTGGAAGGGAAAGACTGCTAATGATATCTAATGGAGCAACCTTGATAATACAATATCAGTACCTACTTTATGAATTGGATTTTTTTTTTGGTAGTGCATAAAAATCATATTGGGACCTCATTGTATTTGGTGATGCAGATTTATGATCCCAGAGAGTTTACCTTCTAATTAAATATTAAGTTACTGTGAGTTAATTTAACAAACTGTGAGAAAGAAGATGAGAGAACAGAATAAGGATGTGAGTAATGGGCTGAAGTAGTCTACAGTCTACCTACATAAACAACATGGTGATTGGAATTCTTTGGAAGTTTTTCATCTTCATACTGTCTCAGCAGGTTTTCTTTGTTGTGCTGCTAACAATCCCTTGCTACAGTGCTGCTGTATTATTTTCCTTTGAATATAGCAATGGGATAGCTATTGTCTCAATTATTTTCCTGAGAGAAACTATGTGGGGTTCCTTACGCAAGTCACATTTCAGCTGAGTGCTCACCGGGACAGGACATTGCCATTTCTGGTCCTTACAATAGCTGCATGAAACCAGGGGGAGTGGAAGAGGGGAGGAAGAAGGGTATGTGACTTTCTTGTTGTAAACCTGAATACAGAATGCTGCATGTTACAGAAAAATTAAAGCATTTTAGACATTACTACAGGGTTATTTTTGAACTGTGATGCACACTGGTATCTTGATGGTAAAGTCCATGTTTTGAGTCAAGTTCTTAAATCTCTATTTTCATGGTTGTGTTTTTTTTCACTCTACTAAGTTTTTTCTTCTCTATCTTAGTAACATCTCTCAAATTCCATCCTAAAAGTAGCACTATAGTGCTGCATATTATCTTTCAATGACTACCCATTAAATCTGATCAAAGCAAAGTGAGTGTTCTTATTGACCATGCAAACAGGGTCATTCTTTATTCTTTCTGTCTCATGCATTGATTGTGCGATCAGGATTTATGCTGGTGGCTATTAGAAACTGGTTAGAAACCATGTTAGATTTACCATGATAGTTAAGATAGTTGCCTTGGTTAGTGTGGGAAGTTCCGCATATACCACATTTATAAAAAATGTAATGGTATGCAAATGTTGATTTAAATGATAGCCACTATAGTTAGCAATTCTCTTGCTGATGTATGAGTTAGAAAATAATTTAGTTTGTATTGCCTCTGAGGTCAAAGAGATGAAAAGACAGGTTGATCCTTTCCCTCCTCCCCCCGCCTTTTTTTGCGGGGGAAAGTAAGTAATGGTTTTAAAACAGTTATGTGGGGTTTATTTTAGTTTTCTTCTTTTGTTCTGTTTTTGACATGAAAAATGCAGAATTGTTTTTCTGGCTACCTGCTACCTTAATGGAATGATTTCAGAGAATTCTGTACCCCAAGAAAGTCTCTTTTTTTCTCTGCCCTTTGGTGCTCTTTGCACTTCTGAATCCAGAAACAAGTACAAGACCAAATCCTGAATTTAGGTTTTTCTAGTAAATCTCTATAATTTTTAAGTTTAGCTTTGTTTTGGTAAGAAATAAATGATTTAAGAGATTAGTTATTAGAAAATTGCAATAAGAAACATTTGATATTACTTTAAAGTAACACAGGGGACTGGAATTGTGGGACACACAGGAATATAACCTGATCAAGCAAATGTGTAAGAAAAAAATATCAGTTTTTTTGCTGTGAGTTTAAAAGAAAATAATTGTCTGCTTATTGGGTTCATTTTGTAAAATGAGATCAATGAAATTCTTCCAGCAACAGCATGAAATCAATTGTAAAATAACATATAATTCATGCCTTATATTGTAAATTATAGTTTGTTTGACATTAATCGCTGAGTTTTCCATGCACTGGGATGCGTTTTCTTGTAATGCATATCTGGATAATGCTTGTGGATCCATTTCTAATGTGTTTCAGAGCGATCTGTTTTTCATGTCCACAATTGCCTACATTTGATCTTATGCAAATCATGCAATCAAGCAAATGGAAAACAAAGCGTTGTTGCTAGAGGACCTTGACAAACAGTAGCTTTGTAGTTTTAAGAACCTCCTCCCGCCTCATTCAGATTCATGTTTGTGTCTGTAGTTGTTTGAATCCATCGATCCATTATGAAACACTTTGAACTTTAAATAGGAAAATATCTGCCAAATTGGATTGTGGCAAATAATTGCATCAATTATGATGCAATATGGTTTTTATTGTTCAGTTTGTCATTTTCTAGTTCTATGCTTTTAGAAATACTACCTACGCTATATTTCTGCACTCATCCAAACCTTCATGGAGTCTATGGAGACATTCTCTTTGACTGCAAAGCTCATGCTTTGAGTGACATTCATAAATCTCTAATTTCAGTATTTTCTTCTTCTGCTCCTGCTAACTTTTCTTTTTAGCCATTATGCCACCAAAATCTTTCAGATTTCATTGAAACTTTCTATTTGGTATTTATTAGTCAAAATATATTGGCATTATTAAATCAAGATGAGGAATAAAGTTTTCCTTTGATCCTAGTGACATGTTGCTTTTTCCTATATTTTATCTTTCTACTCTTTCTTTTTTAACCTCTGCTCTCCTTCCCTCCCTGCTCAGTATGCTTATCAGTTGATCCGAAAGGATCTTCCTGCTCATATGTCCTATGTTCCCTTCCTTGTTATTCCTGTTCTTTTAAACTTTGCCTGTTTCCCTGTCTTGTCCTTTTGCTTTTTTCATTCCAGGCACTGAGACACACATAGTAACTTATAGTCACTTGTTTTTTTCACGAAGGGAAACAAAACATTCTTCCATCTTCCATTCTCTTCATCTTTGAGGAAGGTCCTCCCTCTTCAAATTTAACTAGGTATTTCCAGAAAGTCTTATGCATGCAAGTGGTCTCATCAGCTACAGTGTGCATCAAATCAGGGTTTCAGTACAAATGACATTAAAAAAAAAAAAAGGCAGCTCTTTGAGGAATTTTCCTTAAAGGAGGGAAAAATACACCTCCCCAACCCCCATCTCAAATCTGTGTACAAGGAAAATAGTGATCCACCATGGACAAATGGTTCCACTTCTCCCAGACTTCCATCTCCAGCTGTACTTTTTGTGGCTTCTCTGATGGCAGCTCCAAGGGACAAGGGATCCAGGAAGGTGTACACTAATGAGGGCAAGTGGTGCAGTATGTGGAGTTTACTTTCTCTGCTTGCTGAGCCAGCTTGAGCACCTGCTCTGGAGTGTGTTTTCCCCCTCTCACCCACATAAGCACTGCTTAACCCTGGTAGAATCAGCCCCATTATGTTGATTAAACATGTCACTGTGTTACAGGCATTCACTTGATGATTATTTTTTTTTTTTTTTAGTTACGGCTTTTTTTTTTTAACTCACACTTTGCCATGTCCTCTATAGAACAATACCACTGAGCGATACTACATTTTCAATAAAAATGCATGAGTTCATTCTCTCCTCACACAGAGTAGAGTAAATCAGAAGGAATTCCATCGCAGCAGGGACTGGAGACATTATATAAAGGGAAAACTAATGAGAAAAAAGTTGGGTCTGCAACATTTCTGCTTTAGAGATGTCTTTGTCATCCAGTTGCAATTGCCATTGCAATTTTTAAATTTTTGCTCACAAATTTTTTTGTACAAAATGATAGCTTGATGCTATTTGGTTCTGAAAACACTAGCGTTTGTTACGTCTTGCAAAAACCCAGAACTTTCCTGGCATACTAAAAACGTGTATCTATAACATATGCATTTTACTTGTATACCTTATACTGTTGCCAAAACCTCAATTGTAAATTCCTTCTTAACGGATTTGCTCATTAAAATCTGTGATTTGTATTTCAATAAAAAAATGAAAAAAGATTAGAAAATTATGTCTGCATTAATTTCCTACTATAATTTTTCTGACAAACATTCCTCTATTAGTGTAGCAAAGAATATATGAACCTAAAGATCTTTTAGAATATTTATTCAGCAAAGATGCTACATTTTATTCACCATTTTCTGCAGTAATTGAAACTCAAGATAGCTTCATAATAAATAACCATTTAACAGTTGTTTTGCTATAGCATTAGACAGGTTGTCTTTACTGAAATGTATTTTACAAATGTTTAACGTTCGTGCAGCTGAAGACAAACAGGCAAAGAGAGAACAAACCAGTGTGAGTGGTGGCAACAATGAGCTTCCTTTGTGTTCGTGCTTATAGTGAAACCTGCACGGAGTGAATTGTTGTATGTATTGATGCTTAACATTCGTGTATCACACAGCACATTTAAAAAAAAATATAAGCTGGCTGTGTTAATGAACCTGTACTTGTTTTTCCATTAATTTGATTTGATTTAATCATCTTAAAGGTGTTCATTTGCCACTGTAGCAAATTGATATAGTACGTAGGACCTAAGAGGCTAACATCTTTGTTTTGTTTGGGTGGTGTACATTCTAGTGTAAATGTACTGTACAATGGGGTCATCTCAACCAAAGCGTGCTTTGTAGACCTATTAGTAGTCAAAATTTGCAGTTATTTGCTATTAAACAACTAGCACATATTCACTCCTCTGGGACAAATCCAAAACACTTAAGAGATACGTGTTCCTCTTCCTCTAGATTTTCTGAATTCACTGTCCTCTTAAACTTACAGAAAACCAAGGTAAAATTAATATAAAAAGTAAATTCATATTCCTTTTTTGCCCTAGATTTAGCAGTTTTCACGCCACACCAGTTTCTGCTCACTGCATGCACGCTTGCTGGCTGTACAAACAGTTCCCAGGTCACCTTGTTTACAGCACAGCTGCCACCATCTCATGTAGATGCCCCGGTCCTGACGGTTTTGGATTCTAGAACGATATATGTACAGTAAGTAAGGATTTCTTCTTTCCTGACAACACAATAGTGCATCAGTTTATTCAAGAATTCCAGTGAGTTCAATCAGGGGAAGGGTTTGTGACATAAAATTAAATTTATTATGATTAAATGCATAGAAGTGATTAGTTTAGTGGTTCTGTGAACCTTCTGATTATCACTTGCCAACTTAATTTCCATTTTGTCTTTACGCAATCAGTATAACCTACATATGGGCATAGCCTCTGCAAACTTCAGTGCAGGAAATGTTCTGGTGATATGCCCATTTTGTAGCCCCTGCTTTGTGTGTTACTGTAATCATTTATCTATTGAGTACAAATACTGTATTAGAGGTATGCCTTAGATTTATTTTTATGGTTGCACAACTATGTTTTCAAATTCTTAAAATAAACCCCACAAAGTCCCCTACACAAAGCCTTACATTTTTCAGTGCAATCTGAATCTTTGCTGGTCTTAATCATATTTTGCTTTTACTTGCAGATGGAAAGAACCAGTAGAAGTAAATGGAATCCTAGATCGCTATATAATTTATATTGCCAACAATGAGCAGAATTTTACAAAGTGGGATGTAATCTATAACAGCACGGAACTTTTTCTGGATTTTACTATTCAGCAGCTTTTCCCGGGTACTGAATACCTCATAAAACTAGCTGTAAGTTTTAAAAATGAGTAGTAGAGGTGTAAAATGGTGAAAATGATTCTGATTTTGTTAATATCTTAAATACTTAATGGTTCATGTGTCCACTTTGTTTAACCTCTTCTTTCTGAAACTAAGGCGGATGAGCTATCCTGAACAACAGTAGATGTTTTGTTTCAAAACAGGCCCTCAAAAATATGTGTGTAATTTAAATGCAGATTTTCTTCAAGGATAAGTTGGGTGATAACTAATAGAGAATTTCATATACCAAAGACTTGAAACAATTTCTTCTGCCCCCAACTTAAGAGAAAATGTTGAATGTATTTGAAAATGTTAGCCTTTCATATTTTGTACAATGATAATTTGCTCTTTCTTCATAAAATCTGAAGGAAATAGTAGAGGAAGAGTTCAGTGTAAAATAGCAGTTTGTTTATTCAAAACATTTAAAAAGACCTTGGTGTTTTCATTGCATTTCTTTATCATTGGTTTTATTTTGTGATGAAATAGGACAGCTTCAGCTCACTAACAAACCTGAAAATATGTGCATAAAAGCATGGGATTGTCCCTTGTTTTAAGCACACTGCTCATTTTATAACAATACCTATATAAGGATATTTGCTTTGATAAATGCCATAGAAAAATATTCTGCGCTTGATTATGAATAAATTTACATTTATGTAGACTGGGTATGCATTCATTTTTTTTTTTTTAACATGCTCTTGAATGTTCTAAATATTATACCACAAAAAAATAAACTACCTTCAGGTAATGATAAGGATCTGACTTGAACTTGAAAAAGCAAGGATATTCAGTCTAATTAAAGCTTAGATTCATGCTGAAATTAATTCATTTGTGCCTAGACATTTCAGCATAGTAAATTGTATAGCATATAAAATAGCACCATGTCCAAAACTAAGGTAGTACTTCAATGGTCATTTTATGCCTTTATAAGCAAGTGGGACTATCAAAAGAATTTGTGCTGTCCTTCACTGTGCCACAGCTCTTCACTGCTCCTGCCCAGCTCCTATGCATGGGCGCACAAGGAGAGAGAATCCGAGGAGAATTAACAGCCAGGATCTGGAGAGCAACTGGGACTGCTTCTTTTGGTGGTTCTGCCTTGGGATATGGTTAAAACAAAGAAGTGTTTTGTGGACTTTGTTTTTACTTCATTAATGTGTACAGATTTTCTAGAAGTTACTGAATACATTTTTAGGAACCTTTAATCTTTATATTTTATTTCTTCTGTCTTTTTTTTTTCTTTGTTGTTGTTGGTTGGTTGGGTTTTTTTTATATTTGCTTTGCATCAGTGGTAACCAGACAGTAAGAGAAAGATAATTTCTTCTGTTTATGAAGATAACCAGATTCACTTGGGTAAAGTGCAATGGTCTGTGGTAGGCAGGTTAGAAGATCTAAAGTCCTTACAGCTTTGAAAATAGCAAGTCTAAAAGCGCATGAAATGCCCAATATCTTTGAGGTGATAGCTTTCTTAAAACATTTGGATCCATTGTATTTAGAACTTGTCAGACTAGTTTGAGAAGAATGTAATATTGGAGATTTACAAGTTACGAAGCTTAAAGGTGGCCAAATGTTATATTTGATGAAAAAAAAAACCCAAACAAAAACCCCAAATCAAACCTACCTGGAAAGAAATTGAAATATTTAGTGTTTCACATATAGTATGATCTGAATTTCAATAAAACTCTTAAAGTAAAAACAATCGCATGCCTTCAGCATTGTGAACTTAATTAAATGCTTCCTGTTTTTTTGGTTAGAATGGAATATTTCTGTCAGCTAGAATCTTTTTCTTTTCCTTGTTTCACAGGTAATATTAATTTTGTTTTGTATCCATGCAAAAGCTGTTTTTGGTTTATGTGGGAAATTGGAATTTGAGTTATTAAAAGTTGCAGCTTTGAACACAGGAATCAGGATCCTCATCAGTAGGACTTTCAGCACCTCACAGGCTGTTGGCTTTAACTTTTGTATGACAAGGTTAATATAAGTACATTAAATAAAATTAACAAAATATTTGTCTTTGGATGCTGTTAACGATTTTCACAACTGATTACCGCCATTTAATGTTTAGCAATTGTATTCATAAATGAGTGCAACGGCTTTTATAAGCAAATCTAATTCTTCTTTCCATAAGTCAGCTAAGAAGTCTTAACATCGTGTCTCCATGGATTAGTGCAAAGAAACTTGCTTTTGCTCTGTTCATGGTCTGAACTTGGATAAGTGTGAGCCAGGCCAATCTGAAAACAAATGAAAAGCTGAAGGCTGCATTTAGTAGCTGGGGTGGCACACCTGTTTGTATGACTGGAGTACTTTAGTGATTTGGCTGCTAAGCTAATATCCCCTCGTGGCTGAGTTGTGTGGGTAAGCAGCTCAGGTGCCAGTTGGAGGATCGCTGTATGGTGTCTTTTTATGTGGTTTGTGTCTGTCCCTTGGCTCTCTAGACACTTTGGTATTCTTGCAAATTTTGCCTCAAATCTGTATCTCAGTGAAGTTCAGAATGGCACAGTGGGACTCGATGCTGGGTGTAGGATTTCATGGATTTGAGCATCACTGGATGTGATTGCCAGAGTCCCAGCAATATTCAGTCCATTTGGATGCACTAATCTAAAATCCCGCTATTTAAAATGGCGATGAACTTTGTTTTACTGATTTTCATCAGAAAATTCATACCCCAGCAAGTTTCAGAGATACAAAAAAATGAGCTTCATGAAATTCAAGAAATGAATGAATGGGAAGGCTGCTGTTACTGAGCCCTTGAATGAAAAAGCCCTCCACTGCTGAGGAAGACTTCATGGAACTTGTTTAGTAAGACAGTAAGGAAGGTACAAGGAAGAGATCTTCCAGAACTGGTCTTTTTGGCTTCCTCATGAAGCCAGTAGAAGCAAAATCACTTGAAGAATAGTCTGCCTTTGCTAGAAGGATGATATTCTCAAATATTTTCCTTATCAAAATGCTAACAGTTATCTGAGCATCCATCTAAACTGACTTTTTTTTTTTTTTTTTTAGAAAAAAACCCAAAACACTATTGTGTTTAAAGGAAATGCCATTTTTGGATGCTCCCAAAACTGGGGTTGCGGTTTCATCTCCATTTGATAGCCCAGACTGAACACAGGGAGTCATTTCGTAGTTGTGTTGGTAGTGTAATTTCCAGTGAAATCAAAACAATCTTGGTGTATAAAATAGACTCATTTACAAACAGTTCTTATTTTTACCCATGAGGCTAGTATACGCTTTTGGTGCAGGGTAGGAAATATGTTGACTGCTCTCTGATTTGAAACACACTGGGAAATTGAAGCTAATCCTTTCAAATAAAATATACTAGATCGAAAGAAACATTTTATTCCTGGAGAAGTTGACAGCAAGATTATTTTTTCTGTGTGTGCTGATGATCCAGAGCGGGCTACTTGTCCACTTCAGCACTCCT
This sequence comes from Charadrius vociferus, assembly GCF_000708025.1. NCBI lineage: Eukaryota > Metazoa > Chordata > Aves > Charadriiformes > Charadriidae > Charadrius > Charadrius vociferus. The sequence continues at coordinate 4,089,920 of NW_009646856.1, forward strand.
AAAAACACAGGTCATCCCATAAGTTTTAATTAGGAGTATGTCTGAATTGGAATTTTTGTTGAATTCAGGTTTTGATTTATTTTATTGCTAAACAATAAAATGAAAATTAAACAATAAACTAAACCAAAAATCTTTAAACACAGTAGAGAGTTTACATATTCTTCTATGTATTTTTTTAACTTCTCTAGGAAATTCTGTCTCTTGTCATTGATCTTAGTGTAAGTAATTGGAAAGCCAGCACACGTACACCATAGCTCTGTAGTCTTATGTTTGTGCATGTAAAACTTTAAAAGCCTTTTATATGTGGTGATATGCACATTTTCTTGCACATTCTATTGTTTCATAATCAAGCAAAAAGTAAAAATCCTGTAATCAATCTTTTCTTTTCTGGTAACTGAAATACAAATGATTTGACTTTGTTATCCATAAACATGTAATAATAACTGTTACATGTTGATTTATAATAGGGTGTTTTTTCACTATTTTAATTACATCTGCACAGCACTGTGTGTGCTGTCATGAAAAGCAGGACTGTCTGAATGGCATTTTTTTCTCAATGACTATTCATCAAGATAAATTTTTAAGTATGTTGCAAGTTGGTCAGTATATTCTGTGTCTGGAACTTGTGAGAGCTTTTCAGTCAATTCCAGAAGAGTTTTGAAATGTAAATGATACGTATTGTGCTGTCATTTTCTTTAACTGTGGCTGCAAAAGCAGTGGAAATCTAATTGTGGTTATGACTCACAGTCAAATGCAAAATGCTGCAAGTCAAACATTAGTATAATGTTTTAGCTATATATATATACATCTAAAACCTAAGTATCGTGCGTAGCACATTTTGTTATTTAAGAAAAGAGCTAAACAAATCTATGCTAAGAAAAGTTTATTCTGTGAAAAGCACAGAATTACTAGGTTTAGGTATGTAAAAATTATAAAACTTTACAAAAAATCATTACTAAAACTATTGATATTACATTGAAATATGTTTATTTTTTTGTTCATGTTTTAAGGCTTGCACTGGAGGTGGATGTTCAATAAGCGAAGCTAGCACAGCTCTAACAGATGAGAGTACACCAGAAGGTGTTCCTGCTCCGAAAGCCCAGTCATATTCATCTGACTCCTTTAACATCTCATGGACTAAGCCTGAGTATCCGAATGGTAAGTGAACTCTTTTAGCCTCAAGTTAAAAAGATGATTAGTAAAGGTAAATTAATATTCTAAATGGCAGCTTATATGTGGTGCTTAATTTTTAATGATCATTTTAGCACATAAAATACCTGAGATAGTATCATTGTCTGCAGCTAGGAGATTGTGCTTTTCAGCCTATCGTATCGTTTCAATGGCTCAAAAGTGCTCCCTTTTGATAGTTCTTGTGTACTGCATCTCATTGTTTAATGTTTTCCAGGACAACTGAGCTGAGGAATAGGCATTCTTGGAGAATATTAGTCTAGGATGTTCATTTCACCCTCCTGTAAAACATTCATTTCCTTTACATTAATTGATACGTAGTAATCATTAGATTTGCGTTCTATGTAGTCATCTTGAAGGTATACGTTTCCATTGCTGTGGAAGTTAAATAATAGACTTTCTTTTGTTTAGAAATGTTTTCCATTGTGAAATATCCATGTGTAAAACTTTTGGACAAATTTTACATTTCTAATATCATATGGCCTTGGAATTCACCTTGCTTTTATTATCATGTATGTAACAGTTTAAATCACAGCAGAGGAAGCTATGCAGAAATCACTGAATTTAAAGCAACAAAAATATTTTTCTTCATTGGCTTGTCATATCGATATATATAAATTATTTCTCACAGTGGTTTCACATGAATTTCATTTTTCCCCGCTTTCAATTACGGTAGAGCACATCCTACTTGTACAACTTTACTACAAGGCACTTTAAATGATTTCCTCAAAATTGGTGATTGTAAAGCTACATATATGTAATATTCTGTAAGGTCTTACATTACTTTTAGAAATAAATAAGAGTATGTCATCCGCTGTTAAATAATGTATTTTATATTTAATGGTTCTTTGTATGAGAGTCAGATTGGAAGTTTTTGCCTCCTTAGAAACTCTTTAACCCTGTTTCTAAAATACCGTTAGCATATGTGGCAAAGGCTTAGAGGAAGGCGAGGAGGAAGAAAAAAGGGGAGGGATAAAGGAAGGAAGACAGGAAGGTCATCTTTGTATCTTAGTAGCTAAAGTCTGAATAATTTTCAATTAAATGGGCATTTTTTACATGTAATAGTTCATGTCAGGACGTGATCCTGTTATCCTTGCATTGTGGGAAAAATCCAAATAGTTGAGAGAGTGGTTTAACTAATCAAATAAATATAAATATACACACATATATATGCATATGAGCAGCACAGGATAAAGGCCTATAGTTTGATAAATAAATTTCTACAAGTTTCCTTTAAAACAACTAAAAGGTGGGATTACACTGGACATTTCAACAGCCTCAATGACAACACTTCACCCGTATATTGGGGTTTTGAACAATGCATTTCGGTAATTACCAAATTTGCCTACTCCTCAGTAGTCCGGAACACACCCTGTGTTGGCCTCCTGAGTGTATTTCTCCCCTTTAAAAATATTCTTTGGTATTTTCACATCTTCTCACTATTTGAAGCCCACAGAGTATTTTTTCCCTTGGGACTGTTTTTATTTTTTTGGTGATATGTGGATACCATGCATGTTGCTGTTAGAAGGTTTTCCTTAGTGTCAGAACTGATGGAAGGGATTCAGCAAAGTCAGCTGCAGCTGTTCTGCTTTGCAGGGAAAGGCTGCTACTTTTCACCTATAAGCTCTTGCTGAGCAGTTAAGAGTTGGAAGAATTGCTCTCTCATGAGCATTTGGCAGCCAGAAGGGCATTAGGGGACCAGGGACTTGATTTTTTCACCATAGCACGCTCACACTTGCGCAACAGTCAAGAAGGGATATGCAAATTTTCTCTCATTTTTCTTTTTTCTTCTCCCCCACTTTTTTGGGAGTTTAAAAAACAGCATACAACTAATAACATATTTTCCCATTCTCCTGTTTTTTTCTTTCCAATTTTCTATTTCCACCCCTTTCTATGTTTCATAAAATAACTTTTCGCTTAGCAACTGCTTAATCAGGAGAGCTTGCATTGTTCAGTGACTTGGTTTTGTTCATTCTCAGCATATCTTTTGGGCTGCCTAGTGGCCACGTCATTTATAATTGCTCTTTGTGTCAGTATTTTAAAACTGTGTAGGAGGCTGCAAAATATCATAGCTGAGAAGACTGAAATATGAGAAAGACCAGCAGAAGAAACTTTCCCTTAAATTTTCTTACTTCACCATTTTACTGGTGTACTGTCATAGTCAGAAGTTAAGGTAGCTTCTTTTTTTCCTTTTTTTTTTTTTTTTTTTTTCAAAAGAATATAAAGATGGCAAATAGGATTGAAAGCTACTTGACTTCTTCGTAAAGATGGCGCAGTTGTGGGGTTCAAGCTTTGAAATAAGGGACCATCTAAAGGTCAAAGGCTAATATTATCCAAACATGGATATCAAATTTCCGCATTCCATTTTTGGTGAATTTAAGGCCAATTTACATTATTTTGTAAAAAAAAAAAAAAAAATCATTAAAAAAAAAAGGAAACAATATACCTAGTACTTTGTTGAAATGTCATTTAGTGCCAGGTGGAGAAAAAAGACATTTGGAAGATGATATGCTGAATATATTTGCAATATGCAGATTTTCTTTTGTCTTATTTTCTTATCAATATTTTATTATTGATGTTTGATCGAACATGGCCCAGAGGCATGTCATTTTACAGCAGAACCCTCCTCTATTTCTATCACATATGTAGATAGTGTAATATAAGCAATATTGACCATTCGGTTGAGGGTAAGATACGGAGATGCTCATGAAATGTCATGCAGCATCAGATTTCTTCTTTCAGCCCTCACTATTCTAGTGGCCTCAATAAGGAAGAATCACATCTTCTTCAGAACATATCTATAATGGTCTTGCTATATAGTTTGAGGTCTGCTCTTTTAAAATCCATTCACATAAAAAAGTGACCTTATCTCTTTTCACCATTGAAAATTTTCCATAGATGGTCACTTCTCAGAAGCTTCACTTTACTTGTGTACAGGTCATAGATAAAATCAAGTCTTGATCTGAACTTTATCTTACAAGGCTATATGGAATTTGTATGGGAAACTGTAGGTATAGTAAAAACTAATTTATAAAATTATTCAGTGAACTAATCCAGTACTTGTTCCTGCAAATCCTTGTGCTTGTGCTTGTTTTTGTAGTCAGTGAAACCAATGTAGGTAAAAGTATGTTTCCTTAAGATTTGACCTCTAGATTGTACCCTAAGAGTAAAATGCTTGTAGCACTTTAGATTCAAAACCTCTTTTCATCTTTAACATCTCGAACATCGTTGACAGATTATATGGCCATACCCAGGGAGGGGAGAGGAGGAAGAAAAAGGGAAGAGTGTGTAGCTTGCTTCAGTTTCAGCTTCATTTGCATTGTTGGGTTTCTTTTATAAGTGAAACATAATTATACTGTGGTCAATAGAGATTTTATCTTCAGTGAAACAAAGATTTAGTCTAGCTACCTAGACTTAAACGTTATGAAGAAACTGCATCTTTTCATGGTGAGCATGTGGTACTCATGGAGCCTTGTAAATCACAAAAATGTGCTATACTTTTCAATATTTAATGGTGATAAACTTCAGGAATACCTAGCAAGTGTTGAGAAGTAGGTAAACTTTGGGTCAACTTTGAACTTTTTCTCAGAATGCTTTGGAAACGTACTGGTGAAATAGAGAGGCTCAGTTATTTATCCCTGCTGAAAAAGAATTATTGCATAATTTAGAAAAATGGCTTCATATATAAAAGTCAGACTACTAGCGCTCTTGTTCTGAAATATACTTTTTTTCTTTCTTTTCATTCTGTAATTTTCTTCGTCAGAGTCATATAAGGCAAAAGCAGAAGTAAAATCAAGAGATAATGGATCAACTTATTAGAGATGATAAGTTCTCTGACAGTACTGGGAGAACTAACTAAAGCTCACAGTGTTGACCAGCAAGCTGTTTCTCAGAGTGTAGATGCTGCATAGTGCTGCGGTTGCAGTGTTTGAAGTGTTGCCTTCAAAATAATGGTCCGGTTAATTAATACTGAGTTACAGTGGGGATCCAAGAGGCACATATGACACCCACATTAATATCAAATGATTTCATTGTGATTCATGCTGATACCATAAATATCAAAGGAATTAACATGATTTGTCCATTATTTTAAAGGGTTAGTGCTACTGGTATAGGTACTTAAAAGACTTCAGTGTTGTTTTTTTTTTTCCCCTGAAAAACATGTTCTTAATGGCAGTGTTCACATTTAGGGATGCCCTTATCAGTCTGTATTTAAATATTTTTCCCCTGAGATAAATAAAATATTTTATAGATATATATATTATTCATTTAATGTAGGGCAAATATCAACCGTTAATGCCCTTGCTTTACAAGCAACTAGACATGGAACCCCAAGGGATTTTTGCCTTAGGAAGCTTGTCAAATGTGGTAGGATTGATAGTGTGAGATATACCAGGACTTCCTCCCACACATGCGTTTCTGCTGTCTGACTTGAGTTTAGCCTCTCGCTTTTCTAGAAGAGAAAAGAATTGAGGAGTCTGTGAAACACTTCACCATACTCAGCTCTGCATTGTTTTAACATATAAATCTTTTGAAGTATAACTCTTCAAAGCTCAACTGAAACAGTTGTGTATACACTTCTATTTACAAAGCAATTCTCAATTCAGTAGAGGGAGGAAAAGCTTTTCTCTATTTAAAACATAATCTTCCTCAATGGAGTTTCAAACAATTCAGTTTTAAGGGAAGGAAAGATGAACTGAGATATATTTTTATAATATGAAGATGTTTTCTATAGTGGGAAGATTAGAAAGTATCCTCTGAACCAGACTCACTTCTAACGAATCCTCCTATAACTTTGTATTTATGGGCCTTAATATTTCACACTTAAACGGCTTTTAAAAAAGGAGAATATTCAGAAGTGAGAAAGATGGAGGAATATCCCTGAGAAAAAGGATTCCTTTCTAAGCTCAACTTCCAAAGTCTAAGAAAATCCGTAAAATTCAGTCTTTACTTCATTAAATTCAAAACACTGTGTATGTATAGTCTGTACAGGGTTCATGCTATCCTACCATGCACCTTTGGAAGAACAGAGATTTAGATTTCCTTACAAATGAGATAAGGAATCATCTGAATTTGTTGAGTTAGTATTAGCCAGTTGCATGAGGAGGACCATTCTCTCATCTATCTAAAAGTCTTGCTAATGTTTGTTTTGAGTTTGCAAATACGTTTACTTTCTTTAGCTTGCATAGGTAAGGAATCGTTTACTTCCAGACTTTTTCTACAGCATACTGAGAAGGAAACAGCAATCCATACTATTTTGTAGTTTTGTTTAGAAAAGTGGGTAAAACTGTTTTCCAAAAAAACCCCCACCCAAATTAATGAATTCTCTACTTTGTGAGCAAAATGCAGAAAATCTGAGCTAATTATCAACAAGACAGAGTATCAATAAGGTGTTTTGTATGACAGAATTATTTGTTACGATTTATTGTAATTATAGCACTGGCCTGAGTTGTCCTTCAACGTTTCAATTACCTTGTACATCACTATTTTTTTTTTGGTAAGTCTAATGCTGTTAAGATGTGAAACGGCTTTGTTTGTCTTTCCAGTTTTTGTTTCAACAGCCATATGCAGAGTAGGCCGTGAAACAGAATTGCCTCAGTTTTCAGGATCCAAGGCGATGTTAGCTGCTATGTAGAAACAAGTTTGTTAAGGGGTAATCTTTAGAACAGCGTAACTGCTTTCAAAGATGCAATCCGCTTGCAAGGTTTTCAACAGTTAAAGATGGGAGAATGTGTTTCTTCTGTGTTGCATACACAGTCCTGCTAAACACTTACCTGCTTAACTGTAAACCGTTTGAAATGCTGATACTACCACACTAATGTCTGTAGCATTAGTTTTCTTCTAAACCCTGTAGCTCTTTAGATATTAAGTGAATTCTATCGTATTGTTTTATAGGTATTATTACTAGCTATGGACTGTATATGGATGGTGTTCTGATGCAAAATTCATCACAGCTAAGTTGTTATGCTTATGGACTTGCTCCTTGGAGTCTGCATTCCTTCAGAGTCCAGGCATGTACTGCAAAAGGTTGTGCTTTGGGTCCGTTGGTGAGTACCTTAATTTGCATTCTGGGTACGTAATAAATGTCAGATGGCAGTGAATATCAGAGTAAATGGTGATGATTCACTCTGGTCAGTACTAACCCATCTGGCAAAATGTGACATTTAAAAAAAATCCTGTTTAAGAGCTGCTAAAGATTTGATAGGTCATTGTTAGGCACCGTTCCAAAGTAGAACATAGGTGCAGTGAAAAAAGGCAAAATTTGAGGCTGAAACACACATTATTGAAATTAAATAGAGTTAATATGTTTGAAAGGTGCAGATGTGCTTAGCCAGATTTATAAGGCCGCATATAAAGAAAGAGTTACTGTTCCAGTAATGAGCAAATTTCTAGCTGCCTGACTGAAAGGACTGAAGTTAACTTGAGAATTGCAGAAGCCAGAAGTGGCGACAGGAGTAAAGAAAATGTGATTTGTAAATATCTTTTGAATGCAAGTATATGATCAAAATATTATGCTGGACATATTTTAACAGTCTTGTACAACGTTACATTTTTTCAGTATTTGAGAATACAAGAATATTAAATTTGGCATGTGAAAAACAAGGCTTCTGAGGCTTTTCTATTTTGCTAAAGATCTTTAGACATATAGCTGAACTGATAAATCCAGTATGATTTCATAGTACCGTAGCTGAAAAATAACTAGAATAGTATCTGCTATACTGGATTTTGTTTTCAAGCATAACTGAGAAAGAGATCTGTGCTAATTCTCAGATTTATTTTTTTGTTTAATTCAATTTTATGTGTGCACTTTTAATTTTGCTAAATAGAAAAGGAAGAAAAAGGAAAAAAAAGAAGATTTGGGAGTTTTTCATGGTGTTCTGTTTTTTTTTCCATCACAATTTATAATATCACTATATGGTGCTCCAGAAAGAACTTCCAGGTTTAATTTTTATGATATAATTCGTTAGTCACATTTCCAGTATTCTTTTCAAGACTGCTTTCTTTCAAATGCTGGTAACATTGTCTGTCTGTAGAAGACTAGACTTTATAACCATTAAACATTTTATAGCTTGCTCTACTTTGAAGGATATTTACTCTTAAAAGCTTGAATGGCTTTTTGCCAGGTTTTCTTGTACATTTTTTACAACTTAACATATACCCCAAAAGCAACCATTGTTTTAAAGTATTCGATGTGCAATAACCTAATCCATTGTGCTAGTAGTGATGTTAAAGACGTTACCAGACTTTGCATACCATACAGATGAAATATGTATGTTTTCAGTACTTCTGTCCTATCAAATAGGCATCAAAAGGACAGAACAGAATGGCGGTATTTAGGGTTGTAAAAAATATTTTTAGTAGCCTTTTTTTTCACATCTTCACTGAACTGCAGACTCATAACTTGAGTTTTTAAGCAATTCGAAGTAGGGGTCGCTGTAGCTGATACTGATCTGCATCCCCTGATCAGTACGCAAACTGTTTTCCAAAGCCAGTGATCCATCTCTAATCACAGGAATTGAAGTACAACATCTTTATTTAGGCTCACCTAAGTGCTGCCAGGAAGTTAAAGCATTGCATCTTCATTTGATTTTTTGAAAGATTTTTGTATCAACTACAGAATAAATCCAACACCTAAAAAGGAAAAAAAAAAAACAAACAAAACAAAGCCCAAATGTTTTGCCTCTGCTCTAAATAGTATGAGAAACATGTCCCAGCAGTAAACTGATATGCTTCCAGCTATTTTTGCTGCTGATCTTGTGCTTAATGTGCCCTAATCGATGAATGAATGCTATGTGACTGTCCTAAATATGGGATTTCTTCAGCTTGTTTCTGAAGGTGGCTCTGTAGATCTTAATCAGTTATGAGAGCATTAGCAGTTACTGTATTTCAGTAACTTTTTTATTTGGGTTAGGTAGTTTTTGTTTAACTTTTTTTTCAGTGACTGATTTATTTTCAAATGAGATGCAAATTGGTAACATGTAAATTAATAAATGCTAAATTTTAATCTTTCTAGTAAAGCCAAGATATTGCTTTTGTGTCTGTTCTAATTTGCTTTTGTTGCTTAAAAAGGAATAAAAATATGGATTATCAAGAAATAGTGTAACCTTTAATAGGTTCTTTAGAGGAATTCAGGAGATCTGAAATTCTGCTGATTTTGAAATGTGTTAGCTCTTGTAAATACCTTGTGAATAAATGGAAATGGTCAACACTAAATATTGGTCATCTCAACCCACTGCTATTAAACTTAAATTTCAGGGGTTTAGCTTATATGTTTGCAAGTACTATTTTTTTTTTTTTTTTAAACTTAGAGGAATGACAATGTTTTCCCAATATTATTATTATTATTATTCCTATCCTATCATTTAGTGTTACTTATATGATAGCAGAGTTGTTTGATTAAGTTATTAATAAACACATCTGAAAATATTACAGAATTGTGTATAAAGCCATGTTTAGAAAAAGAAATATGAAACAGGTTTTCTGTGCCATATGTTTATAGACAGAATGTGTATTTTTAAGAAAAATATTATTTTCAAAATACACTGCAGCAGTGTAGCTGTAGAGGATAGTACATGTACTGATTCTAAAGAGTGTTTCAATATTTTTTATACTGTTTTTTAAAGTATTTTTATACTCATAAAGAAAAGGCTAGACACAATACAGCTGTTGCAGCTGTTGCGGATGTGGTACAGCTTGCTACAAATTCATACAGTTTTAAGAATATTTTAGTCCTCTTCAGTAGAAAGAGTAGTTTGCAGTCATTTCTCCATGTTTCTGATGTGGTGAGATTGGAGTACCTGCATTTAGCAGTACAACTTTACAGGAAATTATTTTAGTTTAGAAAGCACAGTTTAGTCAAATTCTTCCATAAGGAAGTTTTTGACTGAAATATCCAAATAATCAGTGTGGCACTGATCCAATAAATCCGTGAAGCATTTGTTTATCTTTAAGCATGTACTTTATCCTGTTGACTTTACTGCAACTACTCACCCAGGTTAAATATAATAGAGTGTATGACTATAGAAACACATGCAGAGGTATTGATGCACATCTAAGATAGAGCCTGGCACTTGTAGACAATAAGCTTTCCAAATTTTACATGCTAAAAAGTAAACCATTCATGTTTCAAGGACAGAGAAAGTATGTTTGGTTATTTTGATGACAGAGCAGGTGTGGCAGATTAAAAATAGCATTTATTAGCACTCCCATGAACTTGCAGCTGAGAGGCACTTAGAAAGGTGTGAAACCATCTTATACCTTAGAAAACACCGAATAAATAATGTATGAGAAACAAACTTGTTGCCATAAATAACGCAATAGCAAATTATTTTGTTCCATAACACTGTTTACAAGTTGTGACATTTCTATTTCTATAGAAATATTCTATTTCTATAGAAATCTAGACATTTCTAGATTTCTATAATATTGAATGAGTATTTATTTATATAAAAAATATTTCATATTCATTATGTTATCTAGCTCTTTTATCATATTTTGTTTTCTCTTAAAGGTCTACCTTTTGTTGCAACTTAAATTTCTTCGGTGAAATTAGAAGTTAATTCAGGGAGCAACCAATATTCTGCAAAGGATATTTTTTTTCTATCAAATATCTGTAGCAATTTACTATAGCATTTCAATGCATGTTCCTTACAGTTGTCTTTTAAAATGCAGAAAGTAAAAAAACCTGTGGTATTCTATTCCTGCTTCTTCCCCTAGCGCTAAGCTGAGATCATTCATCCACATGAGGTACAATGGTGTTTTCAAGAAATGAATCTTTCATTCTTTTCCAGTATTTATTTCCTGTTCATTACAGGGGTCTTCGTATAAAGTATGTTAGTTGCTGGACAGCTTCAAACAAATGTAGATGAAAGGAAAGTAAAATGCTTAAAATTTAGGACACCTGCAGAGTTAGCTGCTTTTTTTTCTAAAGAAATAACTTTTCTTAAAATTTTGCATTTCTCATTCCTTCTCTGATTGTAAGCTATG
>NW_009646856.1:4106094-4132947 GCF_000708025.1 Charadrius vociferus
CTCTACAGGTACATTTTCCAGAAGAGTATTTGTTCCCAGCAAACTGCATAGGGGGATCAAATACAATTTTAGAAACTGAGGGCTCTGTCCCAATTCTGCAATGCTCAGGCAATATTTTTTCCAGTAAAGACAAGTTGCTTTGCCTCAAGCCATTTAAGTCACAGTGCCTCCTTGGAAGAAGCCTTAAAGAGGAATTTGGTTTGCAATTGGTTAGATCAAGGCATGAAATACTAATATTACTAGATCACAAACAGTTTTTCTCTCCTTAAGAGGAGTTAAAGTTCTTGTAATTATCTGATACTCTTTCAATTCTGAGAGGACTTGAGGGGGAAAGAAAGGTGACAGTGTCAGGCTTATTTCCCTCAAATAGTTTCCTCATTCAGCCCTATTTACCCTCAGGGTGGTTTAGATTAAGTACAGGGTCATTTTTAATTGCATGTGGATATCTGAAATTAAGTTCTAGTACAGGAAGAATCAGGTATTGCCTCTTTTCCAGAGGAGAGAGTTGGAGGAAATTCTTATCTTCCTACCTGTGTCAGATGACTCCATTAGCACAAAATGAATCCAAATCTGTAGTCCCTTGGATGTTGTGATGCATTTGAATGCAAGTTTGACATAAAGAGAATCCTTAATTAACTATATGTCCTTAGGGAGTTTCACAACACAAAGTTGCAGGGTTATACTTGGAACTCTTTGTTGCTCATAAATGCAGAAATCAGTGTATGTTATTTTCAGTTTTGTTTTGGTTTGGTTTGGTGTTTTGTGTTTGGGTTTTTTGTGTTTTGTTTTTTTTTCTAGTTTTTATAACTTCTGTTGTTGGTCTATCATCCAAAGCTCTTGCTTTTCAGCAATGTAGTTCATCTGGTATTTTTGTAAAGGGAAAATTGTTCATCTGGTAACTCTGCTTATCTGGAGATACTGTGCCAGAAAGCTTCCTTGCAGCCTACTCATTCTCTTGGCAGAATACAGCATTTTGTGGTGAAAACTAAAAAAAAAAAAAAAAAAAAAAAAAAAAGGCAGCTACATCTATAAACAAGTTTAAACAAGTTGACTTGCATATAGACATTAGAATTCTGTTCATCTAATCTTTTTAGTTTAATTTTTACTATATATATAAATAAATAGAAGGAAACACAGACCATCTATTAATTTGGCTTCTATGAGAAGGTTCGTCTTATAATCCTGATTGGGCACGGTGCTTCCAGTATGCTCTCCAATCAGAATTCAAATAGGGGATGTTAAGAATCAAGCTAGTGAAAAAAAGTGGTGTCTGCTGGGGGAAGACGTGCCACCTGTAGATGCCAACAGAAGTGGACAGAGGAATGCTGAAGCCCCTTAAAGTTCCTAGCCTGTCTTGTGTTGAAGGCATGAGAATGGAGAATGAAAATTCTGTGGGGTGTTATCTTCAAAGACGCAGAGGGGCGTAAATGTTTTACATTTAGATCTGACAATTTAAAAAGAAGACAACCATTTTTGAGAATTAAACATGTTTCAGAAATGACTAAAACATTTCTGAGAGATTTCTTAGGCCAATTTTCATAGAGAATTTCTTTTAGATATGGTTATTTGTGTAATTACCTCAAAATAGAAATATCTAAGTATGAATTTGCATTTATAGTTGCTGCAACTGAATATGCAATACCTGACAATAGATACAAGTTCAGATGTGCTTTAATATTTGCAAGAAAAACTCTTTTACAAAAATGGCAGTATAGTCATTCCATATACATAACCAAAGCATATGATTTACTTTCAAGACAAACTAGTGCACAACAAAGTCAATAATAATATTATAAATGCTTGATAAGTATTTTCCATTAATACAGATACACAGATGTTTAGTGATCAATCAGTGTACAACACTTGCACCACGTTAACGTACTCCACACAGCACAAATAGCATCATAAATGGGAACAACCAACAGGGAGTTTGAGCAGTTTCCAATGGAAAGTATATAGCAGCAGAGGGACAGCATGGCAAAAATCATCATCCCTTCCATGAGCAACAGCATTGGCATATTCATCATCACCACCTGCTGCACCACAGAGACGCCCTCCCCACTCACAAAGTAGGATGCTTTTGTGGGAGTCCTTAGCTGCTTTTCCAAGTCAGCCATTAATGAGATTTTTCATATTTCATCCCTTTCCTCCCTCATTTTATCTGTCTTTCCTTAGTTTTATTTACAGACCTCACTAATGAAACTCACCAGTCCTAAAGACGTTTGAGGGGGGAAAAAAGGGGATATGTGATCCATTTTCAAATAGTCATGTTTACTCTGTTCACTAGAGCAGGACTTAGGGGTATTTTGGCACTGAGTAAAGTGCTATTTAAAGTTTGATTTGCATGGCTAAAAAACTCATGGTTTTGCATGCACTTTTTGGGTAATGTCTAGTCAAGCTTCAGTAGATTTTGAACAGTATTTCACAATACACCATCTACTAGCAGGATTTCCTTCAGCACCAGATATGCTTTACTTTTCTATTGCTTGGTACAAGCGTCTCGGAGGAACGCAAAATGAAAAGTCGCTCTCTAATTTCTACAGTGGACTGTTTTGTTGGTGAAGACTCTAGAATCAGACTGCAGATAGTGTTTCAATTGATCTTCTGCATCTCTCTGTTCACATAGTTATGTTTTTGTCACATGTACACTGGTCTATTTCTATATTGTATGGTGTAATTTATTGGCTTTCATGTTATAAAACAGATACGTAAGACTGAACCCCATTTCTGTGAGGAATGTATTATCAGTTCTTACAGGCTGGAATTCCTAGTGTCTGCCAATAGCAGGATAGTCTCTGAGACGATCCCTGCTACCTTGGAGCAGTCTAGGGAATAATAGCAATCTTCTGGAGATGGCACTGGTAAACAGTATTGAGTAAAAGGGAATTTGCCAATCAGTTCTCCTGTGAAAACAGTCTTTTAGTTAATTAATGTCTTCTAGAGTTTTTAACCTACACGGAGGCTGAGGAGGCTACATCGACAGTGCTTAGGTATCTATGGTAAATCCTAAATGCAAAAATACAATTTATGACACTGAACACAAAATGATTAGTGTCAATGATGTAAATACGTGACCCAAACTAAATAGATGTAATCTGACTAGAGCTCCCGCAGATGAAGAAATTGCGTTTGGATACTTGTATGTGTTGGTTTCAAACAAATATACTTGTCTTTAGGGACTAATGTAAAATGTATGTATTTTCTCAGGTAAAGAAAGTGTCATGAAAATTGGGGTTTGACGGGCTTTGAGTAAGTTTTTATCTGAACTGTATAAGGACAATCAAATTAGGTTTTGACTATGTAACTTTCTAGCATTATGCCTGAAAGATCAAGATACTGTGATAGGTCATCGTTTTATGTGCAGTTGAAATGGCTGTTTATGTTACTCTACGTGGTTTTGCCCTAAATAGGCTAGAGGGAGCTACTCTATGAGTAAGTGCAACAAACACTCACCTGAGTGATTCCGTGGTTCTTTCAATCTACAAGTGCATCATGTATGATGCCTCATGTAAGGTGACTGGAAAAGCCAAAAGAATGTCTTATGTCAAATAAAAATCCTAGATCAAGTTTAGAGCTTCATTCCTTCCAAAGTATTACAAATAAGTGTAATGGCATTTGACAGTATTGACATTTTTTATATGACTTCTTTCAGCTAACTCAGCATTCTGAAAAAATAAATAGTGTTCTTCCTTTGTGATTGAAAGGGTTAAATAGTACCAATTCATTACCACTCACAAAAGGATTTATTTTGTTCTCATAAATCAGTTTTATTCCACATTTTTATTATTCCCTTGGGTCAGCTGCTCCAATTGAAATCAATACAAGTGCAAGTGACACAATCAATCTAGATATTTGATTATGGATTTGAGACTCCCAGTTCTGCTGTGTGTGTTTAGCTAGTCTCCTTCTGATAGTGTCCCTGGAGAATGGAAAATTCTTATTGGCATCCATGAATTATGGGCATAGATTCTCAAACCAGATACTGTGATAATCTCCATTTATGTACTGCTGCAGCTAAAGAAAGAATGTTCTAACCATGGAAAAACAAACTTGAAGATTTTAAAGCTAACTGTTTCTGAAATTCTTTAGTGTGTAAAATCTCTCCTGAAACAAAATTTATAAAGTCTGATCATTTGTCTATAAAATGCCTCAAACAAAATGGATAACATCAATAATTATATGCTCTATTGTCAGCTTAACATCCCAAGTGCAGCAAACGTTTTTGCTATTTGATGCCTTCTGGTCATTTACAGACAATGTGATGTTATGCCACTTGGGGTACTAAACTCTGCTGGGATGCCTTCTCCTGTTCCTGTTGGGATGAGAGCACCTGGACACTGGAAGCACGTGTGAAATCCGCATAAGTTGGTTCTACTCATAGAATGCTTTCCAGAGTTGGGTGGTCTCACCCTATTTTATGATTTCTTTAGGTCATGGCCTGAGTGCAGCGAGGAGTGGGGGGGAGCTGTCAAAGACTGTTGCCCCTCGGTGCTGTTGCAGCAAAGTGAGTTACAATACAGGTGAATATACTTACAACAGAGATTTAACACTATACTGAATACACTGTTTAAAGTGGAAGGTCTAAGTAAGACAGACTCAATTGCAAGACTTGTTGCACATTTCTATGTTTATGAAAGAGTAATGAGAAAACTTAAAACAGTAGTTCAAACAAAACAGTTTCTTCCTGACAGTTTCATCTAACAAATACTGTTTTTAAGTTGAAAGCCTCATGGCACTGAACTGGAAGCTCAAAAGGGTAGATGAGACCACACACCAAACATTCTTCTCTGCCTGCCATCGTGACAGAGCCTAATCTCAGCTGTAGTCATTAACTATCCATGTGCTAACTTCCTTGTATGAGCTCCCCCATCAAGCTGTGGGCTTTATTCATATTTCAGTCCATAGAATTAATAAGCGTATAAATGTACATTCCTTTGTGTTTGTAACACGAATGATCACTTATTTCTACTGACAGAAACGTGCTTTCATCGTAATGATTACCCCTGCTTTGCCTTAGGGTTCTTGAAGTATTCTGCAAATTTTCACAGAATCATAGAACAGGTGAGGTCAGAGAGCACCTCTTGAGATCATCTAGTTCAACCCCCCTTCTCCAAGCAGAGTCAGTAGGAGCACATTGCCCAGGACAGTGTTCAGCTGGGTTTTGAGTATCACCAAGGATGGAGACTCCCCAGCCTCTCTGGGGAACTTGTTGCAGTGTTTGGCCAATCTCACAGTAAGAAAAAAAAGGGTTTTTTTTAGGTTTGAACAGGATTTCTTTTCTTTTTATATGTGCCCATTGCCTCTGATTCTGTTGCTTTATACCTCTGAGAAGTGTTTGGCTTCTTTACACTCTCACATCAGATATTTATACACGTTGGTAAGATTCTCCCCCCTCCAGACCTTTTCTTGAGGTGAAACAACCTCCGTTCTCTCAAACTCTTCTTTGTGACAGGTGCTTCAAGCCCTTCATCATCTTTGCATGGACTCCACTCCAGTAAGTCCATGTCTTTCTGAGGAGACCAGAACCAGATGAGCACTCCAGATGTGCCTCACCAGAGCTGAATAGAGAGGAGGGATCCCTTCCCTTGAGCTGCTGGCAATGCTCTTCCTAATGTAGTCCCTGAGGTTGTTGGCCTTCTGTGTCACAAGGACTCATGTTCAACTTATTTTCCACCAGGACCTCCATGTCTTTTTCAAAGCAGGAAAGCTGCTTTCCAGCGTCAGCCCCCAGCCTGTGCTGGGGTCCAGCTCAGACTGACAGAGAGAACGTTTAGCATATGCATTCTGTATGTCTCAAGACAGCCTAAGATAGCTGTACCAAATTTAGGTCTGTGGCAAGTCACAGAGGGTACCTTTGCCTGTTTTAAAGTGAGGGAAACTGGGCTGTCAAAGAAACAACTTGTGTGGTACAGACAGAAAGTACATTTGGGTCTTTGAGCTTTCAGATTTCTGCTGTATGTGGCCATAAGGACTTTCATATTGTGCT
Organism: Charadrius vociferus; assembly: GCF_000708025.1. Classification (NCBI taxonomy): domain Eukaryota; kingdom Metazoa; phylum Chordata; class Aves; order Charadriiformes; family Charadriidae; genus Charadrius; species Charadrius vociferus. The sequence goes on from NW_009646856.1 coordinate 4,112,081, forward strand.
TTAAATATTTTCTATTTTTCAGTCTTAAAACTAAAGACTTCATTAATTGCCAGGGATAAAAGGAAAAAGCTAAGGTTTTTCAATGCAAGTAATGGGAACTGTTCATTATTTACAGGAAAATGAATATTTTAGATTCATAATTCTGCCAGTTTGCCACAGTGCTATTAAATTGCCTCATTCAGCCACTCCCCCTCGTCCATGAGAATGAAGATTTCCTATGATACTTTAAGAGACTTTAAGTTTTTGACTCAATTTGATGGAATGAGACCACGATAAGTCCTTAAGAACAATACATCTGTCAACACAGGAGCAGAGGAACACATAGTGGTTCAGGAGATCAAGGCACAAAATCGGCAACATAGTCATCTGAAAAAACAAAACCAAAAACCCCAAAACAAACCCCTCCCACTGCAAAACACAAAAAACCCCAATGCTTTGTTGAAAAGAGAGGTGTGTCATCAAAGCACAGAAACCACTTCATGAGATCGGTATAACAATTGGGATGACTGTTGGAAAACAGTTCATTATTACAGTTCTTAGAAAAAGCTTCACCAATAATGTCGGGGAAAGATTTTTAGCTGTATTTTATTGGGATGATCAAACGAATGGAAAGTTATGGTTTTATTCTGAGCACTGCACTAGAAACAGTGGGAAAAGGACAGAGAGAGAGAAGAAAAATCATAGCTGGAGGAAAGGAGTAGCTTGTGTGGAAGTTAATGAGGCTGAAGAATAGGCAAAACTAATGGACAAAAGAATGAGCTTACTGAAGAGAAAGTGTTCATATTCACAAAATTTCCCCCAGAAAGACACTGTGCCAGAGAGCCAGTAGCCAGGACAGGGACAGAAACTGGTGCCCAGTGAGGATGAGACAAATGGAAGGATGGGGAAAGGGGGGAACAAGTGAGTTCTTGTTTCATTTCTGTTTTGCTTTGTGACATTAACTTTTTCTGTGGCCTAAGATAAGATGCTTAACCTCTGTATACTCACACACACATAAAGCAGGCATAAAAATAACTGTAAGTTTTTGTGCTCATAATGAAGTAATCTTTGTATAAGTCATTAGGTACTCATAAGAACTGTTCCTTGACCTGGATTTTTGCTACCTTTATTCTTTGAGTAGTTTTCTACAGTAGTGATAGCTCTGCTTCTACCTGTTTGAATATTGTGAAGCAACATGCTCTCCAATGTAAAAGAGGTTATCAGGACTCCGTTATGTAATGTAAACAGTATATAGATTGGTAATAATATTTCAGAGCATGACACAAAGCTTTAAACTCACCCAAAAAATATCTTTTGCAACTAGCATGCAACATATAGTGTACTTTTGTGATTGAAGCCTTGTGTTATGTTGAAAGAAAATATTAGCTCGTTAAATGTTTGTGATGATAAGATTTAAGTGTTTCAGGCTTAAGTACCTTTTAAGTGGAAGTCTGTCTGAGTTTCACAAATTACGGTCCTGTCGTATCACTTAAGTTCAGACAAATCTGGGAGTACGATGAGAAGTCAGCCAGTTTCCAGGACACCACAAGTAGGAAGAGGTAGAAATCTTCCATTTCACAAAGGCAGCTCACTTGTTGAGTTCCTGTAAGAGTATGAACAGGAAAGTGTCAGGAAGGTGATTTTTGACCAATATCTTCTGTATAGTGGCAGCTAGCTCTTGATGCTTAGGGAAGGAAAAGCATGTGAGCACCCAGAAATATTTTTCAATAGCATGGCTTCCTGGCTTCCTGAAGTCAGCAGCATAGTTGTGTCAGTGTGTTTGTGATACTGACACATTAGACTGGTTATGTTTAAACTTTAATAATCACAAATGCAATGGTGTTAATAAAAGTATTTGGTAATTTGGAAAAGATTGCCCACACATATGAAACATGAGTTTTTACTGTTTGATACATAGAAAGGAAACATCTCAATTTATTACCTTTTCCTTAAAAACATTAATTTTGATCCAGACGGGAAGAGTACCTTTAAATGTGGCAAATTCTGGGGAAAAAAAACCCAAACAGTTTTTAAATGTGAGATGAATGCATTTAGGTTGTATTATTTATTTTTCCGTTGCAGTCTTTGTCAGGAGAATGGTTTCCTGTTGTACCATTTCCTGCACTCCTTGCAGCCTTTGTCACATGAATAAGATATCAGAACACTAATGACTAATATACAGTATTCTGTGCCTTCTGATACTATACTGTACTACTGTGACCTTTGCAATATTATGCATTCTGATTGGCTGTCCATTTCACCTCTTCCCCACAAGTTAATAAGGCTGTAAAAAGGAGAGAACTTGAAACGGCCAGCCAGTCAAATTACAGAATATTGAAAAGGTCAGAGCAGTACAGCACACAGAAAAAAATTACGGAATATATGAGGCATTAAAATTCTTGTGACAATGATTATAACAAGAATGGAAAAGGATACCCATTTATGTTATTTCAATCTAGTGAACCCCATAGAATGATGGACCCAGGACAGCAGTAATTTACGCACCACCGACCCACAGGAGCTTTATTCACCTATTTACAGGGGTACTCAGTAACAGGAATGCCTGTCTGCCTGGGACCCCCCTTCAAAGAGTCCACCCAAAAACATAGTGAACCTTCAAACACAAATACTCACCAGCTAGAGTGCTGTGTGAAGCTTAGCACTTTTAAACAATGATTTTGAATGGAATATGTATTTGTGTATCTTTTTAATGGAAGCATGTTTTATTATTGACTTTGTTTCAAGTATACATAGTTTTTAAGTATGTACATGATATTCTTTAGCCTCAATTTCTTCATTTGGATAACGTTTTCCTGAAAAACAAATACTTTGCTGTGTTATAAAGTAGGAATAAATTGGGAATAACACAGCTTTTTCTTAAATACCAGGCTTAGCCAATAAGTCCCTCAGAAAAACTGGGGGAAATATGGAGAGCCTTATGAGCAGGAAAGCTAGTAAAAGAACAAAACCAGCATGATGCAAAAATATGGAAAGATTAAGGAGCATGGGGAAGCCTTTCATGCCTGCACAGGGTTTAGTCTGTTTTGAGAGGTTATAGGAGATGGTGGCTTTTAGCCCCCTTCCTTCTAAACTCATCTTCTGGTAAGTGTGTTTGCATGTCTTAAGTGTTGAAGGACATGGTGAGCCAGTTCTATGAGTTTGTTTTCTGCTTCTTTAGTTAGGTTGTTTGTGGTAGCTGTGTCTTGAGGGAATCTTGCTTGTCGGAGCACTAGAGACTGTTCATGGCAGGAGTTATGAGGCAGAAATCTGCAGGAACAAGGAGGTATTCTGGTAGAAACCATTTGTCTGAAGTAAAACAATGTCGCTTAGGTCTTTACTGTTGTCTGAGGCAGCTGCTGGTTAGGTCTGCAGCAGACTTGCTGATAGCCTACAGTAGGACCTGTGAGCAGGATGGAGAGAAAAACACACATGAAAAATGGAAAAAGAGAGGCCTCATCCACTTATACTCACAAATAGGGTCCACACTGAAGCAGCCTAGACAGGAATGGCACAGAGCGATATGACAGGGTTATCGCTGTATCGCTTTCTGTCAGGCTGAACCTATGTGTCTGCATTTTCTAGCCCACTGAAAGCAAAGTTTAAGCAGTGAGAAGTGGCAAAGCTGCATATTGCGAGTCATCCCCAGCAAGACCTGCATTTTAAAAATGTTCTTCTAATATTTTACTTGCCAGTGGCAGTAAGTTGCTTGGCTGGCAGCCGGGATTAAACACCTTTTGTCTGTGTAAAATTCAGGTTAGGAAATTTGCAAGTGCTCCTCAGCTTTTTATTAGAAGCAATGAAAATTTTTGAACTGCTGTGTTGTCTAACTCATTGTAAATTTGCAAGTTCATTTTTGAGCTGAATAAAATGGTTATGTAATTACATACTTCTCCTAATTATTGAGTAATTATATACTTCTTATAATTGCCGAGTAATCACTCTGCTATAACTAGAATTTAATGTTACAACTAATTGTATAATTACTGTGTATTAATGTTGTTATCCAGGCAACTTGGAATAGAGTGTTATCCTTTTAATTCCTTTTCTGTTACTCGTAAGTGTGTTTTTAAAAATATACTATAGGTAGCCATTGGAAGAAAGATTAATAGTGGAATAAAAATAGTAGCAGAGGAAATGCATGCTTTCATTCTGGGCTCAAGTGGATGAGAACAAAAATATTAACATGTTAAAACTGTACTGTAGATAGAAAAAGTTGAATTTTCTCATTAATTGGTCACATAAATTGTTGTTAGGGAGCCTACTTTTGTGCTTGAGGTTTGAATCTATCCTATGTGCCTTGATCTGTTAACACTGGATTTTTAAATTTTCCTACATGTTGAGGTGAAACATTTTAAAAATGCAACTTTTTTTCACAGCCAGCTGAGTCCTTAAGTGTTTCATACCACTAGGACCTTAAGAACGTATATGTCAGTTGGTCATTTCTGATGTTTTTATTGTTGTTCATAAAACAATGGATGCATATAACAGTCTTGTGGTGTTGGGTGGGCATTGCAAATAGTAAGTTGTAGACAGCCTGGTGGCGCACAAAAGATCTGTGATAGATAATGGGAGAAATGTCCTTTGTTGGATTGTATCTACTCCCAAATCACATGCAAGGACAGTTTCACAAAAGTGCAGAAGGAGGGTTTGATATACAGTTTAAGAGCTGAGATCAAGTAATGCAGATGCATTTTTCTAGTGCTGGCTGAGTAGCCTGGGTGCATAAGAGTAATCTCAGACAAAATAACTTTGCTTCTGCGGAATTGCTGTGTCTGTACGTGGAATGTGTAAAACTGGTTGTTCTTCTTGTATGATAAGAAGCTTTGTCTCCATTGCTTTTTGTAAAGTGGGGTCTCTCAGGCTAATGTAAAATTCAGTGAAAACCAAAATAAATCCATCAGGTTTCATGGAATTATTCTACATTCACACTACTGTAGTCTGTTCGAGCACTCTGGTGCTGTGGTGTGGGGTAATCCAGGTAGAATTTGAGCAATGAGGGACTACATTACAAGGCAGATTTATAAAAAGAGTTTTATAAAACTCTCCCCCTCCCCAAAAACTCAGTTTGCCATATGTTACCAGCAGAATAACTGCTGGTGCAGTTATTTGTGCAGGTCCATGAACATCGAAATAGTGGAATGGCTTGGACTTGTACCATAAGTAAATCATAGATTGCTTATAGGAATCCTAAAATTAGAGGAAAGTCCAGATCACTCACTCATGGTAAAACATAATGTGGGCATGATTGAACCATACTGCATGTGCATGTTAATGCATGTCACAGAAACATGGAATATTTGAAAAACTATTTCAGGTTTAATAACATTTCGGTTTTAAGAGTTCATTTGAAACTTGCATAAAAATGAGTGAACCCAATGAGTAACACTTAAAAAAATAATTAAATGAAAGTTTCTAGAGTTTTTTTAATTCTTATTTAGATTTTGTAGAGGACTCAGATGTGAGTATTCAATCTTCTGCCTGTGACAATGCATTCATTAATTTAAGATATTTTTAACAGTTATATGCTGTTTAATCTCGTTCTCATACCTGTGGTCTCAGACTTGTGTGATTCTGCTGTTGTTTGTAATGCAGAATTCCCATTGACATCAATGTGAGAGCTTTCCACGGAATGATGGATAGTAATAATAATATTAATCATTTATATAGCACTTTATATGTTCAAAATATTGGATAATCTTTAAATGAGCTCAGCTTTGCTCTCAGATATGTGAGTGAAATGTTCGTTGGGTCAAAAAAATTGTTACTTGACATACAATTTTTTTATTTTCCAGTCTTACTCATCAGGCGTTTTGGAAAAGTTTGTTTTGTTATTTTTGTAGGGTAGAATATTGTCTTATCTTGAGTTTGAGATCTTAAAAGGGTTGTAAAGGAAATGTAGGTTGCTGTGGTACCCTCTGATGATTTCAACTGATAATACAAATAATTATCCTTGCATTATCTTTGAGAGGACTGAAGGCCATGCTGGAAAGCATGTGTTTCTTACTGCATATGACTAATTCTTATGTATGCAATGGAGTTAGCTTATAAACTCCTAAGTGTTTTTCTAGTGAATTCAAGGAGTTGTACTAGTCTTTCGTAGCCATAAAAATTAACGTCAATGCTTTGAATTTGCAGTTATGACACAACTAGAACATGAGTAATTTCTGAAAACCGGCTTCTCTTTGTAGTACATAGCAGCCAGCTTTGCAACTGCATGGTTGGTTCATTTATTTTCCAAGTTTTACAAATGCTGCAAACTATTAACAAAAGGAGGACAAAATGGTGAATAATACTTTTTCTTCCAAATAGTCCATTTTTGGTATTATCGGTATCAATGGCAGCTTTTCATTTGAGTAGAAATAAGACTTGGTTCAAAAAGACAGCGAATTGTAGCAAATGCAAGGTCTAATATTTGTTCTTCTCCCCCTCCCCCTTCTTTTTTCATAACAGCTAATGCTAATTATTCTATTGTAAATGGTACTCGGATGTTATGCAGCAGCAACGAATCCAATGTATGGGTACCCATTAAAGGACTGATTCCATTTTCCAACTACACAGTACAAGTGAATGCTTCCAACAGTCAGGGCAGCTTGATAAGTGATGCTATAACAATAGTCATGCCTCCAGGAGGTAAGTATGAAAAAGTGCTTTTTCTGTGCATGTAACAATTACACAAATACTCCATTGAACAAAACATTATTTATTATTGCAACTGAGGACTGGAAGTTCAGAAGAATGTGTTTGCATTAGTGATTCTTACTAACAAAATTGTTCTTTTCAGCTTCTAATTTGTCACATTGCTCAATTTAAGAACTAGAGAAAGAAAACAGGTAGTTGTATAGATAACATATTATGTAGGTGAGAAGTGCATTATATACTTCATTTTTTTCTGTCAATGGTATTGTATTCTATCATGGACAGCTAACCTAATCTAAGATGTAGAGAGGCTCACCTGCATTTTGTGATCTGTTTTAGAATAAAAGTTAAGTGCTGAGAAAGAGCACTTACTGGATAGACTTAAATAATTTATTTAATAGTAATATAAAACATTGGTAATATCTTGGGCCAGAATCCACAAACTGATGTAGCTGTAAGAAAGTCAATTTTCATATGCTGATTTACAGCGAATGAGTTCTCTAAGCCACTTTGGATGTTATCTTCATGAAAATTTGAAGGAAGAGAATTGATCAAATACTCCCTAAACACTGTGCATGTTTGGGTGTTGTGGGGTTTTTTGTTTTTTTGTTTCTTTGTTTGTTTGGTTGTTTTTTTTTAAGAAAGCTTAAATTTACAGCTGATATAGATGTGTTACTTTGCATTCTTTTTTTCATGGACATCCTAGTGTATTAGCTTTTGTTGACTAAATGCCAATGGAAACAATGAATTTAAGGCAATTTTGATTTCTAAAGTGAGAGCCCAACAAAACTTGATGTTGAGAGATGTATAGGTGTAGCTGATGAGCAGGAATAGTATAAAGTGACACACATATTATTTGAAAGTAAAAAAGAAAAAACAAAAAAAACCACCCAAAAATGGAAAACAAAACCCCCAAAAAGATCCCATAAACCTTACAGCTCAAAATACAATTACACTTGGAACAGTTTGTTTGCAAACACATGGATTGGTTTGGGGGCCAAACCAACAGAAAAACTTCTGAAAAGCGAATAAACAAAATGCAGAGTTAGTATGACAGATTATGAAGCAAGAAGGAAAAGGTAAATTCCCAGCATTTTATACTTTTCCGATCTGATTGCCAAATTATGTCATATAATAATTGAACAGCCTCTCAGTTTTACTGCTCAGTGAAGACTGAGCAGTAAGATACTGTCCTTTGTAATCCCAGTGTCACACTTCCATTTTGCATGTAGAAATAGCAAAATTTGGTAGTGAAAATTTTAGCAAATAGGAAGGTAAAGTATTTTTAAATATAGGCAAGGATGTGCACAAGTTTATGACAGCCATTAAGATACACTTTTTTTCATCATTAGATTGTTGTTGATTACAATTAGAAAACTTATAGCTTTGAAATTATCTTTTTTATGACCTTGTGGTAGTTTAAAAGCAATACCTCATTGATTAAATAGGTTTTAGTTCATGCTTCCTTTTAGTTAATGATCTGAAAACATATTATCCTGATTTACACATAAAATCATGCTGAAAAGCATGTGGCATTCACTGGGATATGTGTGTTTAAGTAGAATTAAATTAGCAGTGAGAGTTATTAAAGATATCTTCCATACTATTGTCCAGTGGACTGTGATCTGTAGTGAAATGAATAATAAATGAAGCAGTGCATATGAGAGAAGTACTCCCTCACACACTATTCTCACTGTATGTGTATATACACTGCATACACACATATATACACACACTGTATGTATATACACATACAGACACACGTATATATTTCTAGGACAGTGTATGTTTATTTACTATGATTTTTATTATAATGACTCTTTGAATGCCATACAATTCCATTGTATGCTAAATTATGAGTATAATGGTAATTTTACAGTGGGCTGTATTCAGTGCCTTCACTTACAAACACTTTCTAAATAATTAAATGAAATCTAGAGCCTACTAAAATCAGAAGGATTGTTTTTTTACTTCAGTGGCGAAGATTTCACTTTGACAGAAGTTTTGTTTGACCAAAGAGTGAAAGAGGTCTCATTATATACAAAATCACAGCCTTTTAATGAGTGTTAAATTGTAGCATTCTCTTTTCAAGGATAACGAAAAAAGTTGTTTCAAAAATTTGCATTGTGGGTAGTACTTCATGTAGCTTGATGGGAGACTGTGTAAGAGGGAGAGTGACAGAGGACAAAGAAGAATTCCATTTTGAAGTTACTGCCGATCACTGTTCTTCAATTGTGATACAAATCTTATTCCAACATGCATTTCTTTTGTTTCATTTTTTATTTAACATGTATTGCACATAATATAAAGCATACCAAATCTTTAGTGTTACCTGATTGAATATATCGTAATTTCTCATCAAGCTGATTTGCCATGCTTAAAGTCAACGCTTAAAAAAAAAATATATCTTGGAAATAAGGAATATATTTTGTCTAAGCTCTTGAGTAAAATTGCAGTGCAAGTTCAAGAGTTCTTGGAAAGATTAAAAAAATAAAAACTGAATCCAAATGTTAATCCATAAATATGAAACTTTCTTTTGACCCTTACCCTGTAGTGGTCTGGAGTTACTAATGGGGTTAGGATTTCAACTCTTAATGGGACTTGGTGCATTAGTGTTTTGTATGCATGGAATTCAGCATTCAGTTTAATAAGTGGTTGACATTGGTGATGTCCCTTAATTTGCTTAAATCTAATTGGCTCTTTTATCAGTCAAACCTGTATGGATTGGCAATTGATCAGAAAGGGTCAGCCATGACTGTGCATGTACTTAAATGCTGGAACCACCAGTTAAAGTCACTGTTGCATAATAAGAAGCTGAAACCATGAGAACAAATGATCTTCAGTCGGAAAGCAAAAGAAAGCAGAGAAGTTTTTCAGGATGTTCAAGTTCAGAACAAAGGCATTATGGAGTATATAAATTTTAAATACGCTGCTTTTTGCCTCAAGACTTAAAGCTTTTTTTTTTTTTCAGATGAGCTGAAATCTTGTCTGAAACTGTCTTTGTTACATCAAAGAACTGCATAGAAAGCTAAAAGAGATGGAAGAAGCATAAAAGGGCATAGTTTAAAATGATTAGTGACAAATTTCATACCATAGAGGTAGAAGGAAATTTTTTTGAGTTTTATATTTTTTCCAAAAAGAATGAATTTGTTCTATTTATCTTGTCCTAAAATACTTTAGTAAAAGTTGTAAAAAATAATTTACTACCCAGTGCTTCACATTAATTTGAGGATGCCAGCCAGTAAAAGATCTGGAGAACAAATTGGTTTAGAATTAATTTAATTAGGTAAATGAATTGAAATGATACAGTGGATGTAAAACTGCAAAAATCTGGGGGAAATCTTCTCTATGGAGTCCTTGGTTATATATTTTTCTTCTTAATAAGTACTGTTTCTTATGTAGTGGCACACAGAAGACCCTATTAATTTAGGATTGCTTCGTAGTAAGTGATGGTAAGCTAACAGAAAAGAAAATTGCAATTGCTACTGGTAATAGCTTATACTCCAGTTAAATCCATTTGTTCCCTGCCTTTGACCACAAAAGCCTTAGTATGGAAGGCAAGATGAAGTTCTGTATGCAGAAAGGAAGAAGATAAATTATGTTGAAAAAAATAGGTGCACAGAGAGATAACACAATGAGACAGGCTGCTGATCAGATGGGAAGCAGGAAGGTGAAGGCTCAGTCATCCCCTCCAAAGCACAGAAAGGGACTGGATTCCCAAGTAATGACAAGAGGTATGAAACTTGTTGTGGATGGTAATTCTGTATCACATTGCAGAGTTGTCTCTGCATAGTTACTTGTGTTGGGGTTAACACACCATTAACTTGGTACTGACTTATCTATATAGAAGAGCCTCAAAGAATTCATTCATATTCCCTATGTAATACATAAAAGGGAAGATACTTTGAAAAAAAATAATTGCCTAAACAGTGAAGTGTCTTTTTAATCTCTGCCATAATTTATGGAGTATGTTGATTGTTTATATGCTCTGTCTGACTTGCACAACATAGGAATGTCTAGCTGTGAAAGATGTCAGATTTTGTCTTGGTTTCTTAAGCACCTGTCCTTTGCTGGTCCCTTGTTGTGTTTGGTATGCTGCATGCCTCTGCCTACAAGCTTGGGCTAGTTCCCAGCAGCGAAAAGTGAGCTTACTTGTAGCTGTTGATGTTTGTTCAACATCTACAGAAGATAGCATTCTGTAGCCAGAGGATTTCAGCCACTGTTAGTTTAGGTATAGCAACACCTCTGAGACTGGATATTGAACCACATCATAGGATCTTTGATCTAATTATGCAGACAAATAAGAACCACATCATACAACTTACATTCACATTTGAAAGTATTTGTTCATGCAAGTTGATCACTGAAGCCAACAGGCCTCCTTAGATGAATGAATATTCAGTTAAAGCTAACTGATGCCAATAGGCCAGAATTATTTAGGAAGAAAATTCAAATCTGAATATGCTAGAATTTTTCCTGTGAGACAGGTTTGTTTTTCCATCATGTTTTTCCATGATTTTTTTTTTCCTGTAGACTTAGACTAAAAGCTAACAGGATTCTTTTCATTCTGTATCTTCTGTTTCTTTTTCATTTTTCGTCTCTTATATTCTCTTTGATTCTCTTATGTCACTTCTTGTAAAGGTAGAGTAGTATAATCAGAATTTAAAAATGGAAAAAATGAATGAAAGGTAGTTTAGAAATAAAAGCTTCTGGCATCATTCTATTTTATTCATTGTGAAAAAATCATATTTAAAAAAATCCCAATTCTCAAAGATTTGCATGATAAGTCTATAACTTCAGAGTAATATAATCTCTGATTTTGAGGAAGAACAGGAAAAGTTTTAAACAAAATTGTTGCAAACAAGTTGACAGGGGTGGAGAGTGCTAACAGAAAGTTCTTAATGAAAAATTGCCACCATATCTTTTCTAGAGGTGGTTTAAGGAGAGAACAGGATGGAGCAGGGAGGGGGAAAGAGCTCTCGTACATCTCTCATCAATGACCTAGCTAATTAAAGAGTGTCAGTGGCAAGCTGTGTAAATTGTCCGTTCCAGTTCCTTTTGTCCAGAAAGATGATTTCATGGGGATATAAGGGTAGGATTGCAAAAGTGCTTGTGTGGAAAACTGGGAGTTGTTCTAATGAAACAATAATTCTTCTCTAACCTCTGCAGTATTGAACTGATTGTCATTTTCATTAGTTCTACTTTCTTCTTTTATTCCCCTCTCCCAGTCATCATCTCCCAGCACATCTTTCAGTGAGCTCATACTGTGTCTATTCTTAGGTTTGGGTGGCTGTTTTGGGTGGCAAGAGAAGACAGAAGTAAGCCTTATTCCTGAAAGGTTGTGGCTTCAGACTCTGGCAATGGGAGGCATAGAGGTGCCCGCTTTACTGCTCACTTTCCTAAATTGCAGCCAGTTGGGGCTCAGCCTCACTCCACACATAATAAAGGCCCACCTCAAGGTTGCTTTAAATTGAACCTTAGGGTAAGTCCCCACTCATAAAACTGGAGAGTGCCAGAAGGCAATGACACTCCAACTGTTTCTTTTTTTCTTTTTTTTTTCTTTTTTTTTTTTTCTTCTGATTGCCTCCTTACCTTTGCCCCTGAACCCTGTCCTTTTGGGGCCAGGCAGATCTCCCATGGTTACAGCTATGCTGTTTCCATGTAGCAGACATAGGACACTTGTATTTGTTAGCTCTTAAGTTGCTTTCTGTCTTCTGGAGCTGCGTGAAACAGTTAGGGCAATAAGATCAAAACTGCAATTTCAGTTGCCTAGAAGAACATGGATGTTTTTGCTTGCTTAGGGAGTGCCAGATGAGAAAGGGAGAACTGGGCAACAGCTTGAAATAGCCAATTGATCATCTATAAGCAGGCAATTAACCTCGTTGTAGAGGTCTCACTCCAGGTCTTTCCAAAACTTTAGCCTTAGCATAAGGTCCAGGCAGTACTTAAGATCTCTTGGAACAAATCTGCAGTAGAGCAGATTTCACGCTGGAAAACTGCAGCTTGATTGTACGTCTGAAAAACAGAAGGATATATAAAAGTGCGAAAAATTGGCTGCTGTGGAATTTAGCAACAGATCATTATTTAAAATGATTACCTACCATCACATAAACCTATTTCGGACCAATTTCAATTGTACATAAAAAAGGACACAATTTAGATGAAGTGTGCAATTTTTGTATAATCTTAAACCTATTCATGGTTGGGGTTTGGTTTGCTTTTTTTTTTTCATTCTGTGTAAATCTGAACTAGACTGTTCAGTATTTTAATTAAAGTCAACACTCTTTATGTGATAATTTAGGTTTTTCTGTTGAAGGAATCCTACAATAAAATGACATTGAAATTCCTAGTGAAAACATGCAGAAGACATTTGAAGTCACACCATGAAGTTTGTTTTTTCCAGATATATGCAAGTATTAGGAATTGAATCAATTTTTATGTTGCTTTGCTACTATGATTTGCACTGCTTTTCTAAAAAGCTCACTTTATTATATTTATTTTTGACAACTCCTGCCCCTATAGTTTCCAGAATAAAATGGCTTTTTCATTAACTGTCAGCAAAGGCAAATGTCTGGGTTTGGTTTTTTTTTTTGTTTCTTTTGTTTTTGTTTGTTTGTTTGTTTGTTTGTTTTTTGGTTTGTTTTTTTTTTTTTTTGTCATTTCATTCTGTATTTTCTGCAATTGAAGCATCTAAATTGTGGAAGTTAGCCTGCTGATTGTAAAGCACTTGAGTAAAGTGGCAAGGATTTTTTTGAGCTACTTTGCACAGTTGAGGAAGCTTTGAATTCTTCTGTTTGCAATGAACCCTGTAAAGCTCCAGCAAAGTTCTGTCACCCTGTTATATATTCGACATGTTTCTGTATTAACAACAACAACAAAAAATCTTAATTGGGGAAAAATTAAGGATCTCTTAAGATCTCTTAAGATCTTGGTGAGGATGAAATGTAGAGGGAATCAAATCACTGTTCTTTTCCTCTCCTTAGCTGGGGACAAAACCAGAGATGATATTTCTTAAACATCATGGCCGAAAAAATGCTGTGTAGTTTGGGAGTAGATCTGAAATTTAATTTAAAAGATTCTAAACTTTGTGTCTAAATTCTTAAAACACTTTGCATAATTAAAATATTTTTCCTCCATATAGTTAAATTATTTGTTCTGGTGGTGTTTTAAGTTTGACTTTTCCCTACTTTTTCTTAGTATACTGCTCCTCATTATGTAACATCTATGCAGTTATCTTTGAGCTAGTTGACTGAGTATCTAAGGAGAAATAAGCTTCTCTATAAAGACAGAAAGGGAGGGAAATGGGAAGTTGAGTAAGAATCAGTCATTACAGTCACCATTTCTCCTCTGGTGTCCCTATAATGCAGTGTTGTTGTATGCTACCCTCTTTCTTACAACAAAGGCGGCTATAAGAGTGTATCGTCTTTAGTGATTCCTGGTATTTAACAGTTTTTCCTCACTATGCTTTTCTTTCTGAACATTTATTTTTGTGTCTGCACACACATGCAGATACACACACACAAATGTGTATATGACATATTAGTATACGTGTGTTCATACATGCTGGGGTTTTGTCTTTTTTCCTTTGGATCTGTTTGCAGGTCTTATTTATTCTTCTGACAAAGAAATAATACGCTCTTAGATTAATTCCAGATTAGTAAAATAAGAGAGAGAAAGGAAATTCACGTATTTCATGTTATGGTGGGATATGTCCAGTATCGAATTATATTAATTCTTACTATTTGTATACTGACATATTTACTTTTATGATTTTTACAAATATTTACTAATTCAGCTTTCCAGTAGGCTTCTGAAGTGACTGAGGATTGTTATTCCAATTTTACAGGTAGACAGAAAGACAGGAATTTGTTAGCAAAGGAAGGTAAAACATTTTTATATTCATCCTCATGCTGAAAAGTATAATATACATGTCAGGAAGTTTGTCAGCCTCTCTTCTTTTCCCTCATCTTAAACTGGAGGATTGCCTCTCCATGAAAGGCGTTACCGTAGTTGAATGTGGCCACTGTGTGCACAGAAAATATGTGAATTCAGTTTTACTGATTTCAGATATCTGAACAGCTCTAATAGAACACATAGAAAGAAGTTGAATGAGTGGAGAGATGGCATTATATAAAGAAAGGATGCTTCTCTTTTCTCTTTTTTTCCTTCGACTGAAGTTGTGAGTGCTCTTACATACTAAGAAGCCTATTTGAGAGGGTCATTCATAAGAAATTGATAGTGCTGTCCAAAAAATTCAACAGGATGTTCCTGATGGTTGTAATCTGAATTAAGCAGCTGTAAATTTTCTGTGATGAATATTTAGCCTTTTCAGTCTGTGTTTTAAAAACGAACAAAGACGAGGAAGTTTTCCCTGCCTCTTTACTTTTTGCAAAAGATTGAAGAAAATATGTATTGTACAGGATAAGTACTGCCAAGGTATTTCCTTTACCTCAACATATGGTGAACGGTATGTGCAGGTTGGAGTAAATGCTGTGACATGTCTTATGGCATATGATGCAAAACCCAGTCAGCCTGGCTTGGGTTTGAATAAAACGTGACGGTGTTACTAAGACTTTTAATGAATTAGGCTACCCAATTTTTAACAAGAAGACAGTAGCCAAGGTCTTTTCAGCAAAAATATTTGGGAACAGATCATTCGTTGTTGTATATTGACACACTTCCACCAGTTCCAGTGGATTTATGTGTTCTTCAGCATTATGTGAGGAAACGAAGCCAAGAATTAATTCATATAAATGTTTTATTTGTTGAAAGTATCTAGAACAGGACATTAACTGATGAGTAGCTACTTAGTAATGCTGTACGAACATTCCTATGTGGATGGGTTGGGTATAAAAGGTTGTAATCCTTCTACCCTATTCATCAGATAAATCAACTGTATATTTTGCATGGACTATTTCCATGTGTGAACAGGCTTGTCTGAATTGCTTTTTATTCACCTTAAATATTAAATATTTTGCTTCAGTGGGTAACACCTGGATCGTATTTCTGTCAATTGAAATGCTATTTTTAGTGGGGGATCAAACCATAAAAATAGTTAGGGATTTTTGCCACACTTAGGTAGAACAGAGGCGTCACCTTTCATATTGTGTCCTAGCTTATCTTTGTTAGAGCACTGGCTGAAAAAAGGAGACGTGGCTTATTCATCCTCAAGTGACTAACATTCCCATCTCCCGCTTGCCGGGCAGCGTACTAATCTCTGGCTTCATAAGCAAGGAATGCAGAATTGAAACTCTACTGCTGGGGGGGGTGAGGGGAGGAGCCTTTTTAAGGGGGGGAGAAGACAGAGCAGGTACTGTTGTAACCCAGAGCTAAAGAAACTTCCCTGGTGAGGGTGAGGCCCTGTACATGTCAGCAGCAAAGGGGGCAAGAGGAGGAGCAGGTCCTGAGTTCTGGACATATGTTGTTCATCAGTGCTCATACTCAGCCTGAGCATCAGAATGTGGTCCTATTGCCATTTTCTAATACAGCTGAATGTATTGATACTGCAGCTGTTGAACTAGACTCTAACATGAAGTGACAGCCGTAGCATTGCAGTTAGCAATTTTGAGAAGTGATAAGAATTCTTGTTTACTCTATAAATGTGATAGTTCAGACTTGTCAGCCTTGGCCTCATATGTTACATAAGAGAATAATATCCCGTGTTTTCTTATTATTTTCCTAATTATAATAGTTTTACTATTATAATATATATAATATATATATACAGAACTAAATTTTTGATTTTACTCTTTGCCATTGTGCAGATTACACCCCTGAGAGTTTTGCGTGTTGATCAATGGCAGGGTTTGGTTATATAGGAAAAAACACTCCACGTTGTTAGTGATGACAGATACAATTAAATTAATTCTCTGCAGTCGCCTTTGTACACAGATTTCCCTATTAATATTGATGAACTTTAGAGTCACAAGCACATGTTGGGAGAGGAGCAAGCCCCTGAATTTTGCTCTTTGTGGAGCTGACTGTATCACTTTATGTCTAAATGTAAGGGAAGCTGCTGACAGTTTTGATATATTAAATTATAACTGAGAACTAATTCAAGGATCAAAGATGCTCTTTGGGAGAGATCACTTTACTGGTAGGAAAAATCATTACCTTTTTCCCAGTTTCATATATTTGTACTGTGTGTCTTGGAAATATCATTCCCTACAGTTTCTGAATCTTGATGTTTAATTTAACACAAAGGTCTTTGAGCAGCACAATGGGAGGTGGGCTTCTGCTAGTAAAACCTCGTAGAAGGAAATTGAAATGTACATGTTTTTTCTCATTTATCAAAGAAGTGCAAAAATCTAAACTGACACTTTATATCAAATGAATTATGAACTGTGTACTTTGTACCTAAGGGAACAACAACTAAATTAGAGTTTTGTTAAAAAGAGAGAGAGAGGAAAAAATAGGCTTTTAATAAAATATACAGTCATTTTTGGTATTTTGTCTGAACCTGACATATGCTGTACTTTGCAGAAGAAAACGAGAGTGTAGGCAGGCTACTTCAAAGACTATATGCTTCGAATGCCTTAGAGTGAATTGAGAAGCAGGTTAAGATAACACACAAACCAGACTTTCTACTTAATAAGTATTGTTGCTTTGATAGTTTTGTTTTTAGCCTTGTCAACTCAGGTGAACGGGAAAAGGTAATATGCTTTTTAATAGCTTGAAGATTGAAACAAAGTAGTAAATTATATATTTTTTTTAGCTTCCATTTGTAAGAGTATGTGTGCTACTGAAAAAGACTTCCAGGGAGCAAAATTTTAGAAGACACTTGATTGAGCTATGGGAGGTAGATTTTCAAGGAATTAATATCCTCGTTATTTTAAGGGCATGACTTCCACTGTCATTAGGTTAACAACAATTCTTGCAGGCACAGAGGAGACTCCCAGTCTGTAAAGTTGGAGTTTGTAAGACATATGAGTTTTTGTACATTCCCAGTTTCTGAATTTCCTTCATGACTTTCAGAGGGAATATATTTATTTCAGTGCATTGACATAGAAGACACTTTGATATTGTTGTGATAAGCACCTACACCTTAGAGGAAATGGGAAATGAGAAGATAAAATTCAATGGTTTCTTTGACAACATATTCCCTAGTGCACTCCTATAGTTCTTTTTGATATATAAACAAAATATCCAAGAACTAGTTGCTTTTCTTGTATGTCATATACATATATTTCATGAAGATATATTTCAGAAGATTAGATAAGTTAGAATACACAAAAGCTTTCAGAAACTCTGCAAGCTTCTTGCAGACAACAATGGTGTATGAACAGCGATTGTGGGAATACCATACTATGAACACATCACAAAATCTGAAACACAATGAGACCAGCTATATTTGTAGCTTTAATATTGTTTTATATCAGTACCATCAGAAGATTAGAACCAAAACTAAAGCTGTAATGAGTTGCATTAATGATGGCACATCCTCAGCTGAAATATCCAAATGTACGTACACCCAGGGAGGCAGTGCCTTGGTCTTTGCAACCTTGCAATTCCCAGTAATGATACAGTCATCTGATCCTTTAATGTGTGAGTCTGCTGTGAAGAATGGTTTATTTATTGGTATAAACAATGGGTACTTTTAGTTAAAAGAAAGATGTTTGGTTTTCCTTATTTTATAGCTAAGATTCTACTTTTATTATTCAACAATACTGATTTTCTTTTCCTAAACATTCTCTCTCTTTATAAATCATAGTACTATATAGTATTCATTTCAAAACAATGTGTAAATGCCACTAGAAATGTGGCAGCACATTTTTCTGTCACAGAAAGGGAAGGAGAAGAGGTGGAAGCTTGAAGGGGTGCAGTGGTTTGGCAGAGCCGTGACAGAGAGTAGGTCCCCTCCAGGCATGCCAGAGAGTCAGACTTTCTGCTCATGCTGTCTGTGGAGGTGACGAGAGGGATGGGGACAGCAACTCTAGGTGGGAAGAATCACTTTCTTCTTTCTCAACACCTGCCTCCCACTTTCCCTATAAAAAGACATTGACAATGAGACAAGGAGGTTTTTTGATTACCACATATGGCATAAAGAAGTTAATTAGCAGCTGCGAACCAAATCCAGCTCCGTGTTGCCTGGATTCCTGGGAGCAGAAGCTTTGAGAAAACCTCTTTCCTCCTCTTTCTGCAATATAGGAAAGAATTTGAGGGGGGAAATGTCTATTGTGGCTTCATTTGTTTCATGGCCAAAAGGTAGTCCAATGACCTGGATCTTGCAGATACCTGTAGGACATTCAAGATATATTAAGACAGCACTGCCCACTGTGCATAGTGGCTCCCTAACATCAGGTGATCTGTCATTTTGTCAGATCTGTTTCCTATTTATGGACACTCTCAAGCTTGGATTCCATCAAAAATGATAGTGTTTCACACCATCCTCTATGTACTGTAGAGAAATTTATGGATTAAAACCATAGGTAATCTTACTGCAGATCTAATTTATTTGCAAACCTGCATTGTTCTCCAGTCTGTACATTTAGGCATATCTAAACCGATGCTTCTGTCAAAATACACATCAACTGGTAAAATTTTAATTTTCTGCCAGCAGGATAGACTGCTCTGCCAGTAACAGTCCACTGGCACATTCATACTACAGGAGTGCACATAATGCTAGCATTTGAACCAGGAGACTTCTTATTTAACAAGAACATTCACATATTTTCTAATATCTCACTTCATTTTAGCATTCAGTTAGGTTGCTATATTTTCTTAGTTTCTATGTTCTTTTGCCGCATTGAGTGGAGATATAGCAACAATCATTTTCAGAAACCACATCCACTTGTTCAAGTGGAATGCTGCTTTCTGGTTTTGAGTATCCTATGTTATCCTTTTGCTTTCAGTCATAGAATAAAACAATAATAAAAATTAATTTTTAACAACTTGTGCTTCAGACTGAGGCATGTGCTTCTTGTAACATCACCACCTCTGTGCCTTTTCCTTTGTTCCTTCTTCATTTTCTATGATGCTAGAGTCCCCTTCACTGAATTATTAGGCTGGAAAAGAGTTCATTGGGAAATCATCTCGTGCATCTTCTTCCCTCAAAACCATCAGTTGTCTCATTTCTGGTAAAAAGTATAATCTGATGGAGGTTTGAAATCTTTCTTGCATCAGTTTAGTCCCATTACTGTATGTCCTGTATCTGAGAACACAGAGATTCTCTTTGTCTTTGCAAAACTTCTGTTGTTCTTTAAGCTACATAGGTTTAAACTTTCTTCCCCAGTCTTTTCCCAACCATCAGTGATATGATTTGCTTTTTTTTGTTGCTTTCCAGAATCACGCATTTCCAGAGCTAAGAACTGCTTAGTTTCAAACATGAAGTAAAAATCTTAAAAGCCAGCATGCAGTTCTTCGAAATTGTACTATCAACATTAAGAAAGAAACTTCAGTTTAGCCAAGTGTTTCCTTGCCAGCAGTCTACGAGGCTCTTGCCAGAGATGTTTCCATCAGTATGGAAGCTAGCGTACCTGCCTCTGGTCATAGGTCTTTGCCTGCAGATAGCAATTGTAAGGGAAGCTCTAAGATTTTGGAGGTGATGTCAAATTCTTTCAACTTCATCCTTTCCAAAAAAAAACCAACCCAAAACCACCAACCCAAAACAGAGAACTTCCTGAAATTCATCTTTAAAGCTGTTTCATGCAGGAAGCTGAAGCTATTGCATGAAGATAGACAGCATCTTGTTCCCTCCGCTCTTGCCATGTCTGTTCCCTTAAGTAAAAAGAGGCAGATCTGACAGTTTTTCAAAGCTACTTCACAGAGATATTTAATTTTCCAGTAACCAGAGTCATAATTAACCCACAGGAGCTGATGGTTTAATTGTGGTTTCTGCCTTATTTTGTAATACCAATCCTTATGTTTTTTCCTCATAATATTTTTTTAAAAAAAAATTTTGTGACATGACAGTTATTGGCTAGGCATCCTTTTAAACAGTCTGATGAATAATTAGTTTTACTGAGCAGTTATAAATTCCATCCAATGTCTTTATTACAGGTATTAAAATCATTAATCATTCAGCTAATTGCTTATTGGCATTCTTTTGTAGCTTTTAGTGTTTAGCAAAGTTCTTGCTGAGTAACATAGATAAACTTCTATCTATCATGAGCCAGGTTACTTCTTACATAAAGGTAAAGGTGGCAAAGAGTGTACCCTCAGCAAGTTCGCTGATGCTACCAAACTGGGAGGGGTGGCTGACACTCCAGAGGGCCACACTGCCATCCAGCATGACCTGGACAGGCTGGAGAGCT
>NW_009646856.1:4133518-4187839 GCF_000708025.1 Charadrius vociferus
CCTTCTCTGGAGATTTTCAAGACCCGCCTGGATGCAGTCCTGAGTAATGTGCTCTGGGCAATCCTGCTTTAGCAGGGGAGTTGGACTAGATGATCTCTAGAGGTCCCTTCCAACTCTGAAAATTCCGTGATTCCGTGATTTTTATAGTGTCGACCTCAGTAAGATGTAACAGTTAGGAAAGGGGTGTGTTTTACGCATATTTTTACTTAAGACCCCTATCTGGATTGCTGATGTTGAGGTTTTGCATGAAGAAAAGTTCGTTAAGAGGACGGGTAGGTTTGATTTTGTTTTTTGCTAGAGCAATATTAATGAGGAATAAGTAAGTCTGCCCTGGGATTTCAAAAGACAGTTGTCTTAAACTTCAGGTTTGCAGGTCATAGAGCCTGAGTTGATTTTCAAGGCCCTACTAAAATGGTACTCTGCAGCTTGGAATACCAAATCGTGCAAGTGGAAGAAAATTTGCATTAGAGCTTACACACTCAATCCAGTTAAAGATAAATTTGAGATTTTTCAAACTTCTTATTTTCATTTTTCCGAGCAATATTGTGCCTTACAAGTACAAGTAACATTAAAGATTAATGCTAAAAGTGTAAAGATTTATAAAGACACTCCTTTTCAAATGAAATTACTATTATAGCATCAGGTGTATAAAACAGGATAGAACATGAAGAGAGTACAAGATATTTCTGTACTCTGTTTAGGTTACACTTCTGAAAAGAAAAATTCATGAACATGAGGGGTGAACAGGTTTGGCGTTACTGGGAAGTTTACGGTGGCTTTAAGCTTTACCTCCTTCTTCCCATAGCTCAGTTTCCTTTCTTCCCAGACGCCATGTGCCAGAAAGGGGCAAGCAAGAAGGCCACCATGGACCTTTCACATTTTATGTTCCAAAATGCATGGATGTGTGTTGAATAAAGGGTTTGTTGTCCCTGGTATATGTATTACTGGATGGAGATACGTCTGTAACTAGAAACATGTATCAGTGAAATTATAAAATTAAAAAGAAAATCTAAGGGTACTCTGTGCATTCTTTAGGCATTGAGGAGATGGAAACAACACAGTTGAATGTATATTTTAAATGAAAAATCAAGAACAGTCATGTGTATTTGCTATACACTGAATAGGAAAGATAACTGAGAAAAGAGGGTTAAAAACCAAACCTGAGTAAACCTCAATGAACCTGTGAAGATAAGAAACAAAAAAAGCAATCTTCTGCTTTGCCAATAGATAAAGGTTTATAACTAGCATGCCCTTCTAGTGATGACATATGGCCCAGCATCATGGCCTGTCTTTCGGTTAAATGAAACAAAAACACATGGCCATGTTGAGAATTATGGACAGTGCAATGACTGGAATTATTTGCACTGATCAAACAACCAGATAACAGGCATACCTGGGAAAATCAGGAGAAACAAATGTCAATGTGCAGAACATATTGCCATAAAAAATGTTGTAATGAGATGATCTCAGTATGGGCACCTAAAAAAGAAAATGAATCAGGAGTATCTAAAACAACCACTGCAATGAGATAAAGAAATGGAGTTTGTGAATTGAACCTGGAAAAGAGTGAGAGTAGGCATGACTGAGCGAGACATTCATCTAAAGGCAGTCTGACTGAAACTTTTCCTTGCGGTTATGGCACAAACTGTGGAGAGCCTATTTTCCTTCTCTACAGCTAAATAGCGGCAGTTATCATTTGCATACACATGTATGAAACGTATTTTGCTGAGATGCAAATGCTTCAACTGTGCTAAATATTTTACACATACAGATGTGGCAAATTGTGGCGTTACATTTACACAGCTCCAATCTCTTCTAGCTGCCTGCTTGCAGGTATCATGGATACCTCAGGGCCGATATATCTGATCATTGTTAAAAAGTGGTGTCACTTCACTTCAAAGTTGGTGTGAGTTTACACCAATTTGATAGATATCAAATCGAGCTCTACTGGTTTTTCTTCCTCTTATTAATAATTAATGGTGCAGACATTTTTATAACTAGATAATAATTTATTGTTCTACTGATAGTTCACTTTTAATTGTCCTACTTAAATTTTTCTACTTTCAGAAAATTTAAAGTTCAGATATATCCTTATGATAAATATAATTAGTACCTCAGAAAAATAGGTTTTAAACATGGAGTAAACACTTCAGTGCTTGCTGGCCTAAAATAAACGAATGATTAGAAAGCTGACTACTCCTGCATATGTTGTTTAACACAAGGAAATTGAGGCAAGAAGTTGAAACGCTTTCCAAAAACCGCTTAGCACATTAGTGGCCGACCGGGGATCAGATCTTTCTTGACTCATCTGCATGTACCTGAGTATCTGGAATACAATGTATCATTGTCAGCTTGAAACGGTCTTCAGTTTTTAGTATTTTGTGGGGCTGTTTATTAATTCTTTGATTAAAATGGACATCTGATTAAGTATTTTATTCTGCCTTTGTAGTCTCTTCTTATACAAAGTGTGACTTTCTGCCCTGCTAAGTGAGGATTTACTGGGCTAGATGTTGATTCAGTAGGTTGCAAGTGGAGTGGATGCCCCCTGAGGGTCATATTGAAGCTTGAGGGGAGCTTTTTGAGCAACATTGCATCTTAAAGACGATATATCAAGCTGATAGATACATGGCTCTTCTGTTGAGAAATTCGCGGTAGAATTATTGCTGGTTGCCAGTTATTACTTGGGTAGTAAGGAGTCTCTCGGGAATATGGATTGGATAAAAAGGGTTAAGCTGAGGGAAATGTTACGCTGAAGACCTTGGTGATGAGGAGTGTTTGAAATAGTCAAAGGATGTTTTGTGTGCAATTTAGAATTACCATTTTTGGGGGGGAAATGCTCTGTAGTTTTAATGATTGAAACATGATTAGTTTAATAGAGCACCTTTCTCATTATGACTCAGCAGAGACTCGACAATTTCTTTGTTGTACTCTTCTGCCCACCTGCCCCGTTCCGTTAGAAGCACGTAGCTGAGGATACTCGCTAGTGCATAGCTGAGGACATTCTATGTATGCTACAGGAAGTCTTTCAGATTAAATAAATTTGCTGTATATTCTGACATGTTGGTTTGAAAGTAGTCAGCTAGGCTGGTTCTATAGGTCAGTCGACTTTCACAGGAGAGGTTTGTCCAAATTTTCTACTCTTCCCAATGCCGTGCTTTTGTTGGTAGAAGAGATTTGAACATTTAGCTGAGATTACCTACACCATTAAAATAACATCCGCACTGAGAATTGTTATTGACATTTAGACAGCTACATCTTTGTTTTTTGATGAACCTTCCTGTATGGCTATAATAACCACCACTATACATATGTAAAGCTTAATCAGAGCTTGTACTTTGTAGATCTCAGAGAGCTTTACAAAAAAGGATAAGTATTATTATCTCCATTTTACAGATTGAGAAATGAAAGACAAAGGTGAAGTGATGTGTCCTGACAGAACTGGAAATAAATTTAACACGTTTTCCCCCTCAGTGAGTTGCTCACACTGTCTCCTCAATAACAATGTGAACTTTTGCTTCCTGGCCAAATTACAGCTCAGCTAATTAGATTCATTTTTAGATGTAGCTTTTTTGCTGTGTAGAATTTCTGTGTGCACTTAAACAACCGGTGCATTCTAAGCTACAGACAGTTCAGTTCTAAATGAGGTAGTACCCTGCTTTGAAGGGATATCGAGTCTTTCAGTTAGTGTCAGCTTGTGAAAACAGTTTAAAAGCCTCTAATAAAAGTTTTTACATTATTTGTGCCATCTTTCTCATGTTGGCTGAGTTTGCCTGCTAACAACTTCAGGAATCACTTTACAAAAGGATGCCAAAATAATTCATGATTATCTGTGAGTACTGTACTTTACATCTATAAGATTTAAACTCCCTTATTGCACAACTTAACTCCAACATGAGTTATGTCGCTGCTAAACAAAACAATGTTAAATGAGGTAAATATATGTTCTCCATTTTACTCAGAGAGTGAAATTTAATTCACATACAGAGGCATTTGGTGTGCAGATGTTTGTTTTTGATGGCTCAGGTGGAGGGATGTTGGGGGCTGTTCAAGTTAAATCAGCCATCTTCTTCCCTCTGAGTTGAGGTGCTCACAAGCTCTTGATTGGCCTTGAAGGTGTTGGCAAGGGACTTGCAGACTGTGAATTACCTTAGTCTAAGACATCTCCTGGATTTGGAAACAGGAAGACTTCAAGTTTGCTTGGTATTTACTGGAGCCTTATTGCCTAGATCTAGATAACAGCAGCAGGAGGAAGCATCCAAAGGCAGCCGGGCTGGCTCAAGCCCACAGATTTTGTGTTGTCCTTTACATGGTAATAGAGAGAAGGGGAAGGGAGTGAGGGAAGCTGGAGATCCTGTTCCACTTCATTTTGTCCTAAAAAGACCGGGAGGGTCGGAGAGCTAGGGGCCAATTTTCAGAAGTAAAATACCTGGTAAAAACTCGAGTACCCCAGCAGCCAGCTTTTAGTAAAAATTTCACATGAGAACTGGCAGACATTGAACTGAAGGAAAAGGGAACAAGCCTCTAGATTGGAGCAAGCTGTGTCTTGTGCCTTGCTATGTAATACAATTGGGAGCTGGAGCTGAAGAATTTTGAAGTTCCCCAGTCACAAGTATGTGTAACGAGAGTGAAACAGCCGGGTGCTAGTTCACACATCTCTGTATATATATGTCAGTATAAATAAAAACTATTGCGTATGACTGATTTTTTTTTTTTTTTTTTTTTTTTCCCCTGAGCCAATGCCATCCTTTCACCTGCTTCAGGGAGAGAATGATTCAGGCAGTGTATCACAAGGTCTCTTACTTTCTTCTTAGTAACCACCTCATATACAGGTGGTAAGTGAAAATCATAAAACTTACTGTAAAATGCTGTTCACTCATCTTACAGCTTACAACTTATGCCCTGAGACTTACAACTACACCTTAAGTTACAGATCTGTGAGACTGTTTTTTCCAATAGAGAGAAGGAAAAAATAACAGGAACAACAAATTTCTGTTGGAAAGACCGAAGAAAGGAGCAAATGGTAACTACTGGGCCATGAAATGCAAAACTATTATACAAGGGTTTAAATGACAAAAGCAGTAACTTTCTGGTCTTTCAGCTCTGTGGAAAAGAGCTACAGAGCTATGGCTACAGACGTGCATTATATATAAACGTTCCAGATGTGTTTATATACAGAAAGTTTCTTCAACAGATTGTGTTCTTCTTAAAGGAAAAACAAACCCATAAACTCACGGGTGCAAATTGGTGTAGTTCTCTTTATTGCATGCAGCAAAATTTGCAGCAGGTAAAGGTCACTGGTGGTAGGTATCATTACTGACAGATTTTTATCTGCAGTTCCTGGACTTCGTAAAAATTAATTTCCTTGACAAAACAGTAGGCTAGAGACTGAGACTTCAGTGAATCTATTTTGATTTCTACCTAAAGACCTTTTTTTCCCTTAAAATTTCTGCTGTTTTCTTTTAAAATTATTAATTTATAAGGGTGAGAAGGTATCTGAATGATAAAAAGTCTGATCCATTTTACTCTTGCTGGGTAACATTTCTGTGAACATTTCTTTAACTTCTCAGGGTGGCAGACCTGGGCACAAGGAGAGGTAGATAATATTTGGACAGGTGGTAGAGAATACGTTGCTTCTGAATTACTTCTGGTGTTTTGGAGGTTTGCTTTTAGCAAAGTCATATTCATGTAACTGTATTGGAAAGACAAAAATAAAGAAATAGCATTGTTCAGTAGTGAAAATGTTAAACTAAATGGACCATGTTAACATTGCTGTTGATCCTGAGGAACAGTTTTTCCAGTATACGGAGCATTTTGTTTCCACCCGGCATATGTTCTCCATGGTTTTCTCTGCTCTAATTCATCCATGTTTTTCGACAGCTCCAGATGGCCTGATGCCTCCAAGGCTTTCATCTGCCACTCCGACCAGTCTTCAGGTTGTCTGGTCTACACCAGTTCGCAACAATGCCCCAGGCGCGCCCAGCTATCGACTCCAGATGCGGCGGAGGCATTCTGCTGGTGACATTTTAGAGTACGCAGACCATAGCAAGGCCACCATCAACTGCTGAGCAAGAAAAGTCCCGTTATCTTGAACATGGCTTACCTTTAGGGTGGCTGGTTTTGCTACAAGACATGTAATGTTTTAGTCTTTCTTTAGGTGCTGGGATGTTTAATGATGTAACTCATGCTGCTTTTCTTTGCAGTTTGCTTTCCAGCCCTACTGCTTCCTTACAACACAGGGTCAGAGATCTTCAGCCATACACTGAGTATGAGTTGAGAGTGATTGCCTCCAACGGTTATGGCAATGCTTATAGCAACTGGACTTCAATGACTACAGCAGAGGACAGTAAGCAGTCTGATCTTATTTAATGCCTTTAGGCAGAAAATATAAATAACAGTTCAGCTGCCATTGCACATAATTTCTTTTTGGTTATCAAGCTTGTTCAGTTAAATACTAATAATGTATTTCCTCCTGATTATAAACTTGCAATAATAACTCCTAAGGGATCAAGTATCTGTTGTCTTAGATTTTCATAAAACATGAATATTTAAATATATGTTTTGTGAAGTAGTATCCGATTTCATTATATAATATCCCTCCATGCATATGTGTTCATATAGGGTTTAAGATACAGTGGTAAGTACAGCTTTGTAAGTGGTCTTCCTTTATATGCAGGGGCTTGATTCTGATATCAGTCATATCAGAGAAAATAAGTTGAAGTTAACAGTACGTGACAGTTGCCTTATCTCTGTGTTGAGAATACCTAAGCTGTACCACAGCTGAACAGAACTTTTCATTCCCAGTGATCTTTGTTAATTCAAAGTGGTGATCCAATGGTCTGAAATTGAGTTTGTCATTGGCAGTCCCATCACTTACCTCATTAATAGTTCTGTGTTCTGCAGACTCACTCCACATAATTTGTTCAACAGTCCCTTGATTTAACAAACAGGTATTAGCATATGGGTACAGCCATTTAGTTGGCAGGGAAGGATTTTGCACTTGATACAATATGTAAGCAGAAACACATGAAAAATGTTGAGCTTGTTCTACATAATACATATACAAAATACATAATGTCCAGCTTTTTTTAAGAAACTGAGCTACTAGTTTTGCCTTACAACACAGCAGGATATCTAATAGCACACTTTTTGGAAAAATCTATTTTCAAATATATCTTTTTGCCTTTTTTAAAAGAATCAGTAATGTGTGAACCCATTGTACCAAATTTTTAGAGAAATTAAGTATTTTCTAAAGTGATTTTTCCTGTTATATCTTGATTAATAAGAAAGTAAGTCATTCTGAGGAGGAAAAGGCGGGATGGGGGTAGCTTCATTACTGGTTTCATTACTATGTTGCTTTCTCTGCTTTCACACCAAAGTGCCTTATGTGCCTTATGGTCTTACTCTAAGTCTTTCTGATAGGAGATCTGCATTTCAGACCATAAACTTAACCTGGTGCTTATATGGATATTGTAGCAAATATTCAGTGCTGGTGACTCAGCTTCATTTTAGTCCCTTCTCTAACTGGATAGCTATCTCGAGAAAACGCCCAGCAGAAAATGTGTTCCCACAATTACAAAACATTTACTCTTTGAAGCCGAGCAAATAATTCACAGCAAAAATTTATCTGATAAATCCATTTAAGCTCCAAAGGTGTAAATGCTTCTATGAACACATTACCTATATGTAATTACCTAATAAAAGTAAGTTCTGAACTTTGTCTTTACATACCGGATGTGCGTTTTCTACCTGTGAAAATCTTCGTTGAGATTCAATTCCTTTATTGTAATTGTTTGTTACTAAAAGTGGATACAGTATTATTTAATGTGTCTACATTCATAGTCTAAATGCAGCCAGTGTCCTATGACTGTTTCATTCAAACTGCAATGATTATTTAGCTCTGGTCAGGTAGTTCACATGGTGTTTTCTTTTTAGATGGGAGGAGCACAGAACTGCATTTAAAAGGCATCACTTGTTAGTATATGTAATTTTTTAAATTTTTTTTGTGCAAAGTAGTAAGGGGTAGAATTTTAAAATTCTCTTTCTGGGAATTAGGGATAGGGCAGAAGGCCTGCACAGGACATACATTCCTATATAGTCTTCTTGGATGCATATGTAGAAGTTACCTGCTGCATAGAATTTGAAGATATGCAGATTCGCAGGTTTGGGTTATTTTTTAATGCAAGACAAAATGCTGTAAATAATTTTCAAATACTTCCATTTACATGAGTGTGGCACTAGTAACTCATTCTGTGCATTTTTTAGTCTAGCCTGCTCGTGCCAGATAACAATAACGTACATATCCTATAAATATTTTAAAACCCGCTAAGCAGGTGTTAATAAAAGATATTTGTTTCAGTGATCTTCATCGGTATAACATCAGACTATTTACTGCCAGACAAACAGAAACAGCTGATGAAGTTTCTGGATTAGATCTTGCTTTCAGTAACTTGAATGTAAATTTAAGATAACTGTCTTGCAATGTAATCACCACTGAACTGAGAGGTCAGTATGTACAATTGAACTGAGAGCAGGATTTCATGCATTGCATTCAGAAATAAAATGAAAATTTCTAGATATAAAAAAAAGAAGATAGCAGTTAAGTTTTCCCTTTTGTTAAGTCTTTGAGCTGTCTGAGAAGGAAGCTGTAAAGGAGTTACACTTAGTTAGCAGAAGCTGACCCAGTGGCAGCTGCTGCATTCTTCTGGTGTAGCTTTATGATTCACAAAATTATATTGGTTGGTAGCAACCAACCCGGTGTAATCTTTGATCAGAGGGACATTTCCAAATGAGAAAGGTGTTTTTTCTAGTGCTTGAGAAAATTAATCTTGATTTAGACAAGTTTTAAGGTAGCAAAATTGCTATTTTAGAGAAAAGCTGCCTGTTCCTTTCTTTTCTTTTGGATGTCCCAGAAACTGTCTGCAGTCCAGTTGCAGACAGCAGGACATCTCAGTCACCAGCATGTTCTCTACATTGGCTATGTTTCAGTCCTGTGGGTCAGTGTACGATTCCAGTACAGAGAACTGGCTTGTACTAGTCAAGAGAGCAGGTTTTGCGAGTTGCCTATCAGGCAGTTCCATTTTTTATTCTTTAGTTCTTACATAAGTGACTGCAAGTCCATCTCTTTTACATATAAAAAAAGGTATAGGCCAGTCCAATG
The DNA here is from genome assembly GCF_000708025.1 of Charadrius vociferus. Classification (NCBI taxonomy): domain Eukaryota; kingdom Metazoa; phylum Chordata; class Aves; order Charadriiformes; family Charadriidae; genus Charadrius; species Charadrius vociferus. The sequence continues at coordinate 4,142,676 of NW_009646856.1, forward strand.
TTTATTCTCAATAAGTAATGTCAAAAGTACACAGTAGTCACTTGAGAACATTAAATATGGAAGTTGCTAGAGAAAAAAAAAAAAAAAAAAAAAAAAAAGAGAGCAAATGCAATGTATCAGCTGAGCTATTACTCAACAAAGCAGGGAAGCATTATGCTTATCATATAGAGTACTATGGTGGGCTCCTCTGGCATGCTTACAGCAAAACTATGGTTCCAGGATGAGGACGCCAATTCTTTTAAAGCTTCCTTATGTAGACAAAAGAAAGAGGCAATGCAGGACAAGAGGGTAGATGATTCAGTTCTCAGCTTTTGGAAGTGCTTGCTTTCTCTGCTGATTATATTCGTTGTCTGAGATGACAAATCTCCTACTTTAGCTATGTAAGTTAGGTCCGTATAATTCAGGCATATAAACTAATACATAGTTAGTTGATGTGAATGTGGTCACCTGTGGCCGAGAAAGATAAATGGAAACTGAAGCAAGAGAAGACAAAACCTGGTGAGGTGATAAAGGGAAGAGAAAGTCATGTGAAATACATGACAGGGTGAATAACAGAAGGACAGAAGAACAATTAAGCTGAAGTAGTATCGTGGTAGATATGATATGATGACTGTATGATAAATAGTACAAACTGCCCGTAAATGCTTATAGATTAGGAATTAGAAGAAGTTACTTAACTGGTAGGCTGAAGTTCTGGAACCGATGTGCAGTAGAGCAGCAGAGGGCAAAAAGTCTGAATACTCTGAAGACAGCCCTTAATACATATTTGAAGGGGTTCATATGGACTTCATGTCATTGCATGAACAGCCTAACGACTTTTGAGTTCTGTGATCTGATGTGATAAATGATTCCTGTGTTCTCTTGTGCCCAGAACTACACACTTTGGATTTTCTGCTGGATACAGTCAGTAGTATAAGACAGACACCACATTTCGTTAATATGTATAATTTCATTTTCCGTGTTCCTGAAAAGAGTAAATGAATCAAGAATAAAAGGCACAGAATTTCTATTCTGCTTAGTGTAAGAGTTTCCCAGCAAATCAGGTATTTCTCATTAGCTTTAAAGGGCAGTAGTCCAGGTACATGTCTCAATATGTTAATAAAAGTCTGGATTCCCCCAAAATACATCCATGAGAGTACAGCGCCTCACTCGCCCTGTCTGTACGATAAGTAAACATATGTGTGGTTCTGGGCAGGGAATTAAAAAAGATTAATGACGATTTTGTGCCTTCATTTTAAGTCAAGTCTGAACTTTTGAAGCAGATGAGCAAAATAGCCTGCCATAAAAGATAATTTCATTTGCCAAAATGAAACTACCTTCTAGTATGAATACTGTAATGAAATGGTTTGAAATATGAACTAAGAATCTTAAGGAAAAAGATGCCCACTGTTCCGATGCTCAGTAGTTACTTCTCTAAACAATTACATCCATGTAAAAAGCTTTATGATTTTATTTTCATCATTGTCAGGCTGAGCTGTGTAGCTGTCATACTTAGCAGTCTTCCCTCCAGTGACAACCCCATTGACAACATGTTATACTCCACATTGATTTTACAGTTAAGGAGCTGATTGTGATATATAGGGATTTTAAGAATTCAGCTGAGAGGCTGACTTTTGCCTTTTATCATTCCATTAAAATTTTATAACCATCTTTTTCATGTCATTTCATCCATGAATTCTTACTTTAGAAAGTGATAGCTACTGCTGTGAGCATAACTTTTCTCATGTTCAGAGCTTTTTATTGTATTAGCAAACTATCCCAATTATAGTTAATACTCATGTTTTACATAATTGTGGTGACCCTTTCAACCAAGCAGTATCGTGCTAGTTGATTTGTATATGGAATTAGATGATTCTGCTTGCCATTTAAAAAGAAGCTGCACCAAATGAGTGTTGGGGACCAGGATTTAATGCTTTCCCATCCAGTGGGGCCAATTAAGCATCTCTCAAATGTCTTGTTTGAACTCAGAGAGTCTTAAAAGTCTCTCTTTTAAAAGGGCAGTAGGGAATGTGTGGGTAGGTATGCTAGCTACCAAAATACGCTTTTTTGAAGGGAGGAGGAGGGACTAGGGGGACCCAAAGTTTAAGTTTGACAGCTCCTCCCATACATTACAGATTGCCCGTAAGGAATATGTCTAAACTCTGGGGGGGTTGAAGCACAGGTTCAACTAATTATCATGAATGCTTCACCTGTAATGCCAGCAACTTACTCAGTAGGAATAAAAAGGCTTATCTGTTCCCTCACAACAAACTGCTTGATTGTTTTGGGGTTTTGTTTTGTTTTGTTTTTTCTTTTCTTTTCTTTTCATCCTGCAGAAGCTCACAGTATGATAGCTTACTTGAGTATGATAGCTTACTTATTGAGGTATAATTAGATAAAATGCAAGTTTGGAGCTCAATGGTAAATATTATGCCTTTCTACTCCCTTCCCCCATTAAACTAGAATCTGCAGCAACTTATTTTCAAGGTCTTCAATTCCAAAGCAAATTTTCATCTTTCTCCTTCACCCCAGCAAAATTTTCAGTTTGCAGAATATACGTCTAATTCAGGTTTACACCTCCACCTCTCCATCTTTCACTGAAGTCTAAATAATGGCCCAAATTTTGTTCCAGCTTATGACCTAATTGATTTTGCCCAAGAGTACATGCAAATAGAATTGAATTGCTCTTTACAACAGACCATCTTTTACACTTGTAAATTCAGAGATCTAAATTAATCCTAGTGTGCACAAGCATTAAATACAGAACTCCATCCTTATTATCACTGTGAGTAGAACAGGATATGATATGAATGAGTTTTATGGAGTTGCCCTGTGATGCATCATATAATGAAAGAAAAAACACTGTTTCTTTTCCAAATTTAAAAGCAAAAAAAAACAAAAAAGAAAAGCAGAAGCAGCTTGCTGTCCCAATTTTACATTGCTGTTTCCACAGACATCAGTGGAATAATCCTGATTTATTTCCCTCTGTATGTAAGAGGAGAATCAGGGCTTCTGACTGCTTCAGCTGTTATTCTAAAATATAGGAGACACTCATTATGCTAGATTTGTTTTCTAGGGTTCCTTTTTTCCCCCCTCTCTCTCTTTTCACTTAAAAATTATCAAAAATTATTTAACTTCTAGTTAAGTAAATTATTCTTCCTTTAGAGATACTGTTCCTTGTGGTTTAGACAGCATACTGCTTCATAGGAGTTAAACGACAGTGTTGTTGACTACCATGGAATTCAGCATATGCTATGTCGTGTGTCCTGGAGTCTTAGCACACCCACAATCACTAATGAATTTTAAATTTTAAATCCTTAGCATTTGAAACTCAGCCCCCCCCCCCCCCCCAATCCCCAAACCTAAAGCTATTTTAAACAATTACTAAATCCAAGTATATCTTTTTTTAAGATTTCAATAAAATGTAACGTTCATGGAAAAATCACATAAATGTCAAAATTGCTATGTGCAGAATAGAGGGGAATATAGTATTTTCTTGGTCTGCTGTAGCAATTTATAGATTTCAGGACGTGGTTTATAAGAATGCTAAATGTTCTGGAATTACAGCTGTTACTGATCAGTGATTGAGCCAGATTTGTGTTATTGCACCATGTTCTTGCTTGTACCTAGAGAGCAGTAAAGCCTCAATATAATAAAAAGCACCTGCATTTTAAATGAAATTTCAATTGAAAAACTTAACAGCCCTTCAAATTGCAGAATTTAACGCAGCCCAGTAAAGCTTAAATAACACTTTGCCTCCACAGGCTGAGGGTTTTGCATTCAAGGTGACTTGATTGTGTCGCATGGTGAAATTATTTACAATTAAGGAATTTCTCTGGAGGGCTGCAGAGTATTTGCTGTTCCACAACACCTATGCAGGCATATGGTCGGTCTTTTTCAGTATTCATGGAAGCTCCTGAACCTTTATGATAATTGAATCAGTTAGAGTGCTGAGTGGAGCAAGCATAAAACCTGTTAACCTAAAGGTCAGATCTGTGCATTGTTTATTTATCAGTAGGTGAAAGAGCTAAATCGGCAGCTTCTGTCACAGTCGCAGTAAAAAATCACCTATAATATTAACAGGGAGTAGATAAATTGCAAAAAATGGATTAGAATTATAAACAGAATGAAGTAAAATATTGAATATATAATGAGAGATGCAGTAGGGCCTTACTGAGCTGCACAATATGCAGCTTTGTTGTGCCTGTGCCGTTGGTTGCAATTAGCAGCTAGCACTCTAGAAAAATATCAACAAAAGCTAGAACTACAGATCTCTATTGATACTTAGCCATACACTTTCTCCACATGCTAACAGCATTGATAGGACACTTGTGAGACAAGAGGAAAAAAGATGCAGAGGAGGAGGGAGGGAGGTTGGGAGGAGGGAAGGTGTACTTACAGAGCAGCTTGCCTTTGAGAAGAGAGCCATATTCAACCCTTGAATAGCTGGGCCTGCAGTTTCTGAAGAAATAGGCTGTTTAGTAGATTTGAACTTCTTTTGTCATTTTGAGCCTCATTTGATGAGTACTGCTTGCTAATGCTGACTTTTACAAATCACAGACTACTAATAATTTTCCTTTCCTTTCCTTTTTTTTTTTTTTTCTGTTACAGAACCTGGACCTTTAGATCCACCACTTTTATTGAATGTTACAGCAAGGACAGCAAGCATCACCTGGCAGCATCCTTTAAAGCCAAATGGCATTATCACTCATTATAATATTCTCCAAAATGGCCAACTGCATGCTACAGTGCTAGGAACTAGATCTAATTGCACTGTAGAAGACTTGCATCCTTACACTGTCTATGTGTTTCAGGTAGAAGGATGCACTTCTAAAGGATGCTCTCTTTCACCCAAGACCCTAGAAATACAGACTCTTCCAGATGCACCTGAGGATATTCCTGCTCCAGAGCTGTATTCTGATACTCCGACTTCTGTGGTCATATCCTGGCAACCACCTGCTCACTCGAATGGTTTGGTGGAAAATGTTACGATAGAAAGGAGGGTGAAAGGAACAGAACAAATATCAACTGTGGTGACTCTCCCTTTCAGTCAGTCCATGAGTTACATTGACCAGAGTACTGCTCTGAGCCCTTGGCAGAAATTTGAATACAGAGTGCTGATGAGCACTCTTCACGGAGGCACAAACAGCAGTGCGTGGTCAGAAGTTACCACTAGACCATCAAGACCTGCTGGTGTTCAGCCACCTGATGCAGAAGTGTTGGGACCGCATTCAGTTAAGGTAGGAATAATTCTCATTGCCTCGTGGCTTTAACATGTTTTCCTTGTAGCAACTGTGTATTTAAGAGAGACATCTACTGGCTGAGCTAACAGATTTCATTGCTGTAGGGGTAGTTGAATAGTTAGCGTCTGTCCTTTGGCTCAAAAGCATAGATCCCTTTCCTTTTTTTTCCTTTACACCAGCCTCTGGCATTATACTCCAGTTCATTTTTGTCCTTACACACCTGATGCATTTTCAATATTAAACCTGAATGCTTACTTTTAACTCCCTAATGAGATCAGAAAATGACCTACTGCCTTCTCCAAAATTTCAAGACTTCATTAAAATGCTAAGAAGTGAAAAGATCTTTTTATGTCATTAAATCTTGTATATAATTATCAGGGTTTTTTAAAATAGCTAATGAAGACAAATATAGCATTGTGGTTCTCCTGATTTACAAAAGAAGAGTGTTACAGGACTACCTAGGAAGTTTCAATTATTCACATCATTCTGTTGGGAATGAACTCTAGAGGACAGGATAACTACCATTGTTTTGGCTTGCATACAAACTTCATTCAAGGGAAATTAGTGTAACCAAACAAGAGGGATTTTTGTAGCTTAGAAGCCTCTTTTGTGTAAATACACACATGCTTCCATGGATTCAGTCTTGTACTAATGCCAAAAGTATTGGTACAGTAGCTTGCTCACCAGAGCACAAAACAAAGGACATTTGCATAGGATTGAAGTTCATCTGTTAGATTCATTATTTTTGGTATACATTGTATTTTCAAAAGGTAAACAGGGTGGTGTTACCAATGCAGTCTAGATAGTTTGAGGGTATGAGTTTAAGCAGTAAACCAATGCTGATATTTTTGCTTTGTTCACACATAATTTTAAGCTATGAAAAAGGATATTCACTGTTTGACAAAAAAATCACAAGCTTTTAAAATTATGTTTTAATGTCTAAGGAATTGCATGTTACCTCCACAATAATAGCAAATGAGTTCAGTATGAGTACAATGGTTACTGTAAGAATGAATAATGATCGAATATTAGTAATTGTGATGAATTGCCAGAGTGCTTATTGAAGATTTGGGCTATCTTCTTCCAGGACTCTGCCCTCTGTACTTCTGTAGATAGCTCTTACTATCCACCACGATTTATAGTAAAGCATTTTTCACAGATTTACCAAAAGCAGCAATGCTGAGTAAACAGTAGCCCTAGTTCAATGGTATGCTTACACACATGTCCACATTTTATTGCATAAGCTTTTACACATTGGCTTCAACTCTGAGCACAAACAAGTCACTAAAACCTTTAATGCTTCTGTTAACGTGCTAAGGGCATAATAATTTCATACCTTACTCATATCTTTTCGTTCTCCAAGTGCAGTCAACACCCAATCCTAATTTTAAAAGCCTGTGGGTTATCAGAGGTCTTGTCATTCTTTACTGGATCTCTTTTCTTGAGATCAGAGGTGTGAGCTCAGTTGTAATTTTATTGTCTTTTGCTCAGCTCCAAGACTAAGTAATCTACCAGTCCTGAAAGTCAGTTTGTTTATTTATTTCTTCTGAAATCTGAAAACAGGCAGTGAAGTCTTCACTCTGTAATAATTTAATTTTGATATAACAATGCTTTTAAAATTTGTTTTCCTTTCTTGCTGAAGTGTTCAAATGGGTTTTTTCCCCTTCTTCCCCAGTCTATCATTAACATTCAAAGCTCTTTAAAGCCCTTTAATGTCTACATTGTATGACCTTCTGTATGAGTGGTGGTCATATTTTGTGTCAATGCTGCTCTTTTAGTCTCAGGCTTGTTTTTTCCACCTGGAGACACATATTTGTGTAGTCTGTTAAGACTAAGTCCAAGATGCTGAAGCCTGGATGTTTTTATTTCCGTGACTCAGCTTTACTGCTCATTTTTCTTGATTTTAAATATTTAGGTTAAAATGTTCAAAATCATGAAAGGTGGCACCATTTAATTTAGAGATGTGACTTATGTATAGGCCTTTCCAAATATACTGTCTTCTGAGTACTGTCCTTCAGCAAAAATTCTCTCTCTCAGTGTACAGAGTATTGGTATCCTTTGCTGATACGGACATAAATTCTTCTAATTTATCTAGTATTTTATTTCACTTTGTGTCATTTAATTTGATAGACATCATAATTGGGGGACAGTTGGGGATATTTGGTATGGATCCTGTGCAGAGAGTATTCCATGGCTGAGACATTACTTTGCTTCTGATTTCTAAGATTCTAAGACTTCTTAAAAATCTTAAAATTTCTCTTCCTTGTCCAGGACAGAAAGAGATTTTTGATTTTTTTTTCAGCTTCTGTTATTCCTTTTTTATTATTACTTATTATGTCTTTGAAAAATTTAAATAAAGTTATAGATGCAGAAGAATTCATTGCACACCATCACTGAAGAGATTATGGATGAGGCTTGCTGTGCCCAGTGGTTTTCTTGCCTTCTGCTTCTTTGCAGATGGGAGCACCAGAGGAAGTGACTGGGATTTCATCTTACTCATTGGTCTTCTTACAGGTCTGTCAAGTGGATTAGCTCACGAGTGGTGGTGGTGGTGTTTCCTTCTCTTCAATTTTATGGCAAGTTCACATTAGAGTAGTAAGACTCTGAGACCACTCAGTGGGCTGTGCTGTGGCACTGGCGCTGTCTTGTGGCCTGTGTGAATGTTCTGTACTAGGAGAATACAAGAACAAGGTAGCACCTGTTTTGAAAACATTTGGGATTTTTTTCCCCTGCTCTTTCAAACTAGGGTGTAGATCTGAATAGCTGCTCTGCAAACCCCTTGTGTCCCTTCACCCCAGAAGTGTATTGTGCAAGGATTGCCATTTAGCGGTTGAAGAGCTTTCCTCTGTGGAAATAGGATGGATCTGGTTTGGGATTGCTTTACATTGGTGCTTTTAAACTCTGACGAGAGTCCCAGAAGGCATACTTTCCCTCCTGAGCAGATCAAGCCCACCACACCTGCAGTGCATATATTGCCTACGTAGTGTTCAAATCAAATTTATGGAATCTGCTTGTGCTGCACAATGGTGTTGTCTTATTCAGTGTCTATGGTGCTAACTCTTAAGCAGAGAATGGAACAAGCCATCTCTTTGGGAGGGAGATTTTAATTACCTCTTGCCCTAGAGAGAGCTGTCCTCCCAGGTTAGAGCGGAAAGTATTGGAAGGGCACTGTGGGAAAGATTAGCGAGAGGCTCCTTTACCAAGCCATGGTTGCAAATCAATAGAGGCTTTCAGCTGTCAGTGCAACCAATCCCTGAACCATGAGCGCAAATATTTACTTCTACTGAAAACAGAGAGAATTTACAAAAAAAGAGAAACATATTTCCATTCCTTTATTTAGTCACAGAATCAATATAAATGATTTGAGGATGTGGAGAATTCAAAGTGCTCCAGATAGTACTCACTTGAGTATACAGCTTATTTTCATACACCAAAGCTTTCACTCTGCAAGGAGGAAAATATCAGCACAGCAGGTCACTCTTGGCATAAACACTTCTGATGTGTATGCGCTCCTTTAACATTTAATTTTAATCAGAATGGACCGATATCTCTCCATAACATTTAGCTTGCTTTCTTTTGTGCAACAGAAAGTGTGAAGCTGTCGATAATTTTTAAAGTATCCATTTCTGTGACACCTGCATGATATTTTTTAATATTTGCTGAATTGATAATGTTCATGGTAGCAGAGTATACTGTGCAATAAACTGCTTTTGTGGCTGATTAAATGCCAAAGTGAAGTGGAGGTATTCAGCAACTGCAAAAGCCGTTTATTTAGTATATGCCAATGCCATGAACATTATTCCTGTTACACAAGATTTGCTATACCCTAATGTACAGAAGTATAAAAGAAATTGTTTCCTTTTCTTGTGAGGGTTGCAATTGCTGTGCAGCTTCAGTCTCACACTTCACACTGATATGACATTCGGGAATGTAGCTAGGTTGAGTGGCTTGAGAAAGAGGCTGGTTCACACGGTGAATAATTATTTAAAGGAGTTCTTTGTGTAGGAAAAGCATTATGTGGCTGGGTACGCTGAACTAAATTAACTGTGTTATGCAAATTCTCCAACTTTCGCCATTTAACTTCCGATAGAAAGATTTCCCTTTCACTGCTGTGGTTCTCCCTTGAGGACTTTGACCTGGGAAAGACAGCTGTAGTCTTGATTATTGGCTTAACTGGGGACTTGCTGGTGCATGTTTGCCTGTATTGTTCTCCCTTGCTGACCAGTGCGACCAACTGGACCTCTGATAGACAAGAAGCTGCAGCCATTTCCTGTCATTCTTTGATTAACTTTTTTCTCAAGATAGAAGTTGGCATGAGCTGTAGGTAATCCTGATGATTCTTTCAAGGGAAAAGGATTTTTTTGTTTTTCTTTTTGGTGCTTAGGTAGGTTGTAAGAGAATGGTTTCATCTTGGTTGGATGAAATCAGTACCTCATTGACATGTAGTTCTTGTGCCATGCTATTCCTTCATGATAAAATCAGTTACAGAAACTTCCTGCAATTTGGTTAGATACAAAATGAGAAAAATAAAAAATTATGATGATTTCATTGAATTCTCTCTTAATATGTGTTACATATGTTGCCTGCTAGAAATGAAGGGCTGTGGTGATTCTGTAGCACCAAACTGTCATTCTTCTTTCTAATTTCTTTTTTTTTTGCATATTGATTTAATATCATGTCATTGGTTTCCTATGGATTATTTCTTTTTTGTAAGTATTTCCTTATGACTTCTCTGACTGAGGAAGGGTTGTAGGCTTTTTAATTCCATTGTCATTCATGTTTGTTGTTACCCTCAGAGATGACAATCACTCAATTTACAGTTCACCTGCCATTCTTTTCTTTGTATAGAAGCAGCAGCTTCTTTGAAGAAGATTATAATTTATTGCTACAGAGCGATAAACTTTTCTAGTAGCTATTTCTAAAATGTGACTACTAATTTGCATAGGCAAGTGAGGAAACAAAAATAAACAAGGCTCTATTTTTATAGTCGTCTTCTGTTCTTCATTAGCCCAGGAACTGGACAGTGGACTGCTAAATGCCTGTTGTTCTGTAAATATGTTGGGACTAATATAAGCAGGAGAAAGATTTCAGCTGTATGGAGTGGATACCACTGACGCATTTAAAGCAATATACCCTGGAGTTACAGTTTGAGTATCATCCATGAAAAGAAAGGTGTTTTCTTTATCCTTTATCCACTCCCTATGGAATTACAGCTATAGGCACACGTTCTGGAGTTGTTTTTTATCTCACATGTTAACATTTGATGTCCAGTGAAGCTGCTTCTGATTACAGTGTTGGATGCAATGTTAATAACTCCATGGTCACTGAAGTCAGTGACTAACAGAGAGGTGATCCTTCAGTGTTTTACCTCTGCAGATCACTGTGTGGTAGAGAAGGAGGCTGAAGGAGAAGGAGGCCATTCCTCTCTTCCAGGTTAAAAACCTCTGTTGCTATTTCATTCTCAAAATGCTTCAGACTGCAGTTGCCTAAGAATATAATTTTGAGAATACAAACAACCTTGGTACCTAGGCCTCGTATGCTAAAGGGAGATGCAGTAAGCACACATAGAAGCTTCGTGCTGGGGAGAAAAAAGAGTTTGGACTTTATTCACCACACTTCCAGTTTTATGCAGGTATGCCCGGTGCATTGGGGAAATTGTTTAGGAGCGATCAATCCCTGTGTGAAGATTGCCTTGTAATGCCGCTAAGGTCAGTGAGACCTTGGTTTATTTGCCATATAAGTGCTGCTTGAGTGACTTAGGATACTCCAACACCCATAGGGACAACCTTAACTTGCACACTAGAGGTTTTCCACATTTTAGGACTGATTTCTCGCACAGCTTGCTCATTTGGTACAGATCATACAGTGGGGTGAAGTAATCAAGGTTTCATCAGCATTATTCCCCTGCCTTTGATATAGCTTAAACACTCTACTGTACTAGGTATTTAGGATCATAAATAAATGTTCTTTCTGTTTTTCCACTACTCAAGCTAAGTGTTTCTAGAAGTTTTTGTAGTAGCGATCTGTTACTGCAAACTTGATCATGCTGTTCTGTGGTAGTGCTTGCTGAAGTTGGATGTAATTCATGTGCAAAGTGTATGAGAACAATTATAAGTGACTTCTGTCAGCATTTGCTTTTCTGGTGTGATATTGGCTCTTGATTGAATCCCACTATAATTTCTGTTAGGACAGATAAGAACTCATGAGGAAATTCATCTCCAAACTACTTTTAGAGGGGCTGGGAGGTTGGCTGAGGACTATAGTCCAGTGGCTGGAATGCAGAATTAGGGTAGCTGGTCTTTGTTTTCAGTTTTGCATCTTTCCAATACGTGACTTAGTCTGGGATTTAGTCTTTTCATCTGAAAAACTGAAATAATAATACTTGCAATTTGAGACTTACAATGTGCTTTGAGACCAACAGTGAAAAGCTGTCAGTAGTGTATTTATTACATTCTGTTTGTAGATGTTACAAGCAGTAGCTAGGAGAAATAAGAATAAAATGAAGCCAAACACTGATTTAAAAGATAACTGTTGAAGTCAGGCCTGAACTAGTAAAATGGTTATCCGTGTGCCAATGCCTCTTCATAGCTCAGAATTAAATTGCAGGGTTCCAACTGCTGTCAAAAAAAAAAAAAAAAAAATTTCCAAGGTTATAACTGTTTAATGGGGGGAAAATGGCTAATTTCTGTCTCTTTAAATTTTGTGGTGGAGAAAATAAGGTGCTTTGATCTTTAAATGACAGCTTCCAGAGTCATTACATTGAATCAGTTAATCTCTCCCAGTAGTTACCTTATTCTCTCTTCCTCATGGGCATCCTCTTTCATGGTCTCAGTGCTGAGCTTCAAATCAATGAACAAACTGTTACTGCTTCCAACACAGCCTGTCTAGTGAGCTTTCCTGCTTTCATGCATTGCCAAGCACTTACCTCAAACCTCAGCACATCAAAGTGGAGAAGAGGTCCAGTAGGGCCACGTGTGTGTTAACCAGGCTGGCTCCATCATCTTCATTTACACTGTATGGGTCAGGCAGTCCCTTCCCTCTTGACAAGAGAGGTTTGTCAGAGACTGCATGTCTCTTATTCCCAGGTGACGTGTAATTCAAAGCAAGTCAAGTGACACAGCAGTGACTGTGAGTATCCTTGGTCATTCCCTTATCTAGATTAAAAATATACTAACAAAAGCGATAACTGATCTATGTATCTTTGTATGAGATATCCATGCCCAGACAAAAATAAGTTGCATTCTGTGTCATGCTGCTGACTGAATGACCTTTTCGTTCAGCCTGGGTTTCATATCTCTTAGAAAAAAAAAAAAAAATTGACAAATTTCCCAGTGTAAGCCCTACAAAGCATCTATGTTATGTACAGTATGAGGTATTTTATCTGCTAGTGCACAGCAAATGCCGTGAAGTAACACCTGGAAGTTTTTTCAAATTTTACCGGCTAGTGCACATGCTGTATGAAATCCAGGAGCTGAGGTCCTGGAGCAATGTCTGCTCTCCTGCTCGTGTTATTAATCTGTTCCTGTATGTGAAGGGGTTACAGTATATGGTGAATTTTGTGCAAGTTATATTACAGTAATTTTGTGGGTTTAGACATAGAAGTTAGGCATCTAAACTGTAATGTAATTAAAAATAACTCCTCCTCTCTTCCAGGAAATAAAACAAGATTTGGTACAAGGTGAACATTTTGACACAATTTTCTCTTCTGAGAGGGTAGTACCAGGAATTTTCCAAAGCATTTGACATATAGTTCTTTTATTAGAAGCCACCTTGCATTAAGCAACAAGTAAGAGGAGTGTTTTTTCACTGATAATGGCAGATTTAGTTCATTAATATTCCTAAAAAAGACCTTGAATATATTATCTTTAGTCACACTTCACTGAGGCAGAATTTCAGGATAGGTGCTACACCTTTAAAAAGAATAACATAACCATGATTGCAGAAACGGGTGTTTTCCTGTAGTGCATCAGACCTTGAAGTCTTCTTTGCTTCTTCCAGCAACTTCAGAAATATGCCCCTGAAAATAAAAGTGAACTGTGCACATTCCCCTCGTTCTGTGACATATGCAATGCGTTCCAGTGTGTGCAGTATGGTAGCAACAAAATGCATTGGGATTGGAAATTTCACCTGAAGTTTACTGACCTGAATGCTTTCTACCTGTGCTTGAAAACAACATTTTCTGTTGTCTGTGCTAATCATCCATTCTTCTCTGCTTTCTAAGCTTCTGGCTAGGTCACTTGAACTACTTCAAAATGAGAATTTTGCACAATGTCTGTGAGAATGGTGCAGAATTGATTCCTACCTTCTGCATTGTTTTATCAGTAGTATTTTTCTTTATTTGATCGTCATTTGGAGCCAGAAGTAGCAGAAATCTGAATACAGCATTTGATAATTAGCCAGAGCTAAGCCTTTTCTATGTGGGCAGCAGTGATCTTGTTTATGCTGTCTTTACTCAAGATCACCATGTTTCTAATTCTCTGTTTAATAGTATTCCAGATTCTGTTATCAAAATTCTTCAGCTTTCTCCAGTTATTTGCTGCCAGCTTTCTTACAAGTCTGACAGCCCAAGAGGTCCTTCTGTACCTAAGATATAACATTTCCTAATCCCCAAGGGTCCTTTAAAAATCATTTTATAAATCAAGCTTCTCTGTTTCTGTGGCTGTGTGTAATTGTGCATGCGCCTTTTTAAAGATACTTACTTTGGAGGCTGGAGAGAATTAAGGAAAAAGTTCAACTTAACTTAAACTAAAGTATCTCAGTATTACTATTTAACACTTCAATATTATTTTTGTTCATTTTATTCTGCGCATACCTTCATCTAGATTTTCTCTATTTCTGTGTTCTTTGCAATGTTGGATTCAATCCTTAATTATCCCATGCCTGGAAGGAAAAGAGACAGGAATTGTTATAGATGGCAAGGAAAACAGTCCCAAGAATGAGCAAAGCAAAGCTGGCATATGTCATACACTGGGACTTATAGGGGAGAAGGGATTGATAAATGCTCTTACACTACCTTTATGAAACTTTGAGATTCTTAATATAGTTACGTGTCCTCATTGTGTCAATCTAAAGTCCCCTCTGTGATGATACCGTGGCAAAAAGCATTAAAAAAGAATTGAAAACATCCTTATACTTTACGGTACAACAATTTGAGTGTAATTCCTCACTGGAGCTGGTAAGAATAACTATATAGAATAATATACTTAAAAAAAAGAAAAACTTAAAAAAATCCCAACACCTAACTTCAGTTTAGTAAGAGTAAAACCACAGTAACCGTAGCAGTATATATATATAGAGAGAAAACATGAATTCTGTATGTAATTTCCTTTATTCCATAATTTTATAACTCTAAAAATGGAAAATTGTGCCTGTTTTTTGGCTGATAATTACCAGTGTAATTTATTACTGAAAAATAAAAGGGAAAACCTGCATATTTCATCATACAGAGAGTGCAGACAAATACTGTTTCTCATAGGAGCTAAGGCAGTTACACATTTCTGAAAATTGTGCAAACACAAAATAAGATTCTTTTTTAGTCTGCCACTAATAGATGAGCACACCAGGCAATACACCATAGGAAAATAAATGACAGTGATGCTTAAGATAATTAGTACTTTTGCTCATGCATCTGGACATCTCTCAGAGTTTTGAGTGAAGTGGAGCATTCACATTTTACTGGTGAAGCTACATAGTAGATTTTTCAATGGTTACAACTGTTACTGCAACCCTCACGAAAATTAAAGGAGTTAGATTTCTAACTGATGCACCTTTAAAAATCAAATTTCAGTTACCTGGGAAAGGTTATACACAAAGGCTGTCTTGAAGAAAGAAAAGCACATTTTGACATCACACTTGTGTCCATTTATAGCATGTTGTGTCTGTATTTCTGCATTCTGACTGAAAGACTTCTGTTATTTTATTATTTTTTTTTCTCCTTCGTCAGGTCTCATGGAGACCTCCTCTGATACAGAATGGTGAAATCCTTAACTATGAGATTCGCATGCCTGATCCACGAATTGTCATTGCTGGGAATACTTCATCAACGTTAAGTCATTTGGTGACTAATCTTATACCCTATACAAACTACTCGATCACTGTAATAGCTTGTTCTGGAGGGGATGGCTTTCTAGGAGGCTGCACAGAGAGTTTGCCTACCAGCGTGACTACACCTTCAACAGTTCCTCACAGTGTTAGTCCGTTGTCTGTGACTCCAATCAGCGAGTCCTTTATCGCCATTTCTTGGCAACCACCACTAAGGCCGAACGGTCCTCATCTGAGGTAAGCTTTTAGTTGCAACTGAAATGGCGTTTTTCTGCACCTTACTTAGTTCTGACTCAGAAAAGTCTGGGCAATGCAAACTTTATGATGTGATATCTTAATTTCTGACCTTTTGAAGTTCCTCTTTAGGGTTCAGGGCTCCAGGAGTGGACTCATGGAAAGTGAGTATGTCTAGAAGAAGATAGCAGGGTGGGATTTGAATTGTTTCGAACTTAGGAGGAGTCAGCATTATTTAAAGCAAGTGTGGTGTCTGTACTGTGGCATTTACTTTGCAGAACACATTCGGGAAGGCTCAGGGTCTTTCACATCAGTGATGTTGAAAAAGCCAGAAGGTACAAGCGCAGAATATTTGCAAAGTCATAACTGGTTTGCACTGCAGCATCAGCCACATTTGGGTGGTCAGTTCAAGGCAATATGTTCCACCAACAAAATTACAAGAAAAGTATGAGGTCTCTGTGAACATGCATATTTAACACATCCAATATTCCCAATAGTATGGGGGGTGTTTCTATATAAAGAGAAAGTGACCACGGTATTGTGATGACATGAAAAAAGATTCAAAACTTAACTGATTAATAAATTGGTAATGAGAAAGTGCATGAGAAAAATGGAAGTTAAAATCCTACAAGTTAGTGACAAAGCCAAAAATTGGAAATGTAAGGAGGTGCTGGGTATAGCTGGCTGAATTTCACTGCAGGAACTAGAGAAAGGTGTCGCTCCTGAGATTTGTCTAGAGTGATGGGATCTTTGCTTGAGTCTGTTGATTACTTATGAAAAAAAAAAAAAAAGTATTTGAATGCGTGAAGATTTGTAAAGACAAATGTATCTTTATACATACACAATAAAAAATGTCAAACAAATCTTTCATTCTAGGGCTTAACATAAAGGGAAACATCGTGCACAGAATTATTGCTCTGTACTCCATATGTTCTGGTTAGTAGCTCGCTTCTAGGTGCACGGATGGGTTCAATAATTATCGTGTAATGCTGTTTCAGTTGCATATGTTATTACAGCACAGTAGCTTGACTCTTTCTTCAGGCTTAATTAGGGCACACTACAACTGAATGAAATGATGATTGTTCCACAGCAAAATCTGAAGTTTTTGAAAAGCAGTCTCTGTTATTCTGGGCTTAACAACATGACCATTTTACCATAGATTATTGAAGTAATTCAGCACAACCTACATCTGCAGACTTCATTTCCTTCATGGTGTGCCATGCTGCCCTCAACAAGAACGACGACTGGAGCAGCTGCTCTGTACAGCATGATGGAGCAAGAAGTCTGCAGCAAGCAGAGTAGCAGCAGCAGCTGCCAGTGGGGGTGATTTACACATGATCACCATCCAGCATTCAAAAAGATTTTGATGTTTTTCGTGACTTGTCTATGAAATGTATTGGACAGAATATGCTAGGACTGTTCCTAAGAAGACTGTAATGATCTGTCTTTGGGTTCTGTTGACACTGATGAACCACTCATGTGGGAGTTGTTCTTGGGGTATAAAGTCATCCACATGTTTTGATATGTTTTAATTAGTTTTTGCTATTTAATTTCTGAGGTTATACTCACAGCTTCTGCAGCAATTTGGTTTGGCGTCGCTGAGGTCAGTGGCATGATGCTTGCTTGTACTGTTCCCCAAACTCAAGGGCGAAAGTTTTTGGAAGTCATGCACGTACATCCTAGCTGCCATGGAGCATAGGAAGTCTCAGCTCTCTTGTAAAAGAGCTTCTCAGTTATAGCAATGCAAAATCACTGTATGCAGTATCTATTATATACCCTCTTAATTCAGGGTCTTAAATCTGGAATGGTATGTATTGTCCAACATTTCCTCATCAGACTGGAGATGATCTTAAAAAAGATAAATGTCAGCTTACACATGAAGCCAGTGGTCAGAAAGATCATTGCAATGGGGTGGTGACCCACACAAAGATGTTCTGCAGAATGCTTAAACATAGAAGGAAACATTTTCACAAATAAGTGCTTAAAGTGAGAGTCTTTAAGGTCTGCCTGAGTATCCACATACTTGTGGCTGGAATTTAACAGTAGCACCTTTCCAAAATGGGGGCAGGGAAAGGACAATACACAGCAGCTCAGCGCTTTAGGGAATCAAGTTGCATATTTAAGTGAATATGTATGTATATATATGTATATGACCCTACTTTGCTGGGCATCAGTGGAAACATTATTGCAACTGGAGTTTGGTTAAAACTGTAGCTCACCTCTGAAAGCAATTCCAGTGTGGTTCTATAACTGGTAGGAAGTGTACAAATATCTTAAAAAGGAACCATTAACTGAAACAAAAGTCGTATTAAAAAAACTCCTGTGAAATGTAATAAAGAATAATAGTCCCGAAGATTTTGAACGACCCTATATAATTTTGTTTCATTGAGAGTATAGTTTTTTATGTTATCCATAGAATGGTTAGGAAATGCAAAATACGTTATCCCCTTTAGTTTGTGTAGACATGAAGTGATTTAACCTATGATAAATTCCATAAAGGTTTTGTGTAAAAGATGATAAAGAGTGAGTGATGCAGGATGCAGAATGGGTGGAAGGCATGTTGTCTGAATCAGGCAGTGTTATGGCTTACCTGATGAATCATAGAATCGTAGAATGATATAGGCTGGAAAGGACCTTGAAGATCATGTAGTTCCAACCCCCCTGCCATGGGCAGGGAGACCTCCCACTAGACCAGGTTGCTCAAAGCCCCATCCAGCCTGGCCTTAAACACCTCCAGGGATGGAGCTTCCTCAACTTCTCCGGGCAACCAGTTCCAGTGCCTCACCACCCTCAGAGTGAAAAATTTCTTCCTAATATCTAATCTAAACCTGCCCTCTTCCAGTTTAAAGCCATTACCCCTCATCCTATCACTACATGCCCTTGTAAGAAGTCTCTTCCTAAGATGAGCTCCCCATGTCCCCCCCGTGAAAGATGAGCTTTAGCTGACCTGCTGTTTGGAACAGACACAGGAATACAGCTTCAGTTACCAATTAAAACCAGGATGAAATAGTTTTGTCTTTCAAGCTCACATCATGAATGGCTACCCAAATACAAAGGTGCCTTGCGAAGGTCTACAGATGGAACAACTAACTCATTCTAATACTGTTTGTCCCCCGTATTTTACACTGTGGTTATTTGCAAACACACGTTAAACACAAATGCACACTTAAGTTGCTATTACCAGTAAAATAGTAATAGCAATGCTGTATGTTTTAGCACATTTGCAAGAGAGAGACATTGTCATTTCATATTCTGTAGCAGTCTGTACATATCAGATGGTGTCAGTCAAGTCTGTATGAGACACTGTTACTGGGCTATTTGGACTTGATCTTCATAGCATTTCCAAAAGTTTTAAATCTGTAAATCATTAAACTTGTTCTTTCAAATGGAAGTGCTTCATTTTCCATTTTCAAAATAGTTTTTTTAAGTAATTGAATGTTTTAAATCATGAAACATTAAAAAAAGTCTTTATCTCAGAAAGTTTACAGCTGTAAAAACAAAATAATGTGTGGCTTTAAAAAAAAAACGGATTTTTTTTTTTTTTGTGTAATAACATTCAGTGAGATAATCCTGGTGTTCTGCTTGTCTTTTGTGTTAGATATGAGCTCCTGAGACGTAAAATCCAGCAACCACTTGCATCAAATCCCCCTGAAGATTTAAATCTGTGGCACAATATTTACTCAGGAACTCAGTGGTTTTATGAAGATAAGGGTCTTAGCAGGTGAGATTACAAAAACTATAAAAACAAATGCTGGCATTTTGTATAGTGTATGTTTAATAGTTCAAAGTATTTCTTGTGTCTTTATGTAGTGAACATATTAATTATGTAATGAAATATTTTTTGTCATCTTTGGTATTAATCATTCTAATATGCAGGGATTTATTATTAGTCTGTCCTTCTTGACTCATATGTTATTTTGCTCTGAAAAAAAAGAAAATAAAGATTTTGTGAAATTTTAGGATTGATATGGTCATGCAATCAAACCATTTAGATTTACGTGTACATGTGCTCTAGGTTTGCGTGTTGGCAAAGTCATAGCACAGCAGAATGAATGTTTGAGAAGTCTTAGCTGGGAAACATTTGAAACTTGGTTTCAGCATTGTTTTTCTTACCTGGTTTTAAAATGCAAATTAACAATTGCTTTAATATCTCCAAAGGCAAGTAAAGTATTTAGCACACGCTCAGCAGATCTAATTTAAGGGCAGCTTTGTGTTAGCTTCATTATAGTTAAACGCAGAGTGTTGAGAGCTGGGCAATGGAGGGTGGGTTCTGTGTCTCAGTGTGTTACACTCCTACTGTGTGGTATAGAGCAGGGCATTTGCTCTTGATTAACCTTAGTTTCCGCACCTCGAAGTCAAGGCTACCACCAAACCAAGCCAAGGGCTACTGCCTCTGGCTTGTCACTGCCTTCTTGCTAAAAGTCACTGCTCATTTTCATCCATTGCAATAATTGATCACGGAGCTGTTCTTTTACCCAATCCTGCCCAAATGTCCTTTTCTTTCTTAAACCATGTTTGAAATTCTACATAGAGTTTCCTTTGGTTTTAGTTCAGCTCATTTCAGCAGCGCTGATGTGTGCAGCTCAGATGTTAGCAGTTCAGAGGGGGACAATAAATTCTGATAGGGTCTCAGAGGCAAGCCATTAGGCACAATGACCTTTTGGGTTGAATGAGCAATGGACAGAAGAGTGTGCCTAACCCTCAGATACACCTGACCGCTTCTTTTGGGGAGGGTTCTGCAACCTGCAGCTATGTTTTTGCAGTCAACAACTCAGGATGAATGTGTGGCTGGAGAGAAGATGCTGCAGAGAGATGCAAGCCTTACTATTCACAGGAAAAGAATCCGTATATCAGCATCTGTTTTCACTTGTGTCATGTTTTAAGCGTGTTTCAGAATTAGTGAATTTTTATTATATTCCTGCAGAAGTCTAATTTTCACAATGATTTTTTTTTTTTTTCAGATGGCTTTTTCATTTCTAGTAGGCTAAGCCAAACTTCTTTTACTTTCATTGTTGGAAATATGGATCAAAAAACGAATCTCAAATTCTCATCATTAAATTGCAAGAATAGATTCCATTCATCTTTCATTGCACCTGTGCTACAATGTCCAAGAGAATACTACATGTTTGCAAGCAACAGAAAGCACAGAGAGGGAAATAAGATGTGTTATGTGTATTGTCACTGTTCTTCTACAGTGCTTATCATTACAATTGGAGCTAGTGAGCGCCTGTTAGTTTGCTTTCTTCCGAGTAGGACTGTTATAGCTTAGCTCTTTTGAAAATCAGACTGGGTAGTTGCATGATATAGGATGCTATAGTAAAACCTTAAAAAGAAAAAGTAAATATACTATTTGAGTGACTGTGTTTTGTAGAGAAAGCTCTAAATATTAGGCATTTACTGTATGTTTCTTTATTGTATTTGTAGACAGTTATCCTAAAGTGCTGCAGCTTCAGTGAAAATTTCAACAAGATGATCCTGTGTTTCTGTGATTGTGCAGTTTTGTGGGGGGCTTTTTAAAATGGAATTAATTTTAAGATTATGAAATCCCACTTAAAATACATTAATAGGCCGTTTGATATAGAGAAGAAATTATGGAGTGACAGTCACTTGGTTTGCTAAATATACATGAAGTATTTAATAAAACTATGTAAGTTTTATTATACACAGTTCTGAAGAAAAAAACTTTATTAAATGCGTTAGCATTCCTAGGCACTGGTTTTTTTTTAATATTTTCGTAGTGGGAGTAGTCCTGGCTGTGTGGTGAATCACTTTTACAAATGAGACCCTGCAAGTTAAAATCAATGGGTTTCCCAAAAGAGGAAAAAAGCCTCATTTGATTAAATTCTGATCCAAATTTTGCAGGTTGCCACTGCTGTAATTACATATCGAATTGAGCTATAATCTCTCAACACCTCAGAAGCTACAACTATGAAGAAGTGAAATAATGTGTTTTATTTTTGTTACCGTGTTAATGGTGCTGAATTATTTCCAAAAAAAAAGACACTTCTTACAGGGTCTCCACTGGTGCAAACCATGCGGCTGCACTTGTTGGAGAGGGAGGGAGGAAGCAGCAAAACTCTGGCACAGGCAGAAGGTTTACAGCAAATGTTTTCTACATCTGCATTTTTCGTTCCATTTAATTATTTTTGAAATGTCTTAGGTACACAACATATGAGTACAAGCTCATAGTGCACAACGAGGTAGGATATACATCAAGTGAAGAAGTGATAGCTACTACATTAGCGGGATTACCAAAGAAAGGAAGTATCCTCATTGCACGTACTGTTAATCATACTGCTGTAGACGTGGAATGGTCAAAACCAAGTAAGTGTGCTTAGTATTTATTCCAGTAACTAGATGTTAACCTGCCATCACTTATGTTGGTCTGCCTCGCTCTCATAGGAAACACAGTCCTTGTCTTGATTTATAATACACCTAAGTGTCCTTGAAAGGAAAGGAAAGAAATAGGGGGGAAAAAAGTGCACAATTTGCTGTTTTTCAGTCATGTTTGTATTTATTGCATGCTATTTCTGCAGAATGAGAATAGTGAAAACGAAGAAATTGTTAATGCAAACTCATGAGAAATCTATAAAGAGTAGTACACAAAATCCTGTTGTCTCTGTGGTATATTTCATCTCTTTGTATGAAAATTTACATATGCACTCCTGCAGGATGAGGGGATCCCCTTTCTCTCTTTTTGCTCTGCTCCTTAAAAAGAATTTAGCCAATTTCTCTAGCTGGTTTGCTAATACAGCAGTGGGGAATTTTTTCACGACTTACATGCAAATGGTTTTATAAGGACTGGGTGCTGAATTGAAACAAATGTAGTCTCTTTATTTTATAATTGCATGCCTGAAGTAAACTTACTTATAAAAACTGACAAATGTAATAGATCTGAAGCAGCTCGCTGAAGTTTCGTTGCCTTAGTAATCTAACCCCCTGACCTTCTAGATGTGGGTAATGCAATCTGGCTTTATTTTCATTCATACCTTAGAAATTTTCTTCAAATATGTTTGTGAATGCAAAGGTGAAACACCAAGACAGGGCCATTCGTTATTTGAAAGCCTTATTGTATTTTATTACTTCTTATGTTGCAATAAGCATATTAATTATTTTGTATACCCATGTTTCATTTTCTCATAATATCAGTTTTGAAATTATTTCTTGTTTTCTTTGGGAACTTGGGAGTTCGTAATATAAGTTGCCTTGATAATTTTCTTTTTCTGGAAAACCTACTGAAGGTTTCTGACTTCTAAGGATTTAGAACTTGTATCTGTACCACTTAAAATAAGAATAACTTAATCACTCCTGATTAACAATTTCTATGATGAAACTGTACTATTAAATCTGAAATTTTGCTTTTGGCTTTTATCAATGCTATTTCCCAGTCAGCTGAGGCCTGTTCAGTGGTACAGCGTGTCATCTAAAGCAGTATGTATCAGTGCTTAAAGTTTTTGTCATAATTATTCTTTTAATCTCAGTGTCTACTGGAAACGCAGTTGCATTTGATCAGATCTGAACTTAAACTGTTTGACAAAGTTCAGATAAGATAACAGGCTATGTCTGAGTCACTAAAATGGAGAAGCAAAGCTTGCCTGGAATCCTTGTTTATCCACCAGCTCAGACCAATGAATGTCCTTCCCTGCATACTGGTTTTTTTGATTCCTTTCACTGTGCTGGGCAAAATACATGTTAGGAAGAAATGAGAGGGGTTGTTTTTTTCCCCTGCAAAAATAATGCTTCTGAGTTTATTACAGCTTTACATGTATATGATGCTATCATGCTTGTTCTAAAATAATATTCACTATGGCTGAAAGGTCATCTGTGTAAAGGTGAATGTAATTATAATTTAAGACATAGGCACTTGCCCCTTATTCATGGCTAGAGGACTAACACTGGAATTTAGTACCTTTGGGGTGCGGTAGGGATGTGTTTTATGAAGGGAAGGAGCAAAAAGGGAAAAATTCTTCGAGGTTTCCATCCTAAACTAGTGCCATAGAACAATCTGATTTGCTCCCTTCCTCCTGTCTGGGTGAAAGCCATCTGTTTGCAGTGGCAAGGCACAAGGTCCGTGCACCACTGCTAGAAGTGGGTTTCACCTATTTGTTTACTACACAGATTCTGTTGTCATCATGGTGATGTCTAGAGAAAGAAAGCTTTCTCCAGTATTAGATAGGATAACTGTTAATGATTTTGACAAGTTTGGAAGAGCAGTCTGCATCTCTGCTTATAAGGGTGAAATTGAAGGCACTTGATGGAATCTTTGCCTTTTTTTTTTTTAATAAGGGGGTCTGCATAAAATTTGGTTTTCTTTTCACAATAAATATTGTTGATAAAAAACTTGCTGACTGAATTTTTATCTTCCAATGTTTTTCCTTTCTTTTCTTAGCACTGCAGGATTTGCAAGGAGATGTTGAATACTACACCCTCTTCTTGAATTCTAGCGATGATAGAAGATCTCTGAGGATCCCAGCTGATGTAAACTCTATAGTCATAGGTGATTTACAGCCCAACACAGAGTACCAGATATTTTTTCAAGTTTTTAACGGAGCCCACAGCATCAACAGTGAAGTTGTGCATGTGACTACCTCAGATGGAGGTTGGTTAGCAGTGAATGTGGCTTGGCTTAAAATCTGAGAATGAAATTGATTGATTTTTGTTAGGGTTGAGATCAGTCATCCTTCCATTATAAAATTTCCGGTATAAAAGGAAAAAGGGCTAAAACGCTAAAATGCTTAAGTGCTGGTTGTCATCATGTGGTAGATCAATAAACGGTCCCACTGAGACAGAGGCAAAAGCTCTAATAGCAGATATTAACCCAGTTTGTTCTTATCTTCTCCTGCATACTCCTATCTGTGTGCACTAAGTTTGGAACTGAGTTCATATCAATAAATGGTGGAATTTAGAAACAATTAATGGGGTTTTTAAAAGATTTGCTCTGTGAAGCGATATGCTTTTGACATGACAGTCATACACAGGGCCTTCCCTGAGTCACCAGAAACTCTAGGTGTAAGTTCAGCCACAAAGAAAATTCTTTATGAGTCATTTCTATGCCAGTGGGCAAGTGCGGGGGGAGGAATAAAATAAAAAAAATAATTGTGAATCTGGAATGTGTTTAGAATGGTCTTTCTAATCTTTTTGCTTTATAAAGTCTCATTATAAACATTATAATATCATTACCTCAGAAGCAAGTGTTCCAGGTCATTAGCAAAGCACTTTAAGTGAGGATTCCATTTCCTTTTTGATGCCAAAGGTCAGCACCTTTTGTTTATAAAATAGAATCAATCACAAGGACAATTTTTCAACTGGTAAAGATGGGTTCTTATGATAAAAATAGGTCTTTGCATGGTTATTTCTGACATGCTTAGATAATTATGTAATTTAACGCTAAGGAAGGTGTTGTGGTTTCTTTTTTTAAATAAGTGTTAGACTTCATCATTACCTATAGTAATCAACATTCAAAACCATTTACATAATGACAGTATTGCATATTGCTTCATAGTGCTTCAGCTATGAGGCTGATAACGTCACGTTCCACCGGACATAAAGTGTTTTGGTCTCAGGTTTTGCTTTAAAAGCAAAATGCTCTGGTTTTCTCTTTTTTTTTTTGGAAGGATTAGGATTGGGGAGACATAAAAATAATGTTTGTGTGCTGGCAGTGCAGATGGGTGAATAATTTATCATCATATCTCACTGGCCACATACTACTGATGATTGACACTATGCTGCTGGTATAAAGCATTTTACCATCAGCTCTCATGGTTTCTAACTGAGAGTATAATAAGCCAATTTACAGAAGACTACAGACTGTGATAACTTCATCAGAGGAAAGCAGATAAGCAGTGAACCCTTTGCTAAACCTAAATACTAATCTGCATTTGGTTAAACAAGTGCTTTTGCAGAGACAGCTGGAGTTTATTCAGTTTCTTCCTTTATTTCTAGAGCCTGAGGGCATGTTCCCTCCAGAGGTTGTCATCATCAACAGTACAGCTGTACGTGTCATCTGGACATCGCCTTCAAACCCAAATGGTGTTGTCACAGAATACTCTATCTATGTAAATAATAAGCAGTACAAGACTGGAATGAACGAGCCGGGGTCCTTTCTTTTAGCAGATTTGTCTCCATTCACTGTATATGACATACAGGTTAGACTATCTTTTCTGGGTTGCGTTATATACTTTACTTTTACATAAAATATGTGTATTTCCAAGCCGAATGTTGTTTCATGAATTTCTTTACAGACATGGACATATATTTGCACTGATGTTTGTGTGCATATACATACAAGGCATAAATTTACTTTCAGTCTATTTTAGCTCTGTGTACACTTTCCATAATACAAATTCCCATTATCTTTTTTCAAACCCTCAAAACTCCATTTACTTTCCCCTAAATGCTCTGTGCTACAACATTAGCAAAGCCCCAACATATATTACAAAGAGGCAAAGATTCTACTCCTACTCATTAAAAGAAAATTGCAATTGTTTTAGAAACATCAGGCATGCATAATATATCAGCACAGAGAAATAATGATATTGCGTTTGTCATACTTTTATCATTTTTTTTCTCTTTATCCTTCTGAGGAGGAAGCAGAGCTGATCTCTGAAATCATAGTAGTACTTTTTATGCTGTTAATAAGTACCATATTTTTTCTTTGCTTTTCCCTTACTCTATCTCTATCTTTGTCTCTCTATTCATATATCTAACGAAAGGCAAAATACTGTGTACAGAATTAAAAAAAAATAAAAATCTTCCTATCCTTAAGTTGTATTAATATATACAAGAAATGCAGTTTGACGCTTACTTGTAACTATACCTGTCTGTTTTGTTCAGGTTTGGTTTGCATCATATATGAGAAGGACTTAGTAGTACCATGTACACTTTGTTCTGAAAATTTGCATCCAGTTACTACATGCCATAAATAAACATCACAGACAGGCATACAGTAACAGATTTCTATGTTCCAGCCCCTCTGAAACAGCAAACCTCCATCCATGAATACACATGTGACTTTCTGAATGCTGCTTGGAAACACATTTGTCTTTTCTCAATAACAATGCAAATTCAGTGTACTGCCTCACTTATAGACTCTCTATATTAATTTACCATGGCCACCTTCTGTTGCTTGAGATGTTAATTATTCTTCTCTTCTGCGTTCCTAGTCTTTATACTAGAACTATATTTGCATCAATGTGATAGGTAAAACCAAAATAGGCTGATTTTACTTTTTCTTTTTTTTAATTCTTTTTCTTCTTGTCCTGGAAACAATATTATCTTGGATGCATGTGCATCTCACTGGTAATCTTACTGCATTATGCTTCATTTTTTGTACTCTTTTATGAGTAACTTCTCTTTTGACAATACAGAAACAATGTTACCATCATATTTCACTTTGCCTCTGCTTATTTTAATCCCAAGAATCAAAAGAATAATTTTTTATTTCTGTAGCATTTTTCATGAAAAAGTTTATGATTCCTATTTGCATTTTTCACTTTTAATTTTCCAGAACAGGCATGTAGGAATAGAAAATATTAAGGAAAAAATAGCTGTGTTTTTATGTCAGAATATATGGTAGCAGTAGAAAACTTACTCAAGGCCCCAAATCAGAGTACAATTTTTTCAGTGTTGTGTACCAGATTCTACATATACATGCAGAAAAACAAATTCACTGTGACTCTGTTTGTGATGATTCAATAGAGAACAGCAATTACTGCCAGAGGGCTGCGTGTACCCTTTTTTTGAAAACAGTGTGGGAAAATGTGATACAGCGCACTACATCTCTGGTAGATATACTTATCTCAAAGCTGTGGTATTTTCCTGGCTGTGTGGAATCTGTTAAATAGAAAAGAATAAAATCTTGGGTGAAGAGAGAAGTCTAAACAAGTAGCAGAGCTGAATAATTTCTGCAGCTGATTATGTGAAACTCATGTTCTTCTTCATCAGATTGAAGCCTGCACAGTGTATGCCTGTGTGAGAAGCAATGGGACCCAGATTACAACTGTGGAAGATGAGCCAAAGCAGCTGTCAGCACCCATTATTCACATAATTGGCTCAAGGTACTATGCTATAGGTGGCTTTCATATATCAGAGTGATTTGTGGATGGAATGGGGACCAGAATGTAAGGTTGTCTGCTCTCAGTCGAATAAGGTGCATAAAAGAATTCAGTATACACTTTGAAAACATTTTCATGGTTGTTATTTTTGGTCTTGGAGTTTTTGGCCAAAAGAGCAACTGAAGAGATCTCACCCTCGGTTGATTGTACATACCCATTTGGGTTTCACTGTGCTATGGTAATAAATAAAGCATAAGTGGAAGTAGTTAAGAGAAGAAGGGTAGAGGAATGAAAATTATCACATTTTGCTGTCAGTTAAGAAGAGGAAGATTAATGCTCAGGGAGCAATGCGATGCTGATAATGGAAACTTAGAATAATTGTGGGTAAAAAAAAAAAGTCACCTATCACAACAGTAAGAATTAGTAAGCTATCTTAAAAGGCATGCATATATCTATGTCTCCTTGAACCGCTGTTTGCAATCTGCCTATCCACTACATCCACAGGCATGGGCAAATTTCTTAGTTGTAAAGGGAGAATCAGATTTGCAGTCCTTAGAGTCAGCCACATACAGTGATTCTGTGGGAGTGAATGTCTTCCAAAGTCAGACTAAAATGAAACTTGCTAACGTGTTTTTCAGAATTACACCAACAATAGAACAGTTACCCTTCTGTGTGTACGTTATTGTTCATGAGATTTTACTACGCTTCTGGTGGATCTGCTCATTAGCAGTATTTCTTTTCTAGAAAGAAAAAAGTACCTTTTTTAAAATAGCAAAAATGCAACATCTGAACCTTCAGAAATGGCCAACAGAATGGATTTGCTCCTCCAGTCTCTTAAGGACTTTGGTTTGCTGTTTATCATTTCTACATTTTGTTTGAATTCAGCATTTGTCTGTGTGTAAGGGTAAAATTAAGCTTGCTATTTTTCTGTCACACATACAGATATAGTCAAAGCTTGTTAGATGATAAGAACTCAATTCAGGATCTCATCTTTTGCCCTTGGCTTTAACTTATGTATGCCTTTGTCTGTATTGTCTGTACTGCAAACACTTATGCATGTTTCTGCTATTATATATAGACTAAATATGTCATAACACATGAATGCAAAAGGATCAAAAATGCCTTCCTACTTTATAATCTACTCAGCCAGAAACAGACTCTGTTTCTACACTGCCTTTTCCTACATGTCATATTATCATCAGCTGTTCTTATATCCCAAAAGAATACTAACTACTGATCGATTGCCCGGACATGTCTGGCCGTGGCCTACACGTGCCCCGGGTAGTTCATTTATTTGCCACGGTGGATTTGCTACAGTGGAATTTAATCAATAGCTAATTCATTAATTCTGGTCCTCGAGTATGTAGGGATTGTGCAGTATAAAAATGACTGGCTGGCTTCAGCTTTGATTGAAATATGACAAACACTACAGCTGACAGCTTCAGCAGGTGCTGGGCTGAATATGAATTTTGCTTATTTATCCTCCATAAAAGAAAATTCCTGGGCAAAGAAACAGTTTGTGTAGGCAAGAGGACATTTTAATACATATCTGTCATCAAACAGAGAAAAAAGGCATTTCTAGAGTACAGACTCATGGGATACCTGAGATATAATACAGACTGTGCAGTTTATGGTCTTTAATTGGAATCATGGCGTTTTTCCCTCTTCTGAATCAGTTTGGGGGACTGTATTATTGATGAGAATGCTGTAGGATAATGTCTTTGTAGCATTCACAAATAATTGTTTTAAAATTTGCCTCGAGCTGCTGCATGACATAAATTATAATTTCACCACCAACTTCTTAGAAGTCTTTCTGATAGCAGTTCCATCCACACTGTTCTAATGAAGGTTATACCACCAGAGCCATTATAAATACCTTACTTTTCCACCTCTTACAGTTAATAACTCAGCTTCAGGCTGAAACTTGGCACAAAAGGTCGCAGTCCTGGAATGATTATTTTATAATGCCAAACTTCAAATAGAAAACAGTACTGGACCCAATCCTGAAGTCCTAAGTCAGGTTCTGGTTTGTTATGTTTCTTGTCTGTGGTTTGGGGTTTTTGGGGGGAGGTGGAGAAGTTGCACTGGCCATGTTTAGGAAGAAACAAATCCTATTGAAATCAAGTATGCCTTGGTTTTTTTAGTTAGGATCTCAAGGTTTCTCTTTATAGAGAAGTATTGTATTTTATTGCACAGTGTAGAAAGTTCTCTGAATACTACGTGCATCTGGATGATGACTTAAAGTTTGCCTAGTGGATTAAATTCTCGTGGTGTGTTGGAAAATAGTTACTTCCCCTTTAAAATATGTTTCTTCTTTCTCTTTTTCCTTGTAATACAGCATTATTTTTATTTATTTTTTTTTCATAACAGTGCTCAGTAGCAGCTTTGTTGCTTTCAGAAAACTGAGGAACAATGCAGATGAACCCTGCTAGCAATTCTGTTCACTGCTTAATTAAAAGGCTGATGGCTCTGAAAACACCATGTGGCATAAAATAGGGAAAATCCTTCACAACTTCATGAAGAAAGTGAGGGCCCTTTATGCACCCTGGGGGGAACCAGAAACCCTGGTCAGGGTGTAATAGAAAACTCAAAGAAGATAAGGCCATGGGAGAAAAGCTAGGTGAATTCTTTGGTTTGATGTTTGGTATCATGGGGCTTAGGAAGATTTCTGCATCAGATGCTGTTCGTGGGTGAATGAGCTGGAGAAATTATTTCAAGTTAACATGTTAGTGAGATTTTAGAACAAATGGATAAAACATATAGCAATAAATTGTTGGGATGAGGGTATTTGCTCCGGAGTTCTAAAGCAGCTCAAATATGAAAGTGTCAAACTACTGTGCTGTGTAAAATATCCTTTAAATTGGTCTTGGTACTGGAGGAATGGAAGATGAGTCAACGTAGTGCAGATTCCTCCATGGGGATCTGGGCAACTAAAGATCAGTAAGCCTGATTTTCCATACTGGAAAAATGGGCAGAAAGTGAAAAAATGAAAGGGATTCATAACAATGTGAATAAAGATGAAATGCTGGGGAAGATTGTTGTGGAGTCATGTCCAACCAACCTATGACAGGCTAACCAGAAATATCCAGAGGACAGGCAAAACACAAAGGTTTCTCACCTATGCTTAGTTTTATAGCACTTTCCCTCACGTGTTCAAGACAGTGTTCCCATAGAGGAAATCTGATCGCTCTCCCTACTTTAGTAATGGGAAAAACAAAGCACAGAAAGATTTATCTAAGAAGTTTGTAGCAACAACAGAAGCATAATACTATTTATCAGACTTTCTGTGCTGTGTCATACCGCCTCTCTAATTATGTTAGCACTGCAGTCCACAATGCAGCAGGTAGTTAACTCTTTTGCAATAGTGCTAAAGCAGTTGCTCAGTATGTGTGATCTCATGATGAGAAAAGTATTTTATACACTAGTCATTAATAATAGCAGTGTTCCCTATCTTAAGAATGTCAGGTGAATCTTGTGATTTTTCTGTGGTTTTTTTTTTGACTCCAGCTTCTAAAAGTAGAGTCATTGAATCTTAGATTCAATGTGATTTTTTTAAATTTAACCCTTGTATGTGATGAGACTAACACAATGTTCATTCTCGAGATTCAAAAGTGAGGCCTTATTATATTTTTAATCTTCAAGGTCAAACCTTTACTATTGTGTTGAGGAAAAAACCAGGAGTTCTTTTCACGACTCATGGAGACTTGAAGCTGGTGATACTTGAAGCAGGCAAAAACCAGAATTTTCTTTCCAAAGTCTGATTTACCAAAATGTGTCTGATGTGATATCAAAACTCTGAAATACTGATATTTTTCATGGATTTTAAAAAAACAGTATTTCTATGCAAATGTCAGAATGAATTGTCTTCACATGCTTGAGCCAAAGGATTTCAGTGTGCTCTGTTGCACCAAAAGCAAATACACCTTGTTCTTTATCACCTGGAAGTGCTTCAGTGCCTCATGGACCTTGTAGTCTGAAGCGGTTCTTTCCCGTGAACGTGGTTGGGCTGCCTTTGCTCTGGGAGGTGAGCACTACTTCAGTATTTTCCCCACATTGACCGCAGTCACAGAAGGGACTCGTCCAGCATTTGAACTATCATAAATTGCACATGCTTGAGGTGAGGTTTTCTCTGGGTAGGGAAGGACTAAATGCCACGTGCCAGGTGTCGTACATCCCCCTGCGCCCAGAATTTGCAAGTCTGCTTCTGTAGTTCAGGCTGTGGGCACTTACTAGCATAGACACAACTCCAGTTTGCCTGCGAGGGAGTAACTGGGGACGAAGAGGAGGGTGGGCAGGCTCCATCTTCATATTTCTGCACCTGTATCAAATGCACCGTCGTGATACAGCTGGCTGCACGCTAAAGCATCCATCATGTGCCATTAAATCTGCAGCTGCTCAAGAAGGTTCTCGCTCAGCCTGGGGTATTTCTTCAGATTGGGAGGTGTCAAAAAAGCCTCTGCAGTCCCACAAAAACCCTGCTGAATTTTTTAAACTGACCTATGCATTGTTCTTGCTGTGATGTTTTGAAAACCACCACAATTTGTCATGGGTGGCAAACATCAGAATATAACTGAAACATTCATAAAATTGTGAAGTAGTCTGCTTATTTGGGAATGTATACAGCTGTGGTTTTATTGGGAGATCATACTGAGTTTTGCCCCGTCAGTGGCACTGGTCAGTGAATTCTCATGCCACATGATTTCTTTGTGCAGCTGCAGCTTTACACAATACGAGGCTGTGTCCACCCCAAATTTGTATCTATAACTTGAATAATAATAAAGTGATTGCTTGTTAAAGGAAAAAAATACATGCTGAACTCTGCAGAAAAGGCAAAATGTTCAAATCATTGCATCAATTCTCAGGCCTAATTTGAAATTATTTTAGAGAGAAATTTGACTTGCAAAACTGCAAAAACTGGCACAATACATTGAAAATATACCCTTGAGGGTCTGAATGAAACTTGCAGAAAGCTAATAATTCAAAAATATGACTTGAAATGCTTTCTTTGCTCCTGTGATCTATACTGTGCAAAGACCAGGAGAGAGTTACAATGGTATTTATAAAGGTTGAAGTACTACCCTTCTTTTTCTTTTCTTTTTATCTTTTTTTCTGGAGTTTATACAATATATTTTCCTGCTCTTATGTTTTTAAGTTAGCTCCTGTAACATCATTTAAATATAGACGTGTGTGTATGCAAGTGTGTGTTCCTGTGCATGTGGTAGAATATGTAGTTAATAAAAAATAGCCATGTGTGGAATATGGAATTAAATCTGGTTCAGACGAAGACCTTGGAATGATAATGGTGACTCTACAAGTCACCTGTGAAGTTATTCCATCATAGGTGACATTAATTCCTGTTCTGCAAAGGCTTATTGCTGTATGTATTCCTCTGTTTATACCTCAAGGAAGTGAAATAATAGTTCAGTTATTTTTATTCTGTTAAGATGTCAAAGTTTATCTCAGCAGCTGCTGTTTCACTGTAAGACTTTCACTTTAAATTAATGCTAATTTACGATGTCACTGGCATTCTCACAGTGGCTGTGTAATTGGGACATGGAGATTAAAAAGAGGTATTTGGAGCCTAAGTATACACTGTGAAATGTTGTCAGTTCTCCATGAGCGCTGGGATCTCCTTCACTACCCAAATAAAGTCATAGTGAAACAAATCTGTGTCTTATGCAGCATTCCAGAATGATTATGCAAAAAATGAAGTTTTCATTTGAAATACCCATGTAAAATGTGTACATTATAAGAAGCACAGGAAATTTCTGCCTCAAATGTCCCTTTTGACTTTTTTTTTAAACTGTAATACTAATTGAGATTTTGGAGCCAACATCTGCACATTTTTAGTAGTGACAGGCATTCTACAATTTTAC
Source organism: Charadrius vociferus (assembly GCF_000708025.1). NCBI lineage: Eukaryota > Metazoa > Chordata > Aves > Charadriiformes > Charadriidae > Charadrius > Charadrius vociferus. The sequence continues at coordinate 4,176,102 of NW_009646856.1, forward strand.
ATGATTTTTCCTTCAAGATACCATCTTCCTTAAACTAATGATGGTCTGATATCAAACCTGAAATCAACAGGATTTTGTTTTACAGACAGTCTTTTGTGGGCTGCTGCAGTTATACTTTTGCACTCAGAATCAGAAGTCTTGAGTCTTACTTTTGAAAAACACTTGCATTTTTTACTTCTAATTTTATGTCCATGAAAATATTTAAACCCAGAAGAGATCTAGTGCTTACTGATATTCTGATGGGTTCTTACTTTCTTTTATTTATTTGCTGAAGAATGCATTTCAGAGCAACATATTTTTTGTATAATTTTTTTGAAAGCAGAGAAAAGACAAGATGAATACCAATCTATTCTAAATGGTGAATGAGCACAATGTGAGTAAGCTGCACTGGCTACAGCTCAGAGAGCAGGGGGTTGTCTTTTGCCCCCCAGTTGCCCATCCTCCATCACGTTCCTATCCGAGAATGGCCACACCAGCCATGAAAATAGTTCATGTATGCCTTTGCTATAGGACCAGGAAGTTATATTGAATCCTTTCTGCTACCACTGAAGTGAAATGAGTAAAATGCTCAAAAGTTTATTACACATAAGTTTCCAAAAGTATGAATGAGATTTCTTTTAAATAGCAACCTTTAAGGACTTTTATTGGATATGTGATTTATTTTCCCAGAGTATTATCATATATTGACACTTTTTTTGAACTTTTACAACTTTCAGTTATTAAAGCAGCTGTGAAATCCAACAGAACATTTTGGACAGTTCAAAATATTTCACTCCATGTGAACTAGTATAAAATGGAACTACTATATGCTAATCATTTAATATAAGTATCCACAGAAGAATAAATACTTTAAATAATTTAACAGATTTTAATTCTTCTGCTTATTGTAGATCTCTTCAAATTAACTGGGCATCACCAGGACAGCCAAATGGTATTATCCTGGGATACGAACTCTTACGTAAAGCATGGCAGAGGTGTACCCCATCAAAGACTCCAAGGAGCAGCAAAAGTAATAGCATTTGCATCTCATTAGAATGTAAAAAGGATGAAAATATCTGTGGAGAAGTGTGTTATCATCCAGAATTGAAGGTACGTGTATGTTCTTAAGTTAGCAATGTAACAAGAAATGATACTTTTAGGAATAAGTCTGTAAACCAAACATCTTTAGTTATCAGAAGAAGGGAAGTGGAGGGTTCTGCTTCTTTTGATATTTTAAAATCAAGGCTCTGATATGTGTCTTGAAACTTTTTGAAAATCAAATATGGATGTTTGAGCTCAGTACTGTGCAAAAATATCCAACAGTGTATGTAAGTCAGCTGTTGACAAGTGATTCTGTTGTCTTAGGTCTGTGATTGTTGACTTTATTTCTCCTTTCAGAAGAAATGAACTAGTTAGCACTTATGAATGTGTCTTGCATTAACACTTTGGTTAGGAGCAGAAGCACAGTTCTGAAGTGAATCCTCAGATTGTTTTCATTTACTACATGTTGGTTCAGAATAGAAGTGGTTTTAATATACGTGAAGTAAATCCCTTGCACAGGAAGCTAAGCCAGAACCTGTGCTTCAAAAACCCTTCAAATATACTCCAGCTCTGGATGGGGACTTTAGGTTCCCAACCGTTCGGTAGACCACCTCACTTCACAAGCATGCATCCGAAGTTTCTTCCCTTCAGAAAACTGCTCTACGTGCATAGTGCAGATGTTCATTGCAAGGAATCAGGCTGTATCTGATCCAAAGTAATCTCACAAGCTATGTATAATGGAAATGTGAGGAATCTCAGTTCCAACCTCTTGAATCCACTGATCCAATCCCATTGTGACAAATTACGTGGTGGGTATATATGTATATAGAACTCTGTATGTATTTTTGCATCCCACTCGGAACAATCAGTTTTGCTCAGCTATTTGCTGTAAATCACACAGTGTAACCTACTATAGGAGATTTTTTGTCTGCTCAAGTATTCGGGTATCAGTGGAGCACATGATGGTTGTTCATATGGCTCCTTTGGCATCAAGTGATTGCATTGGACCACTTAAAGGCCATAGGAAATTTTCTAAGTGTATGCAGAATTTTAAAAACACTAGTAAGACTATGAAGCTTCTCTCTGTGTGAGAAATCATTTCTCAAACCCTATATGGCCAGTAGTGATTATTAACATGACTTGATGTTTCGCCTCCCCCCTCAAATTCTTCCTTGGCTAAATGCTTAATGACCAGATTCTCCAGTACAGAAAATCTATTCAGATTCAGCTACAAGTGTGTGGCTGTTACATGACAATGACGAGCAGCTCTGAATGGGATCCATTGTGGTTTGTCAGATGTATTTTTAAATTATGGCTATTTTCAGGTTAATCTTCATATGAGTTCCTGTTTAGCAGTAGGATCAATAGCGTAGCGGGAGCCTGTAATGGCTTTTATTGACAAATGAGGTAGAAAACTCTTAGTTTGAAAGTAAGATTTAATGTAATGAAATAGTGTCCCTATTTGTCAAAGGCATCATCACATGTTCCATGACTAAAGCAAACAGTATGTATTCACAAGATTCCCTGTCAGACAAGACAGTAATTAAGGAAGTGAGTTATTTGAGGGGTTCAAATCAAAATATAAATTATTCCAGTGGAAACAGCTTTAGCTTTTGAGTTACCTTGAAAGCAACACTATACTAAACATATGTATTTCTGAAATCTTGCAAGTGAATTACAGGCAATCCTTTGTTCTAAAAGGTAAATTTACTTATCTCAAGTTTTTGACATGGTAGACTTTTTAAGAGATCTTGGCATGTATATGAGTTAAATTTGTATTATATTAATTTTAGAAGGTTTCTTCTCTGTTTTTATTTTTTTCAGCCTTCGTGTGTTTATGGTAACTTCGAGCTTGGAGAGCGGCTATTTATTTTTTATAGCTTCCTGACTTTCTAATTTTTTCTAATTAATTTTGCATTATTTTCTTATAATGGTCTGTCTGTATTCTCAGAGACTGTGGTTAGGAGTGGGTGCTATTTGGTTAAGTAATGGACATATACTAAATGGCTGGAAGGTCCACAGGAAACTGCAGCACTCATACATAAAATGACACAGGAGTAATTTTTGAGGGTGAATTGATTAAAATCCCCCTCCTGATGCTTTGCCTGGTTTGCGATGTGTATGCCCACCAGCCATCCAAAATGTCTGCTAGACGTCCTGGTGCATCCATGTTCCTCTTAAACTGGAGTCTGGGACAGGGGCAGCATCAGACCTTCTGTGGCAGCCTTCTGTCACACTTTTATAGAATTCACTGTCAATCTGTGCCAGCTATAATGCTGAAGCATTTATGCCACTATATGTGGTCTTTAGATTCAACAGCTGAAGAAAAGCAATACTGACTAGCATACACTTGTTCTGAAAAGAAAGCCTTTTATTGCATTGCCAGCTGCTATTCGCCATACATTTATTGTACAGCCAAATGTGAAGAAATGCCACCAAAAAGACATGCCACTGAAAGGTAAATGCTGAGCAGCTTAAGTAATGTTCAGATCCAGAATAATAAACAAGTTTTTTGTTCATTTGATGATAGGCTGGTCAGCAAAAGCAGGCAGACTGTATATATGTAGACAAATGGGTTGGAGAGTTCTCACTTTTGCTCAAGTCATTTATTGCACCTTGTATACAGGGCACACACAATGGGTCTAATTTCCCTCTTACAATTTCCTTGAATTCAGGAGTATAAAGTGAGAGAAAAAATAGGCCTTTTATACAAAAACAGTTTAGAGATATGTCTTGGGTTATTTATTATTATTTCCTTATGGATTTACGGGTTAAATTTGGCATCATCAACTTGTTATTGTAAGGCATTGCAGAAAAAGAGGGACTAGTTATCATGTCTTATCTACATCACCAAAATATAATCACCTCCATCCAAAGACATCGAAGCTTTTCAGTAGTAGGAATACAAGGGTGTGTTTTCACTGCGCAGCAGAGAGGGATACAAAGACTCTTCAGCTAACACTGGCTGAGCTGGGTCCAGCTAAGTAGCGCAGTTATATCAGAAAGGCTGTGCTAAATAGCCTGGGTGCAGGGTTACACTGGTACGTGTGTGCTGCGTTTGGGATCCAGGTTAGTATCTCTGTATAGCATTGTGCTGTGTAAATAAACCAACTTGCTCAGAGCTGTCTTGGGAAATCTAAAAGAGCAAATGACCTTTTCACTACAAGGGACGTGTATGTGCACATTCATGGGCTCATGTAGGCCTAGTATTAAGCCTAATGAAGACCAAAAAAGATTCCTGCTGCCATAAATAATCTTTGTATCAGATCCCTACTTGTTTCTAGTTGTTAATCCAGTTTTCTGCTTCAACATCAGAAATCTTTGTTATTTTAACTAAAGCTAATACAGTGCTGTGTCTGGTATCCTTACCCTGGTACTTGTAATCAGACTTGGATGGACTTATAATTCTTGAGAGCAGAACGGATTTAGAAAGGGGGTTTTGTGTGTGGTTTTGCAGAAAAGCTGAGAATACACTCTCATGTTGAATTTTGTCAGCTGCCAGGAGGGTCCTTATGTCCTGCGTACCTTTTACAGTAACCTGTGCTGCTTGGGTGTTTCCAAACTGCCAATATTGACAGTCTTTTCCTAGCTATTTTCAGTAAGGTGTGATATGTAACTCCATCCACATATTTGAAATCTCAAAACAGACATCAGCTAACAGAGCACGTATCATGAGATCTGTAGAGTTGTACTTCAATTAACACGGGAATGTGCCCTCGCTTCACCCATCAGGGAGCACAATCGCAGTACCGATGGAGAAGGCATTCATGTATTGTCCATGTAGCTACTGAGCTGTCCTTCTGTTGTTACTGGCATCTTGAGGTGAACACTGAAAACAATGGGACAGGTACAGTAAAAACATAATTAAAACAGTGGCATAAAAGCTTATAATTTCCTTACACAATGGCCCATGAGTATGAACATCAATGGTTAAAAGCATCGTGACTGACGGTGTTAATACAGCTTCAGCACTTTTTATTTTCAGTAAGCTGCATAAATCTGCAGTTAATGAACTAATCAAATATAACTCTGACATTACTAGGAGGTGTACAGGCTTACCTCTTTACTCACCATAATCGACATGTGCCATTTGTTAAAAACACCAGCAGGACTCTTCTCTTTAAGGACCGGAGGAACAAAACGATGGCTTGATAGCTAGCCTCAAAAGTGCAATTTTCAGGAGTAGAAACTAACGCATCTCAACATTGGTGAAGGATATTCCATCAATATTTATGTAAAATTTACTATTAATGCTAGCAATATTGTGCAAATTCTTTGTAAGTACTTTCAGGCTTAGAGAACCTTTAAAAAGATACCACTTCATGTCTAGTGTGTGTTGTAACACACCTGAAAGTCAGGAAATGAGACTCATTTTAGTAAGATAATGTATATTGATTTGTAACAAAATAACAATAATTTCTGCTCATGGACTTTAGATCTAAGGGTGTACTGGTTACCAAAAGGGAACAGCAGTTTGAGAAAAGAAATGGGTGAGTTAGTATACTTAGATTCAGAGATCATTTAAGTAAAAAAGAATGAGCCTTTCTAATTTAAAATAGTCCGTCTCACATGAGAACATGATGGGTCAATCATTACTCTGGTGTTTGCTCCACAGGCAGAAATTTTTAATGAACTCCTGTAGCTAATAGGAATTCCTTAGAGTGTTTTGTGAATTGCTATTTCGCAAAGTGGCGCTGGCAGCAAGCGTTTGACAAGAAGGATAAACATGGCTGCCTAGCACAGCTGTTTATTTGAGTAAATCAGTCCTAGCTCAACTGGCGTGTGTCCATAAGGCCAGATAATATCCTTCAACAAAGTCTTCAGCAAGCAGAGGGATCGGGGATGACACAATTTTCATTAAAAGAGAGCTGCATTGACAAGTTTGGAGTATTTTTAAAAATCGTTAAAATGTAGTGTAATCCTGCCACCAGATTTGATGCGTGGTTACTCTGCGCTGTTGTCATGGCTGACTGGGCCTTGCTCAGGTATTGTAATAAGCCTTTCTTTATGCCCAGCCCTTCCCACTCCCTGTGCTCCTGGGTCACAGCCCCTCTGTGGGCTTGGGGGAGGCTAACCACAGGATTGATTTGTACGTAACTCAGCCTACCAATGTTTTTAAGGGCTCCCATGATAGCTAAGGATGAACATTTTGTATCGCCTCCATAGACAGTAAAGGTCTCCTGCGTAGCAAGCATATGTCAAGCATTCAACCCTCTGTACGAGAGTGAGAACTCCGACCTGGCTAAAATGTTGGTGTCACTGTATCTGATCGCTATGAGGCTTCTGCTCCCATGTATAGTAACACCATCCAGTTGGGACTGTCACTTTTAGATCTAAGAGGATGAGATAATAGTAACCTTTTGCCACTATAACTTTCAATCCATCTGCTTTTCTTCCTTGTCAATGACATAATTTTAGCATTACTTGAATGCATTTTATTTTATGGATTGATAATGCAGAATCGCTGGGCTGAATATCAATGCAAATAGAAACTAACTATCTTTAGAGGACTGCCAAAAAAGTGTTATTTAACAATTTACAGCTGACTGCAGAGGATGTTATGGAGCTACATAATAATAGCACCAACTATATCAATCGGTAATGCCAGATGAGAGTCTGAATGTGTTTTAGAGCTGACTGGACCCCTTTTTGGAAGCTGTCTAACAGGGTATTGAGAAATACTGAGGATCTTAAATCGTTTTTAACAAGGAAAAGTAGCTGCTGAAACTATTGTAACATACCTGGGTGTTCAGCCAGGGATTTTTTGAGGGAATTAAGGAGGAAAAGGAGAGACACCAGTAATAATGTAAGCTTACAAGTAATGTTCCAACCAGAATGCTTTAGAGTTAGTACTAAAATGGCCCTCCCAGTATCTGTGTAAAATATGCAGAGCAGCTGTTTCTACTGAGGATTCACAGGCAAAGGGGCATTTCTTAAAACTGGGAACATTGCACGGAAAGTAAAATGGCTGCTCAAGCATTTGGGCCTGGATAATGCCAAAGATGTGCAAGATTCTTTCTCTGAAAGATGGAAAGACTGTGCTTGGGTGGAATTTGGGTGGTATGCATCACTGAAAAGAAGGAAGCAGTACAGGCAAGACTAACGAAATCCATGAAAAGAAGAGAATATGGGCTAGACAGATCACAGAGGGAGACACAATCCCAAGGGGCACAGAAATTGGGACCAAGAAAGTGTGAGGAACATGTATTTGGCCTCCTTTCATGCTTGCACGTACAGTATGTACTGGCTCTGGTGTCTCAAGCTCAGGATGCAGCAAAAAGGACAGGACAGAGGCCATTCTTTACAAATGTCAAGAATTGTCGCTGAATGGGATCTAGTCTCAGGACAGTGGCACAATAGTGCTTGATTTGATATTTTTAAGAATGCTTTTAAATGACTTGGAGATACAGAGAGACCAGGTAACCTGCTAGGTTGCTTTGGAGCCAATTGCAAATGAAAACAAACCTCAACCTGGAGTGTGTGCCAGTCATAAAAAAATATCCAAAAGATGGGAAGCAGAGAAGAGGTGTAAAGCAGTTTTATTTGACATCTTAACTAATGATCTGGAAGAAAGAACAGTAGGTTAATTAAATCCAAAGATTGGATTGTATTACCAGTGGCAAGGTGGACAGCAAAATAATATAAAAGGACCTACAGAGACTCTAAATTCCCCAACAGAAAATGACAAAATTCAGCTATGTTGGTAGTCTAAAACAGATGCTGAACAAGAAAGTGTGCTGGAAAAGCAGAAAACTGTGTGACAATTCAAAACATATAAGGTTATAAAACCTCAAAATATAGTGGGGAAAGAAGAACACCTTCTGTCATACCTCATATTAATTTTGGGCTACATATTGTTTATGTATTGTAAATTGTAACTTTAGAACCTAACCTAATACTCCCAAGGGTGATTGACTAAAGGCCATTCAAAACTGGACAAAACAAAGCATCATGTATTCACACAGAAGTCAGAAAGAATTTGTTTATTACTTAAGAAAAGTAATACTTTTTTTCTTGTGTGTATATATTTATGTTAACATTATAAATGTAATACAAATTAGATTTCCTAAGCCTAGTAACTTGGTAATGCAAATTTTTTGAAGTTTTTTGTTAGCTGTTAATTAAAGTACGTGGGTAAACAAAGGATCCTTCTAGAGGAACACTTTCTTTCTTTGGTGCTACAATAACCTGATTTAGAATGTGGTGAAGTAAAGGGTGGAAGTGCTCCATGTCAAAAGAAAACAAAGGAGCAACTCCGCTCTAACTTGTGTGCTGTACCGCCAACTGCATTTGCCGTCAAGCTGTACGAGACATCCTTCTGGCTGGTACAAGTTGCACTGACTGTAGGTTCTGAGGTTACAATTTTTATGACAATTCTACTGACTGTTCTATATGATTTGCTGTGCATGCAGTGTGCCACTCCATCGACACAGGAGTAGGTGTACAAATAATTATTTGATTGTTCAAGCATATAATTTCCTTGACAGCACCTAGAAAGAAGTCCACAGTTAAAAGGCCTGTTCAAAATTCATTTCCATGTAAATATTATTTTGAAAAAAAAAAGAAAATTCTTATATAGATGCTATTCTCTTGAGATCACATTGTCTGAAGAACTGTGGTCTCAAATAAGTGATCGTGTGCTGTAAGAAGAAAATTCCACTTATTTTTATGTGAAAGAAAACCCAAAAGCTCATACTGGGAAATACTGTTTTTTAGTTGTAAGAGGTGCAGGTGACATGTTTCATCATAAATGAATGAATGAACAAATAAATAAATAAGAACAGGGGAGAAAAGAAAAGGATAAGATGATTGTGGATTGTATCTACATATTGCAATCTACTCCACGTTGAGAGACTCAGAGAGACTCAAACAGCCTGCAAGGCATATGAAGATGATTCATATTAATGGACTATTTTATTAAGGTGCAGTATGGTTGAAAGCCACAAAATAGCAGCATTGTGTCAGATACACAGTAGTTTATTGAAGCCTGATAATGCTGGAGGGCACAGGGTTTTAGCCAAGTTACATTTTATTTGACTGCAGTCATATTAGTGTCCGTACAAGGATGTGTTGTACATGTTTTCGTATACATTGTTTTGCCAGAGAACGCATTATGTTCTGTTTAACAGATATTGCCTTGCTGACATTTTTTTTTTTTTTTTTAACTACTTCTAGGTATGTTGTAATGGGATTCTGCACGACAATAAACCTGGCTTCCAATGCTGTGAGGACAAGTACATTCCATTTATTCTTAATTCACCAGGGGTTTGCTGTGGTGGTCAGATACATGCTGTGCAACCGAAACATCAGTGCTGTGGTGGTTATTACACTAGGGTGTTAGTAGGTAAGAGACAACTCCTTTCAAATGCTTGAAAGAAACAAAACAACAAAGTTGATATATCTGTTAAACCAAGGAGAATGAAAACACAGCAATAAATGTGGGATTTATCAAGATTTCTAGATGTCTTTGAGACTTGTGTTCAGTCGTATAAGCAAAGAAAATTGCACTGACTTTGTCTTCTAAACACAGTACACTGTTTATACAAGAAAGGCTTAATTGATGAAACCTGATGATTGGGTCATTTCCCAGAGAACTAATTTATGCCAAACTATACTTAATTGCAGTAAGTGCTGCATAATGGGGAGGGCAGTTCTGCTTAATAGGAACACCATCAGGCAATTTAGTGGTGAGGCTTAGTTCTCTGCTTGACTTGACCCCATGTGATTTTTCCCTAGCCACTTCTTTTGTGGAACGATTGTTAGCATTTGGGGTTGATCTTATGGGTTACGTCACTTCTACTTGTTTCTGCATTGTCTACTCTTCGTTTCTACCAGTGTTACAGATCAAAGTACACTTCCCACATGTATTATCTTTGAGGGAAATTTATCCTTCTCTTAAGGCTGATGGTAGTCTTATTCTCAGAACTGTTTGGGAAGTTTGCCAAAACTGTGCTATTGTCCAGAGTTTGGTTTCTCAGTTTGCTGGTGGGAGAGGGAGAGGAAAAAAGGGGAGGAGAGCCCTTTCAGGGGGCAGTGTTCAGAGCATATATATCTTTGTAGGCAATTGTCAGGTCAGGAGCTAAAATGCTTCCATTACTCATGAGCTGGCACACATTCCCTAGGCTCAGAAATGCTTGAATTTTTGCCAACACATTCAGCACATCCCAAGTTCTGATCCTTTGAAAAGTAATTCATATATCACAATACTAGAATGCCTTCCATGATGTCATCAGAAAAATGCTATCACATGGAAGAACCAGAGAAGAGTATTTTGCTGGCCTCATTAATCTCAATGTACTGAAATGGAGAGATTATACTGTGACCTCTGTCCCCATCCAGTGGTCTATGTTAACTAGCTTAATGTTGTTTACATCAAGAAAGAAAAGCACAGTGAAACAAAATGTCTTATGTCTGAAAGTAGTTCTTGTTCAGTCAGCAGTCCACAAGCATGAAACTGTGAATGTTTGAACATGATTTTAAACATTTTTTTTTCCTAAGCATACTTGCTGCATTCTCTTTTCCCGTACTCTAAAGGGCAGCAACATGAACAATGTTGGTCACTTTTTTCTTTTTTATTTTTATAAATATGCTAATAACCTCAAGCTAAATGTTAATGTGGGTCATTCTTTGATAAGGATAACAATTAACTGGTAAGACTGCATGGTAGTTTTCAGAGAGAGAACGTTTTCAAGCCTAGCTTGGAATGGATCCCATTTTGAGAGGTTAATGAGAAGGTTACTGATCCTTTGTGTTTATGTCTAATAGTTCTTTAAAAAAACCAGTTTTATTTCCAATAGATGTAAGCTACATTCTGTGTTTTAATACTTTCTCTGTGTAGCAACTAAATTAGATTCCAAGGAATGCAGGAAAATATGATGAGGTATCTAAACAGATTATATCTATTATACTCTAAAAATTTGTTCTCCTCTTTTTTTTGTTTATTATTGACTTTATTTGATAAAGTTATTTATACAGGAAACTCTCTAAGCATACATATTTCCCAGATGTTGTTTGGCCAGCTTGATAGCTGTAGATGTACTGAAGCACAGTGGGCTGAAGGCATGAAGATTACAAATTAGGAAGGCAGGAATCTCGGTTTCTGAAACAGTAGTGCACAAGGAAGTGCAAGCATCCATCCCAGAACTAAGATTGGAGGAGAGATTCTTAAAGCAGAGCAGAACAAATAATGCTATTACCACCCTGGCACCTCTTTGGCAAGGAATGTGGGGGGAGGAAAACAGCGTTCTCCCTCATCTGTTACATTGCATCACATGTTTATTTCCGACAAAAGCTGCATTGGGTTAGGGCTCTGTCTGTAATTCCCAAACTTTCAGAAGAAAAGGACTTGAGATATTACTTTCAATGAGAAAAATGAGTTTCAAAAATCAAAACACATTTCTTGTATTATCAATCAGGAATCCAAATACTTTAATCGCCTCTATTATCCATCTTCAATAACAGCACAAAACTCCTTCCAAGTGACATTTGAGCCATAGAAAACATTGCAACACAGAAACGTAATAGAAAAACATAACTTTTAGAAGACTGGATCAGATCAAGTGCAGACACTAGTGAATGAAGATTATTGCCATTTACAATAATTTTTGTATCCTTTATAGCAGTATCTACTCCATTCATAGCAGCCCAGCCCACCAGTATATTGTCAGTCTCATTGGCATCCCTATCCTAAGGCCTTTTCCTGCAAAAGCTGGTACTTT